>NC_058416.1:70164924-70304139 GCF_002201575.2 Neomonachus schauinslandi
CTTCCCGCCGCCGGCCCCTGCGCGGTCGCCCCTGGCCCGCCCCGGGCTCTTTCTCCCCTTCGCCCCAGGTTCCCCTTTCCCCCAGCGTTGGATCACTTGTCTCTCGCCCCAAGTCCGCAGCCACCGGGACCAAGGTGGGGGTGGGGCCCTTCCTCCCTGCCCCTTGGCCCGCCCCCACCCCCGCACGAACAGAGCAGGGAACTGAGGACCAGAGACCTGGCAGCGAGGTGAGATGGGCCCCAGGCGCCTGGGTCCTGGAGGAGAATCATACAGTATTGGTGCCAGCAGGGGCTCCAAGGTGGGGAAACTGAGGCTGAGAAAGAAGGGCGTTGACCAAGGTCATAAGGCGCTGGCGGCAGGCAGGAGCTTGGGACAAATCTGGGGCAGGCTCCCCTGCCCGTGGCTGAGACCTGGCAGCTGACCTTGCGCCCCACAGTAGAGCCCCAGTCCTGGCTCCTTTCCAAGCCCCCGCCACTCTGCCTGGGGAGCTGCCAAGGGTCCCTCTCATGCCTCTCCCCACCCCCAATTCAGGGCACTGAAGAACAGAGAGGTGGCTGGGTGCCTGTAGAGACTGGTGTGAGAGCCTGTCAGTTCACATGGCTGGTTAGACCTAATGTGTGTGCAAGGCTCACCCAGGCCCCAAGGCATGTGTGCACATTAGAGTGAGGGGGCTGGTGTTTGTGGGAGCAGCATGTGTGTGCATATATCTGTTACCCAGGAGGGTGTGTTCGTGTGTTTTTGAGTCCACACGCAGATGGATGCATGTTGGGAGTGTGTATGGGAACCTGTGTGTGCCAAGGTTGTGAGCTGGCAGGGGAGGGGAGGGCAGGAGCTTCTGGGCGGGAGCCTATGGGTGGGCGGGGGGCGGTGTGCAGGCCCATGGGCTAGGAGTGGCATGGGCATGGGTGCACAGATGTGCGTGCGTATATATGGGGGGAGGGGTTGACCTCCTGGCCTCTCCATGGCCCCAGCTGCTGGACCTGTCCCTGGAGGCCCTACCGGAACCACTTTCAATTAGCCAACAGCCCCAGCGGGAAAGCTGATTGCCACGGCCCTACCCGGCCCTGCCCTTCCCAAGCTGATTACAGTTTTTCTGTTTGTTTCTGCTTTTATCGTTGATTAATCACAGCTCTATCTTGGGGCCTGGGGAGAGGGGGCTCAGGGAGAGACTCCAGCTCTGGCCGAGCTCGGCTGGGCCATACCTGGGCCCCAGTGCTTCTCAGGCATGGCTCGGGAGGGGCATCTCAGCAGCGTCCACAACCTGCAGAGAGGCCAGGAAAGACCCCAGCTATTTGTCTCCCCAGCCTCTAGGGATCAGCTGGGTGCCCATTAGAACCAAGGGCCAGGGGTGGGAGAGACCCCCGAAAAGCCCTACCCCAAAGCCCTCCTCATCCACCTGTCTCCTGGTCTGACGATGTACCATCGGAGTGGAGTGTTTTGAGCTCCCTCGGGTCTTCTGGTGCAGCAGAGGAGTGGGGAGGAAAGAACCCAGAACTTGGAGCCGGGCAGACCTGGGGCTCCCGCATCTACCACCTCCTTGCTGCCATTGGACCTTAGTCTCCTCCCCTAACCTCCTGGGGCCTTGGTTTCCCCCTCATGAAGTGAAGGCAATGACACGTCCCAGGCAGTGGTGAGGATGGAGGGATGTAACGTGGGAGAGGTGCCCAGCAGTGTATCCCTGTATCTCTTGGGAGTTTCCTATTAGCATGAAAATTCCCCCAAGGAATATGAATTAATAATAATTATAGCTGCTATGTACTGATTGAGAACTTGAGCTATAGCAGCTCTTTCGCCGTCTGCTGAGTGACCAGGCTGCACCAGCCCAGGCCAACCAGTTCTAAATCAGGACCCCTTCACCAAGGGAGGCTGGGCTGGAGCTTGCTAAGGGTCTGATGGGAAACTGGGCTCCCAGTGGCGTCTAGAGAGGCTGCTACAGAGCGTGTTGCCGCTCGCCTGACAGAGGGGCAGCTCCTTCTATATCCTCTGTAGCTCCCAGCCTGGGCGGTGGAGAATTTTCAAAGGACAAGGCAGAAACAGTCCATGGGTAATTTAAGCTAAAATCAAGTAAATGGGCCTACTCAACATAGCCAGGCCCTGAGGGTCTGTGCTGAGGGAGGGCATGAGTGTCCGTGGAGACACAGGCCTCCCTCCAGTCTGTGGCCAAGGGGTCAGGTTCTACATCTTGTGACTGGGCTGCTCCCTGGGGCAGGCTCCCACCGGGCCAGAGGGACAGGACCTGATGGGGTATATAGCCCCAAGGTCACAGTACACCCCACTGCTTGGGCCATCCCTGACACCCCTGCCTCTGGAGACTCAGGCCAGTCCCTGTCTCTCCCCTGATGCAAAGCCATGACCCACAGAGCTGACTGCGGGCCTAGGGGACTTCCACGTGTCACCAGCCTTACCTGTTCCCCCTTCTTGATCTGCCCATGGGTACTTGGGCTGTGTGTGTAACCTGAACGGCATTCCCCGAACTTCTGAAAGCAGTTTGTCATTGCCTCCATTCGTGGTTGAGGGCACCCCTGCTTAGGGACCAGGTTGGGTCATGTATCACTGTGAGGCAGGGCTGGGGTTCGAGTCCAAGGCAGGAGCTGGGTTGGGATGGGGGGAGGGCTTCAGGAGCCAGACTCTGGGCCATTCTGGTCTCATCCTTCCAGGCTCAGAGGAATGCTGCCTCCTCCGGGAACCATCATAGACCTCCTCAGCCCTCCAGCACCGTGCACCTCAGGTCACGGGGCAGCCCCTCAGCGCTAGGTCCTAAAAGCAAGTCAGGCCAGGAGTCAGAGGATGAGAGGGAGCTGCTCGTACCTGGGGCTCACAGAACAAGCATCAGAAGGCTGAGCAGCACGGTTGAGGTGGCAGCTCACTGTCTGGTGAAGGGCGGGGTGGGGGGGCAGCTTTTGTAGAGGACGGTCATGAAACCAGCTTGAAAAGTCTCGGACGTGGGGTGGGTGAGGCAGTGCCAAGAGCTCTGCAGGGAGAACCTAGAGCTGGGCATATGCATTTGGGTGGCTACACTCACCTCTCTGAGCCTCAGCTTACTCACCTGTTAAATAGCAACAGATCTAGCTCCCAGAATGAATTCTTAGATCCTGCATGTGAAGTGTTCAGTGTGCAGGACATGGTAGTTCTTACTATGAGTCAGGGGAACTCCAGGAGGAAAAACCAGGGTAAGCAAAAGCTCAGAAGTGTGAGAGGACCACCCTTAGCTCCGGAGGGCGGGCTCTAAATCTGTATGCCCCAGATCTGCCGCCTGGCACAGGGCTGGGCTGGGCTTGGGAAATTGGCAGGGTTGGATGAACCTCTGCTGGATGAATGAGTGAGAGAATGAATGAATGAATGATCACCCACCAACCCACCAGCCCTTCGGCATTGCAGCCCAGTCCTCTCCTCTGCACGTCACCAGGGAGCAGATGGCGTGATTGCAGGGTGTGAATTATGTCTGTCGCTCCCCCATCTGGGGAAGGTGCTGCCGCCATCACACTACACCCCCTGGGGTGCCATCGGGAGACTCAACTCGTGGGCCCCTCCGGAGAGGGGTCTCCACAGACTTTGCCCACTAGTCTTTGACTCAGGGTGCTAGAGACACTGGGAGAGGTGAGCCACCTGTGACCCTGGGAGAATCCACCAAGTGGCAGGGAGGAAGGGGAGAGGAATGGAGATCACCCTGTCCAAAGGCTGGGTGCCTCCCTCCCAGAGAGTGGGGCCCTCTCCTCTCAAAACTAGCAGGCTTGCCGCGCCCTGGCAGGCTGGAAACCACTCCTCCAATGCCGGCATTCTCCTGCCACCCACATTCAGCACCAGGGAGAGCTCCTGGCACAGCCCTGGGCCCAGCCACATAGGGTGCAGTTGTGGAGGGATGGAGAGGCTGACAAGGCAATAAATGAGCCCACTGTCCAGAAGAGGATATCAAAGTGGAGGGAGGGCAAGTGCCAAGCTCAAGGTCAATCCAGGACTGCTAACCACAGCCCTGTCCAAGCCGGGGGGCCTGCTGGGGGACACAGGGTGCTGCTGAGGGAAAGGGGGTGTCCAGGGAGGGCAGAGGCTCTGGCCTCTGCTCCTTGGCTAGGGAACAATATTGTTCCAAGAACCCTCTGGGGACAGTGTCTGGAGGTGAATAAAATATTCATCGTCTAGGCAAACTCACACAGTCACTTGATGAATAATGGAATTTATAGACTTGCAGAGGCCGACCCAGCTGGGAGGGTGTGTGGGCCAGAATCTAGAGGCCCCTGTCGGCTCTGATCCCACCCTGCCATGGGCACCCCGTCTAAGCCTTCAGATCTCCAGCTCCCGTAGGTGACAGGGGTAGACACGACAGAGCAGGAGACAGAGCCCATCAGAAGGACACAGAGCAAAGGGGACGGTCCTTGAATTTGTTGCTCCTTGAGAAGAAACTTGGTGATGGAAAAAAAGAGCACTGGACTCAAGAGTCCAGTGTGGCTGGGATGAATCCTGACTGCTGTTACCAGTTCTATGTCCTGAGTATGTCAGTTCTGCCTCAGTTTTCTCCCCTGTGAAATGGGTTGATGCAGCCACCACACAACTAGGGTTGCTGAGATCTGATGAAGTGAAGAAAGTGACAGTACCTGGTGCCTCTGTCCCTGGCACACACAGTGCTGCGACCTGTTGCAGAAAGGCTGGGCCTTTAGAGCCTCTTTCTCTGGCCCCCAGACTCTCCTGAGCCCAGGAGTGGTCTAGAAGGCAGAGAGAGGCATGGCCACACAGGTAGAGAAGCTTCTAGTCCTCAGGGCAGGGTTTGCTGTCTGTAAGTGCAAAAACCTAGCCCAGGAGAGACGCGCACGTGCACTCACCCAGGCCCCCCCCTACCCCAGAGAGTCAGCTCCCACTGGGCTGGGCTCGGGCCTGGGCAAGGGTATTTGGAAAATGCTCCCCGGGAGCTTCTAAGGTATAGCCCTGGTTAGAGCCACTCCTCCAGGGGAAGAAGGCCTGGAGGGGGAAACAGCCTGAGCAGGGGTAAGAAGAACTTGGGGATGTCCCATCCAGGAAATGACAGATCCCTGTCCCTCGTGCCCTTTGGGCCTTTGTCTCCCCTTCTGGGAAGTGGGAGCCTATGCGCAGGGTATGGCTAGGCTGCCAGCTGGGAGTGGGATCGTGGGTGCCTCTAGCCCAGCCCCTGCTCCAGCCCTACTTCCTGAGTGACAGCCGTGGCAGCCGGCAGGAGACAAGGCGCGAGCCAGCTCCTAATTGCTCTGGGCTCCCAGATCCCTGCCTCAGTCTGTTGCCTCTGATGAGACACTCAACTGACCTGCCCAGGGCGGCTGCTTGCCCAGAAGAGGCCATGTCTCCGGCTGGCCCTGGCATCATGGGGGTGGGTGGGGGAAGTTGCCTCTCCTTGCAAGGTCTTGCCACCTCCGGAGCAGGGTGAGGCTGGGACCCTGCAATCCCCCATGGGCCTGCCCCCTCCTCTCTGCATCTCTCTGTGTGACATAAAGAGGTGTGTGTAAACTTCCCTTTGAACAAGCAGCTACACAGGTGCTGAGATGTGCAGACCCTGTGGGTGGGCTCTGGGGCCTCATCTGGCATACCCTGACCCCTCCAGGGGGCTGGAGCATGTCCTCTGGGCAAGGGTATTTGGAAAATGCTCCCTGGAAGCTTCTAAGGTATAGCCATGGTTAGAGCCATGCTCCAGGGGAAGAAGGCCTGGAGGGGGAACAGCCTGAGCAGGGGTAAGAGGAACTTGGGGATGTCCCATCCAGGAAATGACAGAGATCCCTGTCCCTTGTCCCCTTTGGGCCTTTGTGTGAAGAACTGTGTGACCTCAGGCAAGTCATTGGAACTTGGAGTCTTGGTCTTGGTGTGTTTGTGTCTGAGGATGAGCATGGACAGAGGAAGGCATGGAAGGTGCCGAGCCCAGGGCCCGGGGCTCAGCATCACTGTCCCATCAGTGTTGCAGAGGGATCCTCGAGATGCTGCAGACCGGCAGCCTTCAGCACACCCCCTTGGGCTGAGTTTTCAGTTCGTGCCTGCCTCTCTCTCTGGTTGCCAGGACCCCCCCCCCACAACCGCCCCCTCCCCTGGCCCCTGGCCTTCTCATTCTGTGGAAGCACCTCCAGGGCAAGATGTGGAGAGCAGAGGACTGAACCTTGTGGGGATTCTCAGACCCTGACATCTCCAATTCTTTCTCAGGAGGACCAAGTTATTTACCTGGTTTCGGTGATCTAGCCCAAGGGTTACCCTTCCCCATGTGTGAGCTGCTGTCTCCACCTGTTGCCATGTGTTTGCACACCTCCAAGGATGGGAAACTCACACCCCGCTCTCTGGGGCAAAGCCAACACTTGCCTATTCCCTGGGCTCTTTGTCCTCCAAAATCCCCCTTGTTCTGAGACAAGGCACTCAGGGCCCCCAAAAGGGGCCCCTGCGGGCGCCTGGGTGGCTCAGTTGGTTAAGCGACTGCCTTTGGCTCAGGTCATGATCCTGGAGTCCCTGGATTGAGTCCCGCATCGGGCTCCCTGCTCGGCAGGGAGTCTGCTTCTCCCTCTGACCCTCCCCCCTCTCATGTGCTCTCTCTCTCTCATTCTCTCTGTCTCAAATAAATAAATAAAATCTTTAAAAAAAAAGGGGGGGGGGGCCCTGCATGTCATCTGGGAGACAGTACTGACCTCTGAGCAGCTTATTAGAGTGGCGCCCCGCCCCCCCACATTGGGGACATGGAGTAAGAACAGCATATCAAGCCTATGGGCCAAGAAGAGGGCTCTATGGTGGCAGAGAAGGAGCAAGGGAAGTGGGGACCAGTCTTTCAGATGAACACCTTGCGGGAGCCCCTTCTGCCCTAGCCACCACTAGTTCTAGAGGGAACCAGGCTATGATCCTTTGGAGTCCCTGATGTTGAGAGATGGGGCTGGGGCAGGGTCCCAGGATGCCAGGGGTGGTGGATGGAAGACTTCCTTCTGAGTCTCTGTCCTCCAAGGCTGAACTAAGCCTCCTGCCCCGGCCCCAGCCAGCCCCCCACCCAAAGGCCCGCTAATGGGCCTCTGCGGCCCACAGTGCCCTGGTCGTGTTGAGCCTAAGTGATGATAAAATCGACAGCAGTTTAATTGGTAATTTTAATCCTGGACAGAGCTGTAATGGCGTTACTAATTGGATCGTTAGAGATTTGTGCTTTATGGCTGTGTAATTAGAGGAGCTGTGGGGGGCCGGGGTGAACTGGGGGGCCATGTGGGGCCAGGAGCAGGAAGCATCAGGCAGGGCCCCTTCCAAAGCTGGGGCTGGGTCCTACTCATCTGGGTCTTACTCCTACTCATCTGCTCCTTCCCAGCAGGGCCCCTGGGGCAACTGAGGGCAGTCCCAGTGTGAGGGACTTGCGCCCCTCCCAGACCTAGAGTCCCAACATGTCAGGAGGAGGAGGCCTTGGAGACCACTCCACAAAAAGACCCCAAAACTCACACCCCAGCTCCCCATAGAACAGGGTGGAGGGGTTCCCACAAGCCCAGTCCTTCCCCGTATCCTCATATGCGTGTCCCCTGTGCTCATGGGGGCTCCCGCGGCTCTGGGCAGCCTTACCCGTGTGCTTACTGCATGCACTGATGTCCCTGTCTGCGCAGGTAGACCTCAGCCCTGTGTCCTCGAGGTCTGGCCCCCTGGGCTCTGGGTAACCACAAAGTGTCCTCATTTAAAATAGGAAAGGGTCTTAGGTCCTCCCACCCTGCTCTTTTCTCATGGGGGAAACTGAGGCCCAGGGAGTGTGTTCTGTGCTAGTCTCATCTGTGTGTGTGAGGCTTACCAGCCCTGAACACCAGTGTTTGGTAGGTTTTCTGCACACGTGCAGCTGCCGTTCTGCACCTGGGGAGGGGGCACGTGGGCTGACACGCGGGCCCAGCCCCCACTCCAGGCGCCTGGGGCAGACAGGGTGAAGCGTGCAGGGGAGGCAGGGTGGAGCATCCTTTGGATTGAATTCACAAAAGCCTCGAACCATGCCCGGCACTCCACAAATATTTGCTGTCTTAATTAATAAAGAAAAGAAAGAAAAACAGAAAAGAGAGGGAGGGATGGAGGGAGGACAGGGAGATCATGGGCCAAGGGCCTCTGTCACATGCCCCTCTCCTTGGTCCCCTAACCTACCACTGGTTGTCCTTCTAAACTCAGGCATGGTTCCCTCACAGCCCTGCAATGGCATCCACCTTATTCCAGGGGAGAATCAAAGTCACAAGGGGCCCCAAATACCTCCCTCTTTACCTCTCCGCCCCCACCTGCTCCCCTGCTCCAACTGCCTTACCTGGCGGCTCCTGGCAGAGTGCCAGGCACACTCCTACCCCAGAGCCTTTGCACTGGCCATGTTGTTTGCCGGGAAGGCGCACTCCCCCTTGACATCTTCATCGCTCGCGCCTTAAACTCTTTACTCAAAAATCACCTTCCCAGTGGGCCTTCCCTGACCACTCTAGCTTAAAACATTTAAAAACACACACACACACAGAAAGACAAACGGCCCCTATCCTCCACTGCCCTGCTTGTCCGGGCTTGCACGTACCACAGTGTAACTCTTCCTTCTTGCCTGATACCGGATTCTGCTCACTGCTGCATCCCTATCGTTGTGACATACAGTAGGCACGCATACATAGTTGTTGGATGAATGAACGAATGAATGAATGAATGAATAATGGGAGCCTCCCTACAGATGCGGCCCTGGGAGGTGAGGCAGGTTGTGCGAAGCGTGCCAGTTGAAGGGGCAGGAGGCTGATGCCAGGTAGGGATGGTGGCTGAGGTACCCTGGAGCTGTGAGCCCTTCCCTCTGGCTGACCCCCCCAACCCCCGCAGTAGCTCAGTTAGGAGATGGCGCCCCATCGACCTACATCAGCAAATGAGACAGGTGGGGGCGGGGGAGACAAAAATCTCTGTCCTCCTGCCAAATGCTCTACCTCTGTGCCCTCCATCTGACGGCCGTCCGCTCAGCCTCCAGTCCCCTGCTGCCAGGTCATCCCGTGGCCTCTGACCGCCTCTGTTCTGCTTTCCCCACAAGAAGCGGCTAACTCTGGGGGGGAGCACTCAGGGACTCCCAGGAGACCCCTCCTCTGCTGGCCCCAGCTCCCTGTTCCCAGGCAGGAGATGGTGCCTGAAAGGCCACCACCGGCGCCGGGGTGGCTCGCACTTGGGCCAAGCACTGGGGTCCAGAACTCTCAGCAATGCCCTGCCCGCCCGCCTGGCCCGGCTGCCTCAGGCATCATCAGGTGATGTATGGCCCACTGGCCCTGCCAGGAAGTGACAGTAGATGGATGGGCAGTGCCGAAGGGTGGGCTCAGAGCCAGGAGCAGGGAGCAGGCGGGGGGGAAGTGCCTGGCTCCAGAGAAAGCCATTCCCGGAATGCCACCCTCCCTGGCCGAGGGCAGGAAGGGGAGTACCAGAGTCATCTCAGGCATGGCTCCCACACAGGGGCCCTTCGTGTGAGGAAGTGCAGGAAGCTGGGGGGCTCTCGGCACCTCAGGGTGTCTCTACAGGCCTCAGTTTCCTCATCTGTAAGATGGCAACGAAGCACCCCCTGGGAGGTGTCAGGCACACCAAGAGAACGCACACCAAACTCAGTCCCCAGACTCAGGGTTGCTCCAATCACCAACCACCCACCCTGTTAGGCTTGGTGCTGGGCCAGGGTGGGGTTGTGCCTAAAGCTCTGCTTCCTTCTCCCTGTATCTCTCCACCTGACCCCTTCCCCCATCTTCTCTCTCCTGGCCTTTAGAAGAATTGCACAGACAGAGATGGACAGGATCTTGGTAAATTTCTAGTTCAACTTCCCTCCCATTTTCCAGAGGGGAAAACTGAGGTCTTGAGAGAAAAAGAACCTGCTCAAGGTCAGTTAGGAGGGCTTGTAAGATTCACCACCCCTTCGGTGATTCCTGAAAGAAATACCTTCCCCACCATGGCCCCAGGAGGGTGGTGAGCGGGGGGCTCATGTTGCTGCCAGTAGATGAGAAAGGGCAGGCAGGACAGTGCTGGGCACAGGGAAGGGGGCTGGGACGGGGGGGAGGGGAGCAGTGCCGTTGCTTCGGCCAAGTCAGGATGCGCCAGACGCTGCCATGGGCTCTGTCTGCGTCCAAGGAGACCAGGACATTGGGCTGACGGACGGCATGTCCTTGCTGGCTGGTCCTGGAGGAGGGATGGGGAGTGGGGGGAGGGGTCATTCTGGGAACCAGGGCTGCCTGCAGGACCAGGCGGCGTCTCCCAGCATCTGTTCACCTGCCCTGCTCCCCAGAGGAGCCCGGGCCTCACGTGGTTCTCCCAGCAGTTGTGGGCATGTGACCCAGATGTACACGGACAGGTCCGGTGGACGTGTGAGGGGGTGTGGGCGTGCATGGGTGCATGTGGGCATGTCAGCACAGACGTGTGCATCGGTGGCTGGGTTTGTGCACGTGTGGGGGTTGATATGCACGTGCAGGGGTCTTAATGCCCGGGCCCCAAGAACCCAGGGCCGGGGCAGGGTGGTGTGGGCATTGCACGTACCTATGTGAGCATTGCACTTTGCACGTGCGGGCATCTACGGCTACTCAGGTGTAGATGACATGATGACATATATCAGTGGGTATGAGATAAGACGTGTGCTCAGTCAATACCCACCAAGTCCTGTACAAGCTCGGCCTCAGCTTCGGTCAAAAGGAGCGGTGTCAGGCCCCCATTGTCAGTGCGGAAACCAAGGACAGCAGCCTGTCTAAGGCCACCGGGGTTCCTGCCTGTAAATCCAGGAGAACAACCCTTGCTCTGTCCTCCAGGTGGGGCTCAGACAAGAAAATGTCCCACCCAAGTGGGAAACGGGTTTGGCCCCAAAGAAAGGCTCTGCCCAGATCACAGGCCCTATTCTGGAATGTGAGGCTTGCTTTGGACTTGTTCTTCTGAGTAGGGACAGGGCGGGGGCCATGGAATCCCAGGGTTGGATGGGCCTTTGGGGTCACCTGAGGCAGCCCTCTGCTGCTAACGTGGGGGCTGATGGTCAGGACCCTTGCAGAGGAGGGAGCCCCAGCTGGAGGGCCTTGCCCCCCCTCCTCCTCGGGGGCTGCTTCCTCACCTGCAGAATGGAGTGCCCCCTCTACTCCTTTGGGAGGGGATGCCGTGCTGGAGGGCTGAGACCGAAGGTCAGCTGAGGGACAAGCGGGTGGTCCTAGCGTGCTCTCCTGCCAGTCTGGGAGGGGAGATTAGCTGGTGGGGCGGGGAGGCAGGAAGAAGGAGACCAAAGGGATCTGAGGCAGGGAGGCAGGCCTTCCAGTTCAGTTAGTGAAGGGATTTGTCATTTTAATGATGTGATATTTCTTGCCTGGCTCTGGGCCGTGGCAGCACGAAGGGGCCAGCTGCCTCCATGAATGAGGAGGCGCCTGTATTGGTGGAGGGTGTCCTCGGGCTCCGGTGCTCGGCCAGGCTGGGCCTGGGGACAAGGCCTGGATGCCGGGGGCTTGGGGACCACTGGCTGTCACACGACCGCATCTCTGGTCCAGCTCTGCTTCTCCCTCCCTGGGTGACATTGGGTGAGCCCTTCCCCATTTCCGAGGCTCGGTTTCCTCATCTATGAAGTGGGGCCAGTACCGTCGCCCCTGGCTTCCGACACTGACCACTGTCGGCAGCTTTCACATCCTCCCGTTTGCTGTCTCGTCCGGTCCCACCACCCGGACCCTCTCTGCTGCGCCTGCATTTCTGCAGACCCTCGGTAGGCCCCCTTCTCTGGGACGACAGGGTTTTTTGGAAGTGCTGACCTGGCTTGGCTCCCCCACCCCCCGGCCTCCCTTGGCTCCCTGCTCCATCCCAGCTCCAGGCCTCCGGCATTCTGTACGTGTCCCGGAGGCCTGAGAGTGCCTTCCCCTCCCTCGCTTCCAGGTCTTTGTGTAAGCTGCTGCCTCTGCCATCACCCGGGTCCCTCAGGTCTAGTCAGAGGCCTCCTCTGGCTCTCACAGCCACCCTCTTTTTGTCCCCTGGCCACATTTGCCACATTGGAGGGTGACAGCTAGTTTCCCAGTCTGTCTTGCCTGCCCCATGTCCCAGCACATAGTAAGCCCTCGATAACTGTGTGTTTGTTTAACGACTGGAGGGGCCGAGCTGCCCTCCTGCCCCTGGCATGCAGCAGCGAGGGTGCGGGTGGTGGCTGCAGTGATCGCGGCCCAGCGGGTGGCCTGTCCGTCAGCCTGGCTCTGCGCCTGACCAGATGGCGCGGAGCCCCTGGGGAGGGGAGAGGAAGAAAAGATCCATCACCCAACCAGTTGGTCTGCGGGTGTGTGGGTGTGTCACCCCTGCCCCCAACGAGATCCGCATTCATCATGCTGTCCCTGGGATGCTGGGATGGGACGAGCAGGCGGCACCCCCTCTGGCAGGCTCTGTGGGGCCCGAACCTTCAGGAAGTCAGCAGCTCTCTGACTTCCCCATTTCATGGGGAAATTGAGGTCTGGAAGAGGGTGGCCGAAATTAAAAGCAGGGAGCCTGGGGCCAGACTGACCAGTGTTTGAGTGACAGCTCTGGGACTCAGGTCTGCGACCCTGGGTAAGTCTCTGGCCTCTCAGGGCCAATGTCTTCATCTGTAAAGTGGGGGCACAGCAGTGCCCCCTCACCCAGAAGAGGGGAGGAATCCTCTCGCCCCTTACCCAGCTGAGCCCTGCTCCTCCAGCTGATGGAGGAGGAGGCAGCGGTGGCTGCAAGTGACAGGCCCACCAGATTCAGGTGGGACCAGCTCATTGTCTGGGCATCAGGGGGAAGGCGACACTGATGGATGCTCCTCTGGGCCAGAGGGGTTGGGGGAGGGGGGCGCTGAGTGATGGCCAGGTCTCTAGTGATTACAGCTCAGCTGACCCGACCAGCTGGCCAGGGGGACAGCACGCCCCAGACTCTCTGCCAGTCCCCCAGCTGGTTTGCTGGGAAGTCACAGCCTCCCTCCTCCTCAGCATTTTAATTATAAAAGCAAACGCTTTCTGAGCTAGCATTTCACCTGAATTGCACAGCCGCCTAGGGAGATAAGATCCTGGGGCATTAAGATCCCCATTCCACAGATGGGGAAACTGAGACCCTTTCCTTCACTCAGCAAATATGTACCGAGCACCTTCTCAGCGCCAGGCTCTGTGCTAGGCACAGGGAAATCAGACAAGAAGATTTTGGCCACCTGCTTGCCCCCAGGTATTCTAGAAGTTACAGGTGGACCGGGACTGAGTTTTGCATCCCACGCGCTACATCCATGAGGATGTGGGAGCAGAGCATCCGTTCGGGTGGCGCACGCTCCCGGGCAGTCACAGGGCGCACTCAGTGCCAGGCGCCGTGCTGAGCACTTGAGGTGTCTTGTCTCATTACTCATCCAAGGCAGGCATCAGTGATCCTGTTTTCCAGCCTCAAGAACTGGAGCGCAAAGCGCTGATGTGACTGGCTTGGAGCCCCCCAGCTGGGATGAGGCAGAGCCCACCTGTGCACCCAGGACTTGGGTTCTTTCCACCCTCCTGGGGCCATGTAACTTGGCCAGGCATGGGTCAACGAGGAGCTGCCAAGTGGGGGGCCCAGGAATGAACAAGCACAGCTACCCCAGCAGAGCTAAGCCCAGCCCAGAACCCTCAATTCCTCCTGTGCCATGGGGGCCATGGCCAGGGCTAGAGCCTCTCCTCCCGGAATCTGATCCCACCCCCAGACAGCCCCTCCCACACCTGTCCTGTCCTGGGCTTGGCGCCACTGCTGAGCCCCTTCAGAAAGCACATGGCCACCCACAGGTAATGTAAGTTGCGGGGCGGGGCTCTGGTCCATTCACTCTGAGCTGGGCCAGGGGGAGGAACTCTCCTCTGAAGCTGAGAAGCAGAACGGCCCCAGGCTGGGGGTGGGGGTAGGATGGGCACCCTTGAGCCTCAGGCTCCTCCCATCTCACGTGGGGGCAGTGGTGACTGCACAAGGCTCTCATGGGGCCTCATGATGCCACCAGGGAGGGACTTACTGGGGAGCTGCTGCCGTGGACTGGGCCCTGCTGTGCGCCGTGGTGAGGATTAAAGAGAGAGACCAAGTACGCCAAGGCAAACACAGATCAGTGCTATTCTTTTCACACTCCTTGGTGCCCGGCCAGAGCAGGTGCTCAGGGGACCCTGTGGCCCTGACCGCCGGCAGACAGGATCGCTGCTGGGGTGGAGTTTTAGAGCCTGCTCTCCTGAGCCAGGCCTGGTGCTGGGCCGGCCGGAAGGAGGTGGGGGGCTCTGGGAGGGGGCCGTGCTTGGCCTGTGCTGACCTACCCAGTGGAGCAGAGCTGGCTGTAATGAAGTGGGCTAGCCCCAGGCTGCCACTGTTTTCACGTCTCGGTGGCCACTTCCCAGCCGGTAAATGTCACTGGAGAGAGCAGCCGTGGCACTTGGCATGGGCCCATTCGAGGGTGGGGGCGGACAGGCCGCCAGAGGGGCCAGGGATGCCCATGGAATGCTGATGCTGGCTCAGGGTTCCCAGGCCCTCCAGACACCCCTCTAGGTTCCAAGGGGCTGTGCCAACCAGCTGCAGCTGTCACCCACTCAGGGACCTTTGCCACCACCAGCCCCTCTCCTGCATCAATCCACAAAGGGCCTGAGCCCCAGCACTGGGAGGGCTCCCCGCCCCCCGCCATTGGCCACATCCCCACCCTGCCACTTCACTGGGGTAAGCTCAGGGAGGTCTGGAGGGAGGCACAGCTGCCCAGGACACACAAGTGGGAGGCTGACCTCTGGGAGATCCCCTCCTGGCCCATGACGGCCCGCGCTGCCCTGAGCTGTCTGCTTTGATAACTGAGTCCAGAACAAGCTAATAGTAAATAGCTATAACCACACAGTGACCGGTCGTGCTTAATAAACTCTCGCTGCAGCAGGCACTGGCTCAGAACCTGGTATCCGTGACCCCATTCATCCCCCACGATGACCCTGTGGTCAGTGGGAACTGATTCCATCGGTCAGGGGAGGAATGTGAGGGTCAAGAGGCCAAGCCCTCTCCTCCAAGCAGCGCTGGAAGAAAAACCCCTCCCCATCCTGCCGGCCCCTCCAGATGGGCTATGCCACCTAGAGTCCTCAAGGGACCCTCCCTCTGCTCAGCCTCCACCCCAGAGGAGATGGGGCCTGGCCCACCTGTCTGCCCTGCATCGTCTTCCCCTTCCCCGTCTCCTGGGATTGCCAGGAAGCAGGAGGTGGGACGGGAGGTCATCTGCCGGTGGCTGGCTGTTCTACTGCTGGTCTTAGGCCCTCAGCAGCCCTCAGCCTTGGAATCCGGGCCAGTGAGTGCTGTGCGGAGGGAGACGGGCGCAAGTGCCTTCCAGGTCTGGACCCGAGGAGGAGCTGGGCCTCCTGAAAGACTAGAGAGCAAGAAGGGCCGAGGGCAGGTGTGTCACCACTTACTGTTCTCTGCCCGCCCCCCCCCCCACCGGGTCCCCTTTCTCTCCTTCTAGAACCTCCTTTGAAAACCAAGATCTGTCCAACCCACACCCAACCTAGACCCAACATTTCCTAGGTGCACCCACCCTAAGTTGCACAGACGAGTTCCTGGCGGACAGGCTGTGAGGGCGGCTGACGCCAGTGCCCCTGGGGCAGACACACGGCAGCCACTGAGTCAGGCCTGCCTGTAATGCTGTGACTTCCACAGCGTCCCTGCTGGGGCCCTTCAGCCCAGTGGGAGCCAACCCCGAGTTCTCTGCATCTCCTGGCCCCCATCCCTGCCCAAGGAGCTCCCCCTTGTGTGGACACCCACTGCCTTACCGGGCCTCTCCACCCTATGCCCAGCACGGACTGGCCCCAGCAGAGAGTGGCAGATGGGGTCCTGGGTCTGGACTGGGGAGGGGGCTGTCCCTGGAGCGGGGTGGCCTCTCAGAGCATGGGGCGGGGGCAGCTCTCAGGCCTGCCCTGTGGGGACACGGTGCCCGCTCCACCTGGAGGCTGCTCCCTGCGCCCCCTTCCAGAGCTTCCCTGGACGTTCCTACGCGGGGCGGGGAGCCCTGGCATCCCCAGCCACTCTCTCTCTTCCATGGGAAAGAGGAGGGA
Organism: Neomonachus schauinslandi; assembly: GCF_002201575.2. NCBI lineage: Eukaryota > Metazoa > Chordata > Mammalia > Carnivora > Phocidae > Neomonachus > Neomonachus schauinslandi. The sequence continues at coordinate 70,180,860 of NC_058416.1, forward strand.
GGAGAGAAAAGCCGTATTAATAAAAGAATAGGATACTGCGACTAACTCCGCAGCGTGTGCAGCTCAGAATAGCAATGTGCTTTCTCAAGGCAAACAGAACTCCCCAGGTGTTAATGCAAATTCACTCCAGTTAAGATGAAAGAGGGTTGTTTCCCCCTTTGCTGGCTAATATGAAGGACTTAATAGATTCAGCTTTGGGAACTTCGGGCTGGGAGCAGGAGGCTTGGGGTGGGGGGGGGTGGAGGCGTGGGCAGAGAAGGGAGGTCCCCACGGGCTTCAGGGCACAAGGCAGCTGCCACAGAGCTGCCTCCTCCCTGCCCCCAGACTGACAGGAGCTGGGGCACTGCTCGGGAGGAGGCAGTGGGAAAGCCCAGGGGGGCAATGTCAGCCCCCTGTCCTGGTGCGCGCTGCCCTTCACATTAACTTGGGGTCTGAGGCCACAATTGCCAGTCCCTCGTTGGTGCCAGAGGAGCGTGGAGCTCGGAGAAGGGAATGACCGGGGTACCCGGTTCCAGTCCAGCTCGCAGCCGTGAGTGCCTCTGTAGGAGAGTGGGTCACTCACTTCCCATTGGGCTCCCTGGGAGGGTGAAACTGGTTTGACAGGGCCTGGGGAGGCCAGGCCTGAGGAATTCCTTTATTTTTTTTTTTAAAGAATTTTTATTTATTTATTTGACAGAGAGAGAGCACAAGCAGGTGGAGCAGCAGGTAGAGGGAGAGGCAAGAAGCCAGATGAGGGGCTCAATCCCAGGACCCTGGGATCATGACCTGAGCCGAAGGCAGTCGCTTAACCAACTGAGCCACCCAGGCGCCCCTGAGGAATTCCTTTAAAACATGAGATTTGAAGACTATTGGAACAAGAAAGGGCCTCAGAGTTCCTCTGGCCCAAACCTGACCTTGTATAGCCAAGGACTTGGAAGCCCAGAGAGTAGAGGGACTTACTCAAGGCCACACAGCTGCAAGCAGAGAGCTTCTGAACGACCATACCGCAGGGCCTGCTCTCCTGGAAGCCTGAGTGGCCCTCTGTGGGACACAGTCTGGGTGGCTCTGCCAGCCACAGGCCCCTTCATCCCATGACAGAGGGCGGGAGGGTGGGGGTGTCCTTCTCCAACCCCGGGGTCCCTGGGCTAAACTGCCTATCCCAGACCAAGCAGATTTGGCACACATATTTCCCCCAGAATTATCCTCCATTGAAAATTGCCTGCGGTCCCCGCTGGGCCAGTCCAAGGAGGGGGAGGGGGACACCACGCAGGGGCTGGCCTGCAGCTGGGACCCTGAAAGGTGTCTCCGGGCTCAGCTGAGGACAAAGGGCGACTTCAGGGAGATCCAGGGGGACAGAGGGCGGGAGCGCGGCTGCCCCCACCGATCCATTTCTCTTGTCTGCATGTCTTTCAGGGCAAATGGCACAGCAGGTGCCCTAAGGAGACACCTCCGCAGCCTCTTCCCTTTTGTTTACTGACTTAATTCCTTCAGATCAAAGACTGCCCCCTCCTCCCCTAGCAGGCAGGTGGGGGAATTACATTATTTATATTGGAAATGGGCAAGAGTCCGTGGGGACTTCTTCCTTATGCCTGATAAGAGAAAATCAGGTCACTGCCATGCCTCCCTGGTGTCTGCGGGCTGGGTTCTCACAGCCCAGGCACCCACAGGCTCAGGAAGAGCACCAGGTGCAGAGCCGGCACTGCCCACCCAGCCCCTGTGTCACCCTGAGCCTCCGGTAAATTATTGACCGGAGCAGCGGGTATTAATGTGACAACACCAGAACATCCTTTCCATGCAGCCCCAGCCTGGGTTATCTATCATCTCCTTTGCAACTGGCACTGGGCAAACACAGCGAAGACAAACAGGCCAGATGCAGGTTCATTAAGTTCCCGCTGCAGGTGGAGGGATGGGGCCCCCCCCGTGGGGGCCGCTGGTGGACTTGACCCTTCGGAGTCACGGCTTCCTCTGGGTCACCACTGCTTCCTCCTGCAATGCCCACCCCGACCCCCACAAAGAAGCGTCCAGCTAAAGAGCCACCCTTCACCAAGTGGCACCGTGCTTGGAGCTCTCTTATTAATCCCCACAAAACCCTGTAACTTGCCCGGGGTCACACGGCTGGCAAGTTGCTGAGGGGGGATTGGAACCCAGGTCTGAGTTCCAAGTCAGAAAGGGCTGAGCCCTTCAGCTCTGTGGTCTCCTCAGCCCTCTCCCCCGCTGGGCGTAAAGAAAAAAATGTGTTTCTTCATGAACGCCGCTCCTATTACTTGTAAATAATGGTGACACTGCCCCACATCCGCACCCTTTTTCTTAGAAATCTGAGTACTTTTTGCGTCTGCTCTTGACGTTATTCTGACAACATTCCAGAGGTACCCAGAGAGGTCATTATCAACCCTCTTTTCAGAGGGGGAAACAGGGGTTAGGGAAGCAAAGCTCCTGGCCGGCAGTTAAGGGGGAGCCTCTCCCCGCTCTGACTGCAGCAGTCCTCATGGGTCTTGATTTCTCTGGCTCAGAGGCAACATGCCAGGTGCTATTCTGGGGCTGCCGCCCCAGTGAGATGGGCATCAAGTGGGCACCGGGAGAGGACGCGGCGAGGGTTCTGCTCTGAGTCAGCTCAGGGGCTCGCAGTGCTGATGAACGGCCCGAGCCCGCTCCCTGTAAGCGAGCTCCTGACTCCCCCCAGAGCCGGCAGCAACCTGCCATAATGCAGTCATGACACGCTGCCAGGGAGCCCCGTCGCGGCGGCCGGCCGAGAGGGGAGACGGGCCCTTGGCCTCCCGGCGGCCTGGGGTGAGAGGGAGACAGAGGATAAGCGGATGGCTCAACTTTCTCTTCCCCCAGACGTGCAAGAAATTGGATTCAACGTGGTTGCACCAACACCTTTCCTCCCAGAGTCCTGCGGCCAGAATTCACCATCGTACGTGGGTGGCTCCCTATCCATTCCTCCGAAGCCAAGGCTTCTGGGGTGGGCAGCCCCGGGAGCAGCCACCAGGCACTCCGTCCTCAGGCGAGGACCAAGGGAAAAGGATCAACTGCTGGTGGGGAGGTCAGAAGGAGCCACTGAGGGACCCCCATTAAGTCCTACCATTAAGTCCTGAGGTCTGGCCAGCAGCTTTGGGTTTATAGCACGGTCAAAACAAACTTAAAAAAAAAAAAGCAGAGTAGAACTCAACCGGTCTCCCCAGTACCAAAATACCGGGTAATATATTAGTTCTCATCCCACTTAACGGAGCTCTCAGGATCTGTATGGGCATATTACTATCTGTTGGGGGTTGGCTTTAAAAGGTCAGGTAAAAATATTGTCTGGGCAGCTTCAAATAACCAGTATTTATGAAGTACTTTTTCTGGGTCACACTACAGGGGAAACCAAACTATTTCCAATCACTGAAAATAACAATCTACATTTTTAAAAAGTGAAGCACTTTCGTATTGTTTATCTAAGTTTTTTTTTTTTTTAAAGATTTTATTTATTTATTCATGAGAGACAGAGAGAGAGAGAGAGGCAGAGGGAGAAGCAGGCTCCCAAGGAGCAGGGAGCCCGATGCGGGACTCGATCCCAGGACCCTGGGATCATGACCTGAGCCGAAGGCAGACGCTTAACCATCTGAGCCACCCAGGCGCCCCTATCTAAGTTTAATTAGCTACCGGTTTTATAAATTTAAAACCAACAAAATATTGTCTACAAATTTTGCAATTTCCTAATTCTCTAACTTCAAACATATCTTTCCAAGATATATTTTATTTTTTTTTATTTTTTTATTTTTTTTAAAGATTTTATTTATTTTTATTTTGAGAGAGAGAATGAGATAGAGAGAGCATGAGAGTGGGGAGGGTCAGAGGGAGAAGCAGACTCCCTGCTGAGCAGGGAGCCCGATGCGGGACTCGATCCCGGGACTCCAGGATCATGACCTGAGCCGAAGGCAGTCGCTTAACCAACTGAGCCACCCAGGCGCCCTCCAAGATATATTTTAAAACTTTATATTTACCTCCAACTCCTGGAAATTTGTGTGTATTCTGATAGGTTATTTTCGTGATTGGCCCGTACAATGGAGACCTGAAATGTATTCTGACATGTGGCAGGCCCCTGAGAAGTCCTGATAACGCATTGTGCCGCCTGAATTTTTCATTTTAGGCTGCATGATTTGAGACAGAGATGTCCTATAGGAGTTGTGGTCCTAAAGGATTTTTATTGATTGAAGAAAACAGAAAACCATAAGCTCTGCAGCAATGCTTCCCAACTTGAAGTGTGAATGCCACGTGGCCTGTGACAACAGCAGGCCTCATCTGTCCTGTGGACCGTGCCCAGGACCCTCTGCAAGCCCCCACCCAAACCCCTCCTCCAGAGCCCAGAATGGGGACACCTGGAAGCAGAAGCACTTTGCCCAGTCTGGCACCCTAGTTTTCAGGTCTGGCACTGAGGGCAGGCAGGGGGCACGGAAAGGAAATGCACCAAGTGCCCCGGGGGCGGGGGGAGGAAGGGCGTTCCCAGGGGAAAGTGTAGTAAGGGGTGCTGTCATCAGCCTGGAAAAGGTGATCCTTCTGTTACTGGTGACATGGGGCTGGAGTTGAGGTCCCAGGGCAGTTAGGGAGGGTGGAGGCCCCGTCTCCTCAGCGCCCGCAAGAGTGAGCGAGCCCTACCACCCAGCCCATCCTGCTGCCTCCATGGCTGGGGCGGCAAGCAAACCAAAGAAGCCCGAGATACTTCTGACGGCTTAGAATTTTTATTAAAACAATCATTTAAATTACAGCAATCCCCTGGAATAGAAAATAGCCTTGGAACAAATGCGGTTTGACATCTCGGAAAGGGATGGAGCTTCCCTGGAAGCCCACGGGGGCCGCCCTGGCCCCCGGGCAGCCGGGAGGGGCTGTCTCCCCACTGAGGCGGCCCCTCCGGGGGCTGCAAGGCCCCAGCCCTGTCAGCGAGCAGCACTTCGTCCCCATCCTGGTTGTCAGCCTCTGGATTTGCTGTTTTGATTTGTAAGAGAAAAGAGAGGGAGAGAGAAGCCTGTCCCCAAGATTACAAAACACAGTCACTTAAGAAGTGTTACGTAATGCCACGGGGTGTTGTCTAGCGTGGCCTGGCAGGTACAGGGATAACTGAGCAGACGCCACAGGTCAGAGCGTGGCTGGGGCTGAGGCAGGGCCCCAGTCAGGATGAACGAGGTGGTCTGTGCACAACAGCGAAGGGCCAACAGCGCAGCCGCACGGGGTGTCACCAGCTGGGCAGCCCAAGAACCCTCAGAAGTGCCCGTAATGAAATTGCTGTGGCTAGGGCCCTGCTCTCAGGGGGGGCACAGAGGCTTCCTTACCTAATAAGCTCCTGTGCCCCCAAAATGTTCACTTGAAAAGAGCACAGTCACCTGAGCCACAGGCACGAGTCCCTGAAAACAGCTCCTCTTTCATTCCTTTTCCTTCCACTGTGGCTCAAGGCCTTTCTGAGGGCCACCACCCTCTCCAGCCTCCAAGGAGAGCTGAAGTGTTCCTGGGTGAGCGAGGCTCTGCTGCCCCCCTCCCCCAGTCTGCTCTCGGGCCCCAGGGTGCTCCTGCCACAGCTCAGATGCTAGCTGGCTCCCTTGTGGCCACATGGCTTGGCAGTTCCCGGACTTGGAACACACACACAGCAGTTAAATAATAAAAACAACAAAGCCCGACAACATTTATATAAACCACTACCATGCTCCTGTGCCCACAGCCACTGTTACAGATTCAATTTACAGGTCAGGAGAAGAGTAACTTGTCATGGAAATTCAGGGATGGCTGGTGAGCCTGGGGAGACAGAGCCTCAACACAAGAGCCAGGCCCTACATTACAAATGCCTGCCTGGGAACACATCTCGGGGGAAGAGGCATTTGAGGGACGGGGAGACACAAGGAAGCTCTTTCAGCCACAGCCATCCCACCCTGCATGCCCTAAGGGGCCCTAAGGGGCTTGGGTACCCACAGGGCTGCCTTCCTCAGGGCAAGGTGGCCCCAAATAGCAGGGTGGCCAGCCTGGGACACTGTCAGGTCGGCCTGAGTGTGGAAAGGCAGGATCTTTATGAGTTTCTCAAAACCACACAGGACAGCCAGAGCTACCCCCACTCTCAGGAAATCTCCAGGCCTTCACATGTCTTCACTTGGTAAGCCTCTTTTCGCTGGTTCAGACTTAACTCCTGCTCTGTATACCAGCCCCGTTGGAAGGATCTAAATGGCCAGTGGGTCACAGAAGCACCACCAAACCACAGAGCAAACAAAGCAGCCCCAAACTAAGGCGGCTGGTGCCACGGGGGTGGCTCTGTGGCCTGCTGCTGCCCGAGTGGCAGAGCACCAACAGGGAGGGGACACCTGGCTTGTGCTGGGAGGGGCACGAGGGACCCCACATGGCCCAAGGGGGCATATAAAATAAAGGGCCGGCTGGGGTACAAGGGCAACACCAGAAGGAGGCCCAATACAATCAAGGCTTAGGAAGGGCTTGCTGGCACGTGGCCAGAGGGAGAGGGGATTCAGGTCAGCCACACAGACGGAGGCCTCAGCAAGAAGAAGTACCTGAGGGGCCTCAGAGCCCTAACAGAGCCTGGCGGGGCTCAGGTGCTGACTACAAGAGCCCGGGGAGTTCCCCAGCCCGCCACAGGCAGGAAAGACCAAGGCTGAGGGGGTGAGGAAGACGCAGCTCCCGCCTGCCGCTTGGACCCTGGTCTGAGGCAGCAGAAGGGGAGTGAGTGTTCTGTGTGGAGCAGATTCCTACACAGCTCTGCTGGCCTCCCTGCCCCTCTGCTGGCAGCCAGCCCGTCATCACAGCTTCTGCCTAGAGTCTTCCCCCTTCACAGCTGCCTTTCCCATTCCCCACCAGCCGGCAGCCAGCGCGCGGCCTCGGGGGCGCCTGGGCTGAAGACCCATCGCGTGGCCTGTCATGAGCCACAGGCCAGCTCAGCGATGATGTGCAGCAGGCAGGCCAGCAGGCAGGCCGCTCCGGGCCTGGGCTTGGGCGGGCCACACTTCTTCGCATGCCGATTCCTCACCAGTGGAGATGAATGTTCTAGGACCCAGCATAGGGCGGGGGCAGTGGCGCCAGCCTCCCTGTCTCCAGGGCTCCTGTGCACTTCACTCCCTACAACCACTTCCCTGGGCTGGGAAGGTCAGCACTGGACAGTGAGACACACACCCCAGGGTGCCTTTGACAAAGGAAGTGTGAAACCCCATGTCAGATGAGGAAAGACAAATACTTCTTTTAAAAATTTTAAAAAGAACTAGAACCCCACGAGAGAGCTCTCTGCAGGTCACAGTTCAAGGCAATTGCACATGAAGGGGGTTGGGCTCTCCACTCAGCTGGGGAAAGTTCCAGAGCTCCCACGGAAGCTCCCAGCCAGCCCACCTACGATGACTCCCACGGTGTCTGACCCATCCCTCTGGTGCCGGGAAGCAGCAGATGTGACAGATCCTGGGGTGGCTGGGCACCTGCTAGAGCTCTTCAAAGAAGGCCACTCGGGACTTGGCGCTCTGCAAGGTGAGCTGCAAAGAAGCAGAGAAGAAGTTAAAAGGGGGCTGGATTTCTGCTTTCGCGACAGGTGCCGTCCTGCCTTAGGAACTAACCTCAGGGCTGGTTTGGAGTGGAAGGGAAGACTGCTCAGACAGATGCTGAAGAAGCTGGCGGCCAATCCTAAGTAAGTTTCCAGATTTGCCCAGGAACTCAAATTAGGAAGTGACAAATGAGGACATGCCAGGAGGGATGGCTGGTGGACAGAAGCATGTCAGCAGGAAAATGTCATCAATGTCATCTTTTCGAAGAGGGCAGGAGATCCCCAGACACTGTAATAGAGTCTCACGTTCCCGTCTTTACAAGAGTCTCTAATGTGCCTCTGTAGGGCCCTGCCTGTGGTCGAGTCAGCCTGGGATGCTCATCCTCTCCAGGGCTCAGAGGACCAGCTTGGTAGTACAAGCCCCAGGCAAGGCAGGCCTGTGTCAGACGAGGAGGAGTGTGTCCCCCCTTCCACTGCTGGTTCTCCCGGTGGCCCCAAAGCAGACTTGCCAGTGACCTGGCAGCTCAGAGGGGGTTTCCATCTACAAGCTGGGAGGCAATGAGCTTTCTAGTTGGGGCCGGCTCGGGCAAGGAGGATGGTGCCGGCGGGGCAGTGCTCTGTCTGGAAACAACCAGGCCTTCCCAGGAAGGCTGCTCCCCTGAGAAGCACAGGGCGGGGAAGCAGCAGAAGGGAGGGCAGAGGATCAGGGGTTGAGCTCCTGGCGTGGTGGCAAAGGCACTAGAATTTGTGACCCCCTGAACTGCTGAGCCCCAATCCCGACTCAGGAGGCCACTTCCCAGGATCTCTCCCAACAGAAGCATCTGGCTCGGGCCTCTTGCAGTGCCCTGCTCCCGGCTCCCCTCCTGACATCACCCACTTGGGGGAGACTGTGTGTTCTACATCCAGCCCCTGGACTTCACAGAGGAGGGTCTTCAGGGAAGGGGGACACGGGGTACATACCGTCCATCTTCATATCCCCCAAACCCACTTAGCCTACTGCTTCATACCTAGTAGCAGCTCTGACAACGTTTGTTGAGTGAATCAGATGTAGGCTAGAGAGAAATGGTGGGATGCATGGAAAAGGCAGGAGCTCCACATGGGGCTGAGAAGGTCCAGGCACTAATTCTCCTCTCACCAGCTTGCTGTGTGGCTTCAGTGGACACCCTTGACCTCTCTGAGCCTCTTCCCTCTGGAGTTAAACCACGGAAGCCGGCTGGACGGTCCGGCTCATTTCCTCGACCCCTGGCAGTCTCTAAATGTAAAAAGCCCTTGGTACTATCTCAGCTCCCTAAAGGGTGCGGGAGGGAGGCTGGAAACCCATCGCTTCTCCATCAAACACAAGCAGCGGCAGTGTGCTCAAATGAGACAGCTTGAGAGCCGGCTCTTTAAACCCTGCCAAGTCTCGTGGCCTTGAAGTTCCTCACTAACAAGCTGAGTGTAGGGAGGCGTCTGAGCTGTCTTCTTCAGTGGAACCAATTTCAGAAGCCCTCTGGAAGACCCAGCTCTAATAGGAACGGAGAGAACTTTCATTTCTTTGCTTAAATGGAACTCCCTCTAGAAGGGAGCCAAGTTTGGATGGGTTTCTCCCTAAATGCAGTCAGAAGAGAACGTCCAGGAGTTATGTGCTCCGTGATAATGGGACTCACAATGGTAACCGGGAAAGAAGAAAGAGAACCCGAGAATCACTGGGACAAAATCCTTTTGGGGGAGAATTTAAATCAAAAGCTGTGAAACCCAGGGGCACCTGGATGGCACAGCTGGTAAAGAGTCCAACTTGGTTTCAGCCTGGGTCATGATCTGTGTCCTGGGATCAAGCCCCGTGTTAGACTCTGCTTGAGATTCTCTCTCCCTCTGCCTCTGCCCCCCCACCCCCACTCATGTTCGCTAACACGCGCCCCCTCCCTCAAAATAATGATTTCGCGAAAATAAATAAATAAATCTTTTTTTTTTTTTTTTTTTAAGAAAGGTGTGAAACCCAGTGTCTTCACTCAGGTTTCCTCCACGCTCCCAGGGAAGACCTAGGTGGGCTCCTCAGGGGGACAGGGAGATGCCCACAGCCCTCCCCCACACTGAGTCACACACAGGCACAGCCAGGCTGCCTGATCCAAAGCCACTGACCGGCTGGGTGGCCCTGGGCAGGTCACTTACTCGCTGTGGTCCCAGCTGCCCGCCGTGAAGTGGGGGTGGTGGCACCCCTTCCTCACAGGGGGACACGCAGAGTTACTGGGAAGCACTGTGAGGCACTCAGCACCATGCGTGATGTGCGCGGAGAACTCAACAGCTGTTATTAGTAATCACAGCACCATTTTCTCCCCCCTAGCCCCAGTTCTGGCTCCTCTCCTTCCAGTGGGGGAGTGGGCAGAATGCAGGTTAGAGGCGGTGCAGGAGAAGGCAGGGTCACGCACTGTGCTGGCCTTCACGGCCTCCGAGGCAGGGCAAGAGGATGCCCCCGAGAGGCCTGGCCACTTCCCCAGGCAGGAAGCCCAGGCTGTGGGGGCCTCCGAGAGCCTTCCGCCCATTTGTACAATGTTGGCTCCAAGAATTCCTGGATCCTCTACCCGAGTTGCGTGCTGGCTGTCCCCTCGAGGTGCCAGAGGAAGGTTTTGGCAGCTCCGGCAGCGCCAGATTCCAGTTACTCAAGCATGTGTTTGTTGGGATGCAAAGCCCTCTTCGGGTGGGTAAGATGCTTCCCTGGATCCCTACCCGACACTGCACGCCTGAGGAAAGGTTTGGAGCAAAGTCCAATACTCTGGCCATACAGAAGTAGGAAAGCACTGTAGACACGTGGCCTCGGCAAGAGGAGAGTGTACCATGGTCTCCCATAAGGCACTAGGCTGCTACAGGGACAGGCGGACCCACCAGACGGAGGCGGCTGACAGGACTGCTGCCACTGAGGACACTGGGAGCCTCCAGCATCGGCCCACAGGCAGACCTGACTGTTGTGTGATTCCTGGCGGTCCTAATTCCATTAGGGACCCCGCCGCCTGAGGAAATTACCTCCACAAGCGCACTTATCTGCTGCTGGAACCCATCCAGTCACCACCCCGGCCTCTGCCTGCTCCCCCTTCAGCAGCAGCCTTTAGCTTAGACATCAGAATGTCCTCCTCCGGAGCCAGGCAGCTCTCCCTGTGCTCGTGCAGGAAAGCAGGTGGTGAGAGGAGGGTCTGCAAGGAGAAGCCTTGGGCTTCTTTCCTCTGGGCGGGGACTCAGACGCCCAGGGGCAGAGGTCAGGAGGGCCTCCCGGGCACTGCCAACACCAGCTCCCAGCTGCGCTCCGGCCTGGTTCCTCTCACCTGGGATCTGTCACCACCTGCTGTTTCTAGAAAGCTCACTGCCTGTCACGTTCACTGTTAGGCTACAGGCAGGAGGTATTCATAAGAGAGGAGGGGAGGGCTCAGAGGGTCATGGCACAAAGCAAGCCCTTCAGAAAACAAACTGCCTCTGTGGATCTTTGTGTGCTCATGAGAACTGGCTACCAAGCAGCCTGGTTCCCCGCCACCCGCCCACGCCCTAAGGTGTCCGAGCCCATGTCAGTGTTCGGTCGGCCTTCACGCTCAGCGACTGGCCCGGCTCTCTCCTCACAGCGCCACGGAGATGGCCTGAAGAAGGCCCTCACCTCCCTCTCGCGGGTCACACTGTGAGAACTGAAGCCAGTCTCACGAGCCCCCCACTGCCACCCTGCGCTCTCTCTGGCGGCCCAGCAATACCCCTCCTCACCCTCCAGCCTGAGCTGCTGGGGGAGGGGGGCCACTGCCTCTAGGAGCAAGGGCAACTCCCCAAGTCCTCGAGGTGTGGGCTCAATGACCACACTGCCATGGCTTATCTCCGCGCTTGACCAGGAAGAGGTCTCCTCCGAAATTCAGTAGGTGGTGAAGCAGAAAAGCCTCAGGATGCCTCAAGGCCAATGGCTGCATCATTCTGGGACCTGCTGAATCTGGTCCGCCTTCTCAGAGTCCTTCTGAGGACAAGCGGCTAGAGCTCTGCCTGAACACAACTAGTGACCGTGTCTGCCACGCACCGTTCAAAAGTCACACTGAATCCAGACAAGGGCCAGCCCTGGGGCTCCCAGAGGTCATTCCCAGCTCCTTTGGGAAGCTGTAAACCACAGAGGCCCTGCACAAGGCCCCCAACCCGCAGTGCTCTTGCCAGTTCCCTAAAGATGACTAAAAGAACATGAAGTTTCCTCACCAGGCACTGGGCTGACCCGCTTCTCTCTTCCAGCTGTCTCTTCACATCTGATTAAAATCAGCCGTGTGAATAATACAGGAGGAATTAAGTTCTCTCTTGACTGAACCGGCTGTTCAAGTCTGTCACTAATCCAATTCCATTCTGAGGAGACAAAGTTCCTTTGCTTTCCCTGCTGCAGATCTATACGGCTTGGTTTTTATCTTACAGGGGCTCTGATCCACCTGTTGGGCCTGGACCCTTCTTCCTGCTCAGCCTCGACAGCCTGGCAGAGTCCCCTCTCCTCCTGCCCATTTGTCCGTCAAACCGCCAGGCTGTGAAAGGGCAGGAGAAGGAGCCACTTGGAGAGCTACACCTCTTCAAGCAATCACAACCGTGTGTGGTATCACCACATGGACACATCCATCTAATCTCAACAACTTCAGATTCGGGAGACATATATGTCTCCTGAAAAAGACAGAGGAGGCTGGCTCCTCTCAAGCCTCAGCAGGACCAGGTGCCCAGCAGGTTCTACCTAACCCAGGCATGCATGTCAGATGCAGACTCAACTGGTTCCTGCTCACTGGGTAAGCATTTCAGGCAGCCCATCAAGATACAATGATCTGGCACTTGCCCACTTCTGAGAAATGGCTCCGGGGTCTGGGGACAGCAAGCCTGGAAAGTCACCTGTGACAAGCACCAGGCTCACCAACCCTTCCCAGCCTGCCCCACCCCCCCACCCCGGAAGGCGGCCTGCTACAAAGGATCTCCTGGCATCATTCCCAAGAGTGCCCCCTGCTGGAAAAACACAACATGAGGCGGGCTGCCAACTCTCCTTCCAGCTCTCCTCTAAAAGTCCTTTTGGGGGAATCATTTCCCAAAGTGATGGGAGGGTAACGAAATGTATTCCGGCACGGAGCCTGCAGCAGCAAGGCTGCTTGATTAAGAATGAATTACACTTTCATCAGCACATGGAGAAAATTGATTCACAAGGCCACATTGTGATAATCTTGTTCCTAAAGCAAAAAGGGGTGGCGTGGGGGTGGGCAGGACACAGAGCCACTTCGGCTATCAGTGACGAGAGAAAGGAAGCTCTGCAGTTAAGCTGGGAGAACAAAACTAATCAGAGCGCCAGGATTCCTCCAACTAGTCTCTGGAGGCCTTGCCTCGATCCACTCATCCCCAGGGAGGAGAGAGGAAGGTGGGAGGGGGACCGTCTAATTCATTTTAAACAATAAGACAATAAAACTAAAATGAACCCATTTTAGATACTAACCTAATAACTCTAGGCTCAGAGACTCTGCTTGTCCCATAAAAATGCAGTGGAATTGAAACGCAAGCCCTAAAATCCTGTTATACTTCCTCTCCGCCACTACATATTGAAAATGAAGGAGTGGGGGAAGGCACAGATTCAAAAGGACATGCAGATTCTCTGGCGCTGGGATCTACCAGGAGAAAGCCAACTCTGGAGCAGAAAGGTGACAGCCAAATCCAGCAGCGGCAATTCCAACATAATCTTTGGTTTTGGGTGTAATCAACATTCCCCCTTCCAAATCAGAGGTGAGGGGGCAGGGCCAGGGAAGGGGGACAGTTGCTGTAAAGTGGCCAGATTAAGCATTTCTGCCATCTTGCTAGTGACGGCTTGCACCCAAATGCCATCTGGTGATGTACGCGGGGAGAGAGCTGTGCGCACACTTATCCCTAAGCAGAGGTGGGATGAAAGGCCAAGTCCATCCCAATTAACACATTCATTCTTTATCTGCTCTGGAAAGAAAATGGCCAGGGAAAACCCAGAGGGTTTCTTTCGTAACATTAATCCTTCAGGGACCGAAAGCAGGAAGATGCCTGGAAACTGATGTGTGCCTGTGTCTTGAGGTGCCCGTGTGATGCTGGAAGGGCCCTTTGCTACCCCGTTCCTCCGCCTGGAAAATGGACTAATCAGCCTGATTCACCTCACTGGGCAGGTAGAAGCTAACTCACAGCTACGGCGTGCTCTGAGCGCCAAGGACCCCAGCAAAAAGGTGCAGATTATACTGATGTTATTTTCAAACTGCCAATATCAGAAGGGAAATCACAGCAAGGACCGCAAGAACAGAACCTCCAGCCCGCAGAATGAGTTTGCATCTCGTCTCTTCCCTCCCACTGTTGCAGTAACAAATCAGGTGCCGGAGGAAAGCTGCACTGAAACACATCTTCAGTGCTGAGGGACCAAATGGGATGTTTTACTGCATCAAATAAGGCCCAATAATGTCCTCAGGCACTTCCAAATGGTTGTAAAATATCCTAGGAGGGCAAAGCAGGTTCCGTAGGCTCCTCAACGCCTCCCCAAAGGGCAACTGCTTGACTGGGTAAAGTCTCCCAACCAAAAAGAGGAACTAGGTCGTGGTCTTTCGGAAAAGAGGCTGACAGAACCTCCTATCTAGAGAGCTACCAGAAACAAGCAAGAGAACAGTAAGCCCTCCCCAGTGGAGAGGCCCGTGGCGTATGGGAGGTAGGAGTGGCCTTCGGGGATGAGCCCAGGCGTCAGGTCCAGGAAGACCACGCTCCCTGAGACCAGCCTCCCAACGCCTTCCCTGGGCTTCCCACAGAGCGGGGAGAGTTCGCCACTGCCCTCTCTCTCTTCCCTGTGTTTTCTATCCACACCTACCTTGCTGTCGTTCCTTGCTAATCCTTGCTCCCACCCTGTGCCCATCCCCCTTTCTTCTCTGGCCCCCCCCCTCCGGCCTCTGCCACCTTTCAACAACAACAAAAGAAAGGTTCTGGAGCTGGGGAGCCAGAGGATGCTGCACCAGGCAGCGCCCAGTTTCCAAAGCAGGCGGAGCCACTCGGATCGAGCAACCGGGGTCACCAAAGGCTTGAACACATGAACCACACACAAGCGACAGAAATTGTTCAGAGGCAGAGGACCAGAGGTCACCAGGGAGGCTCTGGCCATTTGTTTTAATTGTGGGAGACGCCTTTCACGCATATTCAATCTCGCCCGGTGATTTATCACTCCCCTGGGTGTTTTAAGTGTTCTACTTCACTTCGCCAGCCCTGCATCTCCAAGGGGAGTCCGCACAAAATTGAAGATGACGTTGGATTTTTATGTCTTCCTGATCCAAGAGGCGGCTACGGCTTAAGAGAACTGTCAAGACTCCATTCCTGTTCCTCCACCAGCGTAAACCACAGCTGGACCTTGATGGCTCAAACCATTTACTAATAAAACAAGCTCTCTAAGCTCTACGACCCCCAGGATTTCTCATCTGTCGATTTCCTTTGAAATCCCGTGCTTCCTTGGAGATCAGGGGTACTCAGACCAGCTCAGGATCGGGGAGTGAAACCTGTCCCTTGAGAGGGAATGAAAGCAAGACCCTGAAATGTGCAAGCTCCCAGACTGGATTTTCACCTCCCAAGTGTGCGGCACAGCTGGCCACTGCTCACCTCATCAGCACTATGGCTCTGAAGCCCACGACACCCCAGCCTCACTGTCGGACCTCACGCCCTCACTCGAAAGACTCAGAGGCCAGGAATATGTGTCACTGTCGCTCTCCCTGAGAATGAAATGTATCTAGGTTCTTAGGGGCGGCTTTTGATCACTAGGTGCCACTCTGAGTCAGTACAAATGCCAATCCAGTTGCACTGATTATCAATTGGGGGGAAAAATGTGGGGAGCTAAGATAAGCAGGAGGAGCAAAATATACCCTTGCAAACTCAAATCAGATAGTAAAAGAACCAGGGAAGTTAATTCTGGCTTTTTCAGTTTTAAACTCCAAACACATGGAAATTAATTGCTGAGCTCTTACGGTGAACTATTTCCTGCGTATTACCTCATTTAATCCTCATAACAATCCTGGGGGTTAAGGACTGTTTTATTCACTTTTTACAGGTGAGGACACTGGGCTTTATGAGAAAGTAAGAATTATGGACAAAGTAAGTGGCAGAGCAGTGGTAAACTCAGTTAACCAGACCAGACAGCCTCTTGGCATTTCCAAGGGAATATGGTAACCCCTAAACCGAAGGGTAAACCCTTGGAATTAGCTTAAGTGCTCCTCAGCCCCCAAGGGTACTATGTAGACAGTGTCAGGCGCGGAGGCCTCACGGTCAGGCAGAAGAGTACCGAAGGCGAGGAGGAGAAGGAACACGCCCGGGTCATGGTAGGTAGGTAGACCCATTCTTTTTTTGAAGAAATCTATGATCAGAAAATATTAAAAACAAAATAAAAAGCAGGGCAGGCTGGTTTGAACCAAGACTAATGAGTGAGACTGTCCAGTTCACCATCAGCCTTCCCATATCTCGTCCGGGACTTTGGAGATGGAGCTCTGCCCTTCACATTCTGGGTGGCCACACTTACAAAGCCCACCGTGGTGTTTCTCTTCAGTTAGGCTGACTTTGGCCCAGACAGGAGCAGGCACAACCCCAGAGCGACCCCCACACAGGCAGATGGCTGCTTGGCAAGCGTGGTCACTGGCCCCAGCGACCACACAAAGTCCAGACAATGCAAAGGGTATCAAACTTCATGTGTAGCAAAAACTCCATGATTTCATCTAGTAATCCTGGGATAAGTCCAGCTGTATTAAAAGCCAAGTCCATGCTTTTATTAAACCTCCAGCAATCAGAATTCTTGATTAACTGGAACATGGCAGCCTGCTTTGAGAACAAGTTCACATCAAGATGCTTAAAAAAAAAAGGCTTCTGTGAATGTCCTAGGAGCAGTACAAATTTGACTACAAATCAAACCTCATTTGTCTATAATAAGAGCTCAGTGAGAACTGACGGTCAAAATCAGGCCCCCGAAGAATCTAAACATTCTGAATCATTACAGAAAGAAGAAAGATGAAATCCTCTCGAGGTGGAATGGTATGGTCATATGCAGGCAGAGCTGAGAGGGCAGGCTGAGACAAAAAGGGACTTTCTGCTGGACCCTGTGCTGGCCACAAAGTCCAGGAACCCACAGTGGACCCACCCCACGGTCTTCTGGGCACCCTGGGGCCAGTGGGTTCACAGTCATTTCCTCAACTGAGTACACATAAAAATGTTAACAGTCTAACAACTCGGCTACTCAGGAACCTATCTAAACCATCATGATCAAAACTCAAGTAGTGACTTGAACAGATGATCCACCTGGCCTGCCCAATTCTGGGGTTGGTCATACTGCCCTGCTCAGAGCATGCACTGCTTAGTGTTGGGCCGTTCGATGCCAACGTGTGGTATGAAAACTGAAGAAATAGGAGCCTGCTAACTCAAACACACAAGTCGGGGTTCATGCTATGGGTTCTTGGAACCACTGACAAATAGAATCCATCTTGTAATGGGACCCATCTGGGACTTTAATAGCTAACCTCTCTTGCTTGGATAATGACTGCAAATAAGATCTATCTTATGCCAGATCTCACTTTTTGGTAGAGGGCTTCCAATAAGCTTATTTTATTCTAATAGCAGAAACTGTGCTGAGGACACCAAAGGACACATCCCACACGACCGTCAGGTGTCGGTGGGCTCACTGGCTTGTGTACCACTGGGGATCAGCTGAGGAGCAGAGGGAGGATGTTGTTATTACTGGGCATAATAAATTCTCCCCACTGCCGAGGCATGTTGGGAGGATGATGAACTGTTGCAGAAGGAAAGCAGCAATCATTCCATTAATTCACTCAACAACCACTGACTGTTCATCTACCGGGTGCCGGCGACTGTCCCAATGTGAGTTCACGCTGACCACAACTCTGCCCCAGGCTGTGACAGAGCTTAAGCAATAGACAGCCTTTAGAGCGCCAACGGACAGACGGTGCACTTAGACGGACTACAAATCAGACCGCTGTGCTAGTGGTTTGCTTTACTTGGAAAGAAGACGGGTGTGTACAGAAAGGGGAGGATCTACAGGAAAACGAGGGAGTGCGGGCAGCCCCTTCGTTCCACCAGCAGAAGTGGCTGGGTATGACCATGGGTCTTCAGAGGCTGTCACCACATGAAAGGTCTTGATCTTGAGTTAAGGACACCCAAATGTATCCCGTTTCCATGCTAGGGCTATTTATCTAAGGACTACACCACTGAGACAAAGGACTTTTAGACAGACCTCACTGGACAAGAAGCCATGACCATCCCCAGCCCAACAATGACACAAGATGTGAAGGACAGCCGGTCCTACAGCCCCATGACATGCTCTTCAGAACGAGGCAGGCTTCTGGACCCCTGGAGGCTGGTCTGGCCCCACAGGGTGGACGCCTGCTCTCAGACTCAAAGCATGCTGCGGCCAGTCCCCAGGCTCCACCTGCCCTCGGGAGGGCTCAGCATGGCCCAGGGACAGAGACAGGCAAGCTCATGCACGGGTTAGTATCACAGAGGGTAGTACCATCACCACATAGAGTACCTGGGAATAACCTACTTTCAGGGCTCAAATGCAGATAGGTCTTCTGCCTTGGGCTTGAGGCTAAACCAGCAAAATAAAATGAAGAAAAACAAAAACATACCCTGTGATATCAACAATGCCACATGTGCCATTTGCAAAATGCTCAGAAAGACCTGAAATTGTGACAAGTGACTTCATTTGTTTGTTTTTATGGCTTGGGAACAGGTCTCTCCGGCTCTCAGCACTCCAGGTTCCCATGGCTGAGGGCCCAGCTCACCGCAGCAGCTGCAAAGATGAGACTGCTTGGGGTGCCCAGATGAGGAACGGGGGGCCGGGGGGGGTGGGGGGGGGAGGCCTGAGGCAACTCCTTCGAGGGCTGACTGGCTCACTAGCCCAGCTGTCATTTTACGTCTCGGCTCCTGGCTGAGGCCTCACTTTACCTCCCCTTTTGCTAACGGTTTAGTAATTTCATTTTGGAAGGGAAACCCAGTAAATGACGGGAGCCAGAGGAAAGAAGAATGTGGAACGGGGAATGGCCTTTCCTCTTCGGTTATGCTAGTAAAAGGAATTCTCTACCGGCTGCCAATACTAAACTGGAGTATGGAGAGAGAGTTTAGGGCTCCCGACTGTACCCATCAACAATGGCAAGGAGCTACGGAGCCCTTGGAGAGCTCAACTACTGAAAACAGATACTCCTGAGGCGCCTGGGTGGTTCAGTCGGTTAAGCGTCTGCCTTCGGCTCAGGTCTTGATCCCGGGGTCCTGGGATTGAGTCCCACGGCGGGCTCCCTGCTCAGCAGGGGGCCTGCTTCTCCCTCTTCCCACCCCCTGCTCATGCTCTCTCTATCTCTCTCTCTAATAAATAAATAAAAAAATTTTTTAAATAAAATCTTTAAAAAAAAAAAAAAGAACAGATACTCCTTAACCTGGAACACCACTTTAAAGACTAAGGTAAAGAATAAAAAATTAAACCTATCTAAACCATCATGATCAAAACTCAATGAACAGTCTAATTTTAATGACACCTCTTTTACAGGTATGAGCCTGACCCTGGGCTATCAGTCAGGAGCAGATGACTGGCGGGACAGGCCATTTCTGCTTTGCCGGACGTGAGAGAAGTGCACTCTTGGGCTGACACGTATATGGGATATAACCTTCTCTAAAATCCTGAAAGCTCAAAATATCAGTAGAGAACGATCTGAAACTGCTAGCAACATAAATGAAATCTCACTTTTTAAAACATTAAGGTTCTTCTAGACACTTCTGTGTAAGTATGAAAAAACGTTAAAAATTCAGAATTTGGGTTTCTTTAAAGCAAGAACAGAATTTTTTTTTATAGTCCTTGCTGCTTAAAACCCCAAAAAGACTAGAGGGAGAGTCCATTCTCAACAGCCTCCATTTCATTTTGCTTTCTCATGAAGTAAGGCAGCTCCCTGGGCAGAACTCCCCTTGGCTTAAAAGACAGAATCGCTTTACTGCTAAATGATGGATCAAAACCCATATCGTAACAGTGATTCATTTCATCAGAGCTTTTAACACAGGCTCCCTTTCTATCAAGCCAGTGGGTTCACAGTCATTTCCTCAACTGAGTACACATAAAAATGTTAACAGTCTAACAACTCGGCTACTCAGGAAACCAGATGCCAACCTCACATTTCATTAATGACTGTCCTGATCAGCGAAGGACAGGAGACTCGGTACCTTTTTGATGGTATTGTGCTTGCTGCTGGTGCCACCCCGGTCAGAGTTTTCGTTGTGCAGAATATCCAAGGCTGTCTCCCTCTCTTTGAGTTTCAGGGCCTCGATCTCAGTCTTGAGCTCATTGAGCTGCTCCTGCAAATGCTTGCTCTTCTCCATGTACTCCACTCTGCCGGCAAGAGGACATCGTGCATCACGGCTATGGCGAAAGTGAGACATGGAATCCAGGGTCTGCAGCCTAGGGTCCACGTCTCTGCCTGGGAGCCTGGGTCTGTCACCTAACAGGTCTGAATCTGTTTCCTCGGGATAACGCTCACAGAGCTATGGTCAGAATTAAGTAAAATAAAGCATAGGAAAGGCCCCTGGTAAACTCTCATAAAGTGCTCTACAAATACCCATTACCGCAGATAGCTTTTAGTTCTGCACAAGTAATGACATATGAATCAAGACTCCTGGCAGCCAAAACAATCTCCTTGTCTCAACCCTTCTTGGATAAGTGATTCTATTCAAGTGACCTCTTCTGCTAGGCCCTGGCCACATCCCTACGTGATGTCATCTCCTAAAGAGTTCAGTGGAAGTTCGCGCAGCCAACACCAGGAAGAAAAAGATCCCCACCATTGCCTGCAAATAGATATTCTGTATCTATGACAGTGAAAATCTGGAAATCATCCTCAAAGTGTCCACCTCTAAGGGCATCAGGCGAACCACGCAACACAAATACCAGGAACATTCTGCAGTGATGCCCATGGCTGCTGGTATGTGGAGTCTGTCATGTGCACGGGTAATAGGAAAACACAAACTAAAAAAGCAGGACCCAGAAACAGGATGTAGCCTCACCCCTGTCACAACCATGAAATGCTCACATGCCTGGTCAATGGAGAAAGGCTGGAAGGGCAACTCGGACAGCAGACACCATAGATAAAGAGGCTCATGGTTGCTCACCCTGGACCCCAAGGAGACACTGTCCCAAGAGAGCTATCCCAAGGATATTGGACAAGGTGAGAGCACAGGGCCTCACACGGGCTTGGAGCTGAATCCTCATTCTGCTCCTCATCAGCCGTGTAATGCTGGGTGAGTCCATCAAACGCTGTAGATTTCATTTATAAATGGCACACTAAAACCCACCCCTGATGTCAGCCTGATGTTAGTTAGTGGGAATGAAATGAGACAAAGCTAGAAAGCCCTGCCGCCCAGGCACTCAGTACATGGTTCTCCATCAAGCCGTGGCACAAGTGGCCAATTTACCTACGGCTGGGAACTGGGGGGACTGCAGTCAGATTTCTTCTGCAGTGAGACTCCCTGCCACCTCAGTTCCACCAACCATGAAAGGAAGGAGGAGCGCACAGCAGAAGCTGCTATGAACAGGGCATGCGGGGCTCAGCTCAGGGCTGCCCCATGCAGCAGGGCTAGCCTGACTCAGACATTTGCTTTCCATGGCCTTGAGCCCGAGTCTCTCCCTTTACCCTTGCTCTAGACATGGGAAGTGCTGCGGGTCTCAACCGCCAGAGAACACAACCAGGAAACCTGTTCTGTTACTGTGTTTGGACATTATCACAGGCTCTATCCCCACGTGAACCGCAGTCTGACTGCTCGGAGATCCCTGACAACCAGTCCTAGACTGTAGATGAGGTTTTGAGCCACCGTAAACTCCAGGTCACCAATCAAGAATCATTGTTATCCTGCAAAACTGATTGCCCGTGTCCTTCACTTCTGATGAGGAAATTCTTTCTCCGGAGGGTGGGAACAGAGCAACCCCTGCAGGAGCTAGTGACAAGCTCCCGCAGTGACCCTCCAGTTTCCCCAGGCTCAGATGGCCCCACTCTAGCTCGCGGACTGGGGGCACAAAGTCAGGGGGACTACGTACTTTTCTTTCTCTATCTCCATGGAAAGCCGCTTCATGTCAGTATCCTTGAAGTCGAAAGACAGGCTGTCACCAATGAGGTTGAAGCTTGGTATGTCGGGAGGCAACGGTGCTGGAATTGGGTTCATGGGCTATGAATGAGAAATCTCCAGTTAGGGGGGCCAGGTTCTGTGAGAACGGGGGCACTGCTGTGTTAACCACCCACCCTCCAACAGCCATAGAGGCAACAGGCACAGCTCGGGCCCTGCCTCCCTCCCAGCACCACCATGGCCTCACGTCACAGCTGTCAGCCCTCTCTCTCCTCCTCCAATCTACCTACATTGGCTGCTGCCCGATGATCAACCCCAAAGATCTCAAATCCAGGTAAATCATTTCTCTCCCTTCAAACCTTTACTAGCTCTTCATGCTCACCAAATTAAACACAGACTCCCACTCACTTCTTCGTTGAGGAAGCCCTCCGGCTCTGGGCTAGGAGCTGGAGATGCAGAGAACAAGGCAGAGTCCCTAGCTCTGAACAGCTGAAAGTATTATTCAGTAAACAGAGGTGCTCACAGATCATCATGGCTACGTAAGGTAGACACTGTAGCCAGAGAGTGAACAGTGGCCGAGGATGCTGGGAAAGGCATGCTAGAAGGGATGCTGCTTCTGCCGGCATCAGAGGATGTGCCAGAGGAAAAGGCTTGCCAGGCAAGAGGCATGGTACTGGGCAGGGCAGGCAGAGAAGGCTCAGCGAGAAAGCTGAGGGAGGGGGGTGGGAGACCGGGACCAGACCATAAAGAGCTCCCCTGAATGCTGAGGGGTCTGGATTCAGAAGATGGAGCCAAAGCAGGGCTTGAAGCAGAAGATGAAGAGATTAGATTTGAGGACTTTCTCATCCCAGAGCAAAGGGTCACCTAAAATATGGCCCCAATCTAGTCTAGCTTCTCCTACCGTTTGCCCTAACAAATTGTGAACAGTACCATTTCTGTTCCTTTGCTTCAGCCATTCCTCTCCCTATAGGTCATCTCTCTTTCAAGGCCCTTCTCAAATACTAGGATTTCTCACCAAAGCCTTTCTAGATCCCTCTCGGCCAGATGGCAACTCTTTTCTTTGCTATGCATTAACATGGTGTTTCTGGTTCTGTTGCGGCACTTCCCTAACTCCACCCTGTAAAAACTCCTTTCTGGCTGTGTCTTCTTCTTTTCCTGTTGGCAAGTTTCCTAAGGGCAGGATCTGCCTCTCTCACCCTTGGATCCTTGGCTGAGTCTGGGACGGTGTCTGGGAAAGGGGAGAGGCCCAGAGCATTCATCTGACATGATGACAAGGCCTGAGGCAGACTGTCTGCGTGGGCGTTAGAAGGTGGCGCTGTGAGGGGGCTTCTGGGGTACTGGAACGTTCTGTTTTCTGATTTGGGTGCTGGGTGCATGGGTGTGTTGAGTTTGTGAGAATTCATCAAGCTGTACAGTTATAATCTGGGCACTTCTCTGTATGTATGTTATACCTCATCAAAATTTCTGAAAAGATGGGCGCTGAGTGCCGTGCTGTGGGTGAGAACAGACACTGGTACGACCTCTGTGGAGAGCATCTCGATGGAAAACCTGACCCCACGGCTCTGTTTATGAGAATTTATTCTACCAGTATATTCACCGTATGTGCGAAGATTTGTGCTCAGGGATATTTTCCGCAGTTTTGTTCACAACTGCAGATGAAAACAGACTAAATACCCATCCATAGGGGACTGCTTAAATGAATTACAATCCATCCATACCACGAAATAGGATTAAAAGGCTGATACGGATGATCTCCTCCAGGACTTATTTATTTATTTACTGTTTGAAGAGCATATAAAGTTTGCTCCAGTGTTATGTTTTATTTTACTTATTTCTATATTTTTAAAGATTTTATTTTTGAGTGATCGCTACACCCAACACGTGACTCGAACCCGCAATCGCGAGATCAAGAGTCGCATGCTCTACCGACTGAGCCAGCCAGGAACCCCGCTCCAGTGTATGTTTTAAAACCACACACATCTCCGGTGCCCAACCCAGATGAGCCCCCAGACGACTCCAGTCCCGGCTGCTCTGCGACCACCGCAGAGATCCTGAGGCAGGACCATCGGCCCACTCAGCCCACCGAGCCATGAGAGAGAAGGAATGGCTGTTTTGAGCCACACGGCTGGCTTGGGGTGGCCTGTCACACAGTCACCGAGGACCGGCACAGATGACGATAGCAAACTGCTCACACTTCCCTCCACCTCAAACCCTGGGCTGCTTCTGTCTCTGTGCCTCGTGCACCTCTTAGCTGCCTCTGCTGTACGAGTGTGTACTGCGTGTGTTTGCGCCAGGCGCACATCTGTGGGTTGGCTGAGAATACCCCACAGTCTCTTTCCCACCTAGCTAGTTCCGACTTACCCTTTAAGAGCCAGCTCAGGTGCCATCCTATGCCTCTCCTGCCCCCGCAGGCTGGGCTACATTCTCCTCTAGGCCCCTGTGCACCCTCTCTGAATACAGACTCTGCATCTGCCTGGTATTACATGGACCAAAACGGTTTGCTGAACTGAATGCACAGAGGAAGGGAAGGAAAGAGACTTTTCTATTCACTGTGTGACCCTGTGTAATTGAAGTCTGCCTCCTCGTCCCAAAATTGAGTTTGGAAGCTGGTTCTTCTGTGGCAATAGTTCACTCTGAGGGACACGGGGTACCCCTGCCAGAACTATAATGACGGTATATGGTATACACAGGTAGTTGAAGATTACATTCAGCTTGGCATCAAGAGGCTATCCTCTCTTGAGGATAATTTGGGACTATTATTACTTAGAATAAGAAAAACATTTCAGAGCTGGGAAAGGCCCTGCTGTCTATTATCTAGGCAACTGGAGAAGTGACTTGTCCGAGGCCAAATGGCAGACCAGCATTCTATCCAGTCCCCAGCCACAGGCCCTAAGCAGCACTCACTCTGCCGTGGCACCACCAAGGGAACGGAAGGGCTGGGAGGGAAGGGAAGGCTATGAGGTCTGAAGCAGCTGCAGGCCAGCAGCCCCCAGCCAGGCTCACCGGGTATGTGGGCTTGGTGGTGATTTCCAGGAGCTTTTGCTTGGCTCTTCGTTCTGCCTCACGGGCTTCCTGCAGGTCCTGCTTCAGCTGATCTGCCTCCTTGGCCCTGCAAGGAAAGAAGGAGCCAGTTAGCTCCACGAAGGTGACAGGTAGAGGAAAGAGAGCCCTCTTCCCCACTATCCCCCAAGACAGGAGGGACGTGGGTTAACCCTGAGGATGGCACCAGATCAGGCAAACAAGGCCAGTGGCTGGGGGGGGGGGGGCATTTATGTGAAAATCAGAACTTCCAAAGCAAGGACAACATTCCTGAGTGCTGTTCATTGCAATGGTAAATCTAAACCGGAAGAGCAGGGAAGCCAATGGGCAGGAGTCAAGTTCAAACCTTTGCAGTTGGTAGATGGGGAGGAAAAGTGGGGGAGGGGCTAGCAGCTTCCTCTGCTTCACTTCTGGGTGAGAGTGGGCTGGGCAGAGGTACAGTACGGTGGATCAAAGGTCTTATATTGGATCATGAAGGGCAGGATGTGAGAGAACTGATTCTTCACAGCCCCCAAGTAAAACAACTGCAGGCCTGGGGCCAACCTCAGGCAAGAAGACGAGCACCAACGCTGAGGGCCTCGCACTTCACCCTGCAAGACACAGGACCCAGGGGGCCCGGCCCAACATGCATCAGTCAGCAGGGGAAGTGACCTGCACACAGAAAGAAAGGGGCCCAAGACAGGGCAGGAAACAAAGAACCATATTCCCAGAATGACATGCAAAAAGCAGAGAGGAAACTATAGTGAATGCACCTTGGTAGCAAAAAGCAAATTCAAGTGTTCTAAATCAACAGAGCCAAATGCTGTGGGGAATGTGCCAGTGTTTATCTGAAGGCTGCAGGACCAGAACAATCCCAAGCCTAGAATAGTCTTTGGAAAGTACAGCCTACAGTTCCATCCTTCAACCTGATCGTGAGCTGGCCACAAAGAGGATCCTGGCCCTCCCCTCCTATCTGCCTCAGGAGCCTTAGCGCCAAGAAGGGCTGCAGGGAAGCAGTTCCTCCTTACTTCGTTAAAGGTAAATAGCTGCTGTCTCCCCACATATCCCCTAAATGAAAAGGGAAAAGAACCATATTTTTTAAACGTAAGAAGAGTCTCCTTAAAGCTCCTCAGCTAAGAGCAGTCTGCGGCCGGGCTTGATGGCTTTCCTGCAAACACGGCTATCAGAGGGACGGCGGTTTATCACAGGCACAAGCATGACCAGAGGTCCACTCAACAAGAGAACTGTGTTCCTGAGCCTTTCCACTAATTCCAGCCCCCAAACCCCACACTGGCTTAAGTACCAGTCCTCACCACCAACCTGTCAAAGGAAGAGCCTCCCCGCTGCCCCAGAAGATGGGGAAGAAGCTTGCGGACACATGCAGTCAAGCTCTGCCTCGGAGCCAGGTTACGACTGAACGGCCCCTCACCTGAGCCCCCAGTGCCCAGGACTCCCCACCTCTAACCTCCTCTCTGACTCCTCCGCCATCTTCAGTGCCAGCACCTCGGCCTCCAGCACCTTCTGCTCCATCAGGCGCTTCTCTTCCTCTGTCCGAATGGCTGTGGCCTTGATGCGCTGCATTTCCTGTTCAGCCTCTGCGGCCTTCTGTGCCAAGAGTTTTGCCTCCTCCTCCGTGATTTGGGCCTTTTCTGCCAACAGGTCAGCTGTCTCCTCAGACCGCATCTGCAGAAGAGTGCTGTCAGCTGGGATGGGGATCACATGCCCATCTTCCCACCGAGATCTGGCCTCAGATACTCAAGTCAGCGAGAACCAGAATCTCGGACTCCCTGGGGCCCTGAATGTCCCGTAGATGACACTCGGGCAAGGGATGACAAGCCACACCCTCAACTTTTTGGAAAGGCCCTTTGGGTTCTGCCCATGGGAAGCAAGAAGAAAGCACTTCTCTGACTATCCACTTGAGCTGAGGGGAATGCTTTATGAGGGAGAAAACCAACTTTATCTTCTTTCCTTTTAAATCAGTGGTTTAAACCAGCGGAGACTTTGCCCCCTGGGAGACAGGTAACAATGCCTGGAGACATTTTTGATTGTCACAAATGGGGGGGGAGGTGGTGCTACTGGCATCTAGCGGGTAGGGGTCAGGGACACTGCTAAACATCCTCCGATGCACAGGACGGCTCCCACCACAAAGGGTGATCTGGCCCCAGTGCCAGCTGAGAAGTCCTGCTTTAAAGGCGAGCCCCCGTGAAAGTGGGGCTTGGCTGCACATGAACTCCACCAGAGTCTGCCTCCGCCAACACAGGTGGAAAGAAAAGGCACTGTTTTTTTTTTTTTTTAAACTGAAATGTCAAAGCGTATGTTACTAATCTGAGGTCGTCGGGAGGCCTAAATCCTGAAATCCATGCAAGTGCCCGTGTAGCCTCCAGGGGCCCGGCACCGCCCCCAGCAATCACCAGAGCTTCATTGGCCATTGTCGCTTCTTCTTTCATCTGCAGTAGCCTCCTCTCCAGCTCATCCCTCGTGCGCTCTGCCTCCTCCCTCATCTGCTTCTCTCGAGCAAGGCGCTGTCGCTCCATCTGGGGGCAACAACAGCGGCCACTGAGTCATGGGGCCCATGGCCTACAGTGCCACGGGGGCCCAAGAACGCCCAGTGTCCTGAGTCCCGCAAGGAGACCCTCTTTTCTCCCCTTTACTTTAGGTTGCCAGTGTCATTCTTGTCACCCGCCTCCCTCTGCCCTCCGAAACCAGCTGTGTCCCGTGAAAAAACATCTAGAGGTGAGGTAACAAACAAAACAACAAAAAAGCAAGCCCTGCCAAGTCTACCTGGATCGAAGGAGGCGTTCTTACACACTGTGTGCTGAAATGGCCACCCTGCCATAACCCTTTGCGTTGCAAGACCTCACGTGCCTCTGCCCTGCGGCTGACTGCACACAATGCAGGTTCCTTCTCCCTGAGATGCAGCCCCAGAAACAGACAGCTCTCTTCTGCTTGGACGAGCCACCTTGCCATTTCCCATCCACGCGGACCCCTCCCACATCTCCACTTTCCTCCACAATTGCTCCTGCCTCTGACCCACAGAGATAGATGGAACGGCTCTCTGCGAGGCGTCAGGGGTTCACGCACTGTGTGTCACGGGGAGCGGGGACTGCAGCACCACTGCACAGGGACCCAGCCTCACGCAGAGGCGACTCCCGGCCAGGCCAGCGACAGGAGGGAGCTGAGCAGGGAACGCAGCCCCCTCCTCCTCCCGTCCTTAAGGCATCAGTACAGAGCCGCCGCCACCGGCCCTGCCTTCTGGATCACTGTATTAATTGGGCCACATGCAGAGCTTAATAAGGGGAACAAGCATAGGACAAGTGCTATTCTCTGTGATCTTCAGGTATTAACTGAGTTCAGAAAGCAGAAGCCAGAAGTGACCACTGCACTATTTTCTTCCTTAAATAGAGCACACTTAATTACTTCTTGCTTCAATCTTCTCCCAAACAAAAGATTTTTAAGACTGCTGCCTTTTCTAAATACTGAGCCAAAAAAGAAAAAAAAAAAGGCATTGGGCCTCGAAGGAATAATGCAAAGACAAGCAATAAAATACTGTAAATTCTTCTCCAATTTTCCTCTTACAGGTCAGTGAAAAGCTTGGCCAATTTGTTCTCTAATTTCCACTGCATTACAATTTCCATTAAGAAGATTACTGTATCTCCATTATTCTCCACTTGAAAAAAGCCCAGGCAACCACCTTCTGTTTCCAGCACTGCACTTTCCCTGAGACCTCCACCCACTAAATAAGGGGCCTCCTGTTTGCAAGGTGGTTTCAGTTCACAAAGGCTTTCAGGAGCAATGTGTCCTTTGATCTGAGACAGAGAAGACATACCATTAGCTCCACTGGACAGATGAGAAAACTGAGGTCTGGAAGGTAAGTCACTTACTAATGTCACATACTAAGTTTCACATCTGGCTCTAAGGTCAGTGTCTGTACTACTACTGGGCCATGAAGCCACTGGCCTGCCAGATGCCAGGGACCTGTCTCTGCTGTTCTATAGGCAGTGCAGGTCTGGGGTGTGCGCATGCTGTTCTCTGCCACAGCCCCGAGGCTGACGCGCTCATTGCCGTTTTCAGATCTCTCACTTCTAAGTTTTGCTCAGCTGAAAAGAGGTCAAAGAAGGCTCTTCTTGAAGTTGCCACTTAGACTTGTGCTGGCTCAGGAGTATTTCTTTGTCCAAGAAAACCCATTCCACCACCGTGGCCCCCAAAGCAGCCCAAAGAGTCTGCTGTCTCAGAGAGCAAAGGGACGGAATGCTGAAAGCATGCTGGATCAAACGGCATTTCATTCCAAATCTCAGGGAGTCCCCACATCAGAGAGCTGCACACAGACTAATGATTACACCTCTGAGCCTGCAAGTCCTGAGGGCAACTGCTGCTACTCCGTCTAGGAATTGGTCCAAAACCACAGTGGATAGTCTCAGCAGCGAGGCTCAGATTAGTTGTGTGAGTTTTGGTGAGTCGACATGGTTTATGAGTAGAAAACAACGATGCGGACTGTCCAGTCTGCTGATGAGCGCACGCGGCACCTCCCACCGCAGGCACTGTGCCGCCTGGGCTGACCTGTGGCGGGGAAGTGCGGCCGGAGTCTAATTAGCATTCCCACAGCAAGCACGAGACGCTGCCGTGCATTCTATCACCATCTAATTAGGAAAAGGACAAGGCCAGGCAAAGGAGACAGGCAGGCAAAAAGAAAGCGAGCTAGCTAGGTAGACAGACAGACGGACGGATGGATGGATGGATGGACAGACAGATGGACAGATGGATGGACACAGGCTTGTCTATCACTTCCCAAGCCTGCATTAATCACACTCCACTTACTTAGATGGGGAAATAACTAGAGATGTTTCTTTTACATATGCTATTGGAGTTTATTACTCATTTCCACAGCGGACACCCCACCGGCTGGGCATCAGCCAGTAAAGATCCAACAGAGATAAAATAAGAGAAGGTGTATCCATAGCCAAACGACACCTGTCAGCCCACGATCGCTGCTTACCTCCAAGGCCAAGACCACGACTCAGCGACAACGGTGGTTCTGACATGGTCTTGCTCACCTGCTTTCTAGCCTTCTCCTCCCTGGCTTGGGCTTTCATCTGCTGAACTTCCAAAGAATCAGCCTTCCTTCTCCTCATAAAAAGGTCATGGTTCCCGATACAGAGCTGGAGAATCTGTGGTCGGAAGCAGTGGAAATGTTAAACCCACAAATTTACTTCACTGCCTACCAGCTCACCAGCGCTACGGCATCTTGGTCTCAGGGCTCTTGGGGGCAGCAGGAAACCTGAGAAGTAAAGCACAGCGTGAAACACCAAGGCCCTCTCTACTAACGTCCTCCAGTGCTCCCCCAAAGACAGGCAAAACGAGGTGCCTCAAGTGTGCCGGGGGGGCAAAAATTACACGTGAGGAGAGAAACAGATGACACTTCGGCATGTCTTCTGGATGCATCTCATTCTCCTAAGTTAAGATGTGGCTCTGCAGATCAGAGAGGCTAGGAAAGCTTGTTCAATAGGTTAGGCTGGGACGACAGGTTATTCACGTGGAAAAAAAGAAACTGGATCCCTCCCTTACACTGTACACAAAAATCAGAAGGATTAAAGATTTAAATGCGAAGATTGAACCCTTGAAATTTTTAGAAGAGAATATAGAAGAATATCTTTATGATCATAGGATTAAAAAACTGCCAAACAAGACACAAACAGTACAAAGGATGAAGGAAAAGATGTATATATTTGCCTATATTAAAATCAAACATTCTTTGTTAAGACATTAAAAAGGGAGGAAAAATAAGCCACAAGCTGGGAGAAGATATAACTAATAAAGAATACAAACCACCCAGAAAATACTAACCAAAGGAAATGAAACAAGTGTTTGACAAAAGAGACAATAAGTTTCGAGAGGGTATGTGTTGTAATGAGCACTGGGTATTATATAAGACTGATGAATCACAGACCTGTACCCCTGAAACAAATAATACATTTTATGTTAATTAATTGAATTTAAATTTTAAAAAAAGAGAGACAATAAGCTTGGTCAAAAATATTTAAGGGCGCCTGGGTGGCTCAGTCGTTAAGCGTCTGCCTTCGGCTCAGGTCATGATCCCAGGGTCCTGGGATCGAGTCCCACATCGGGTTCCCTCCTCGGCGGGAAGCCTGATCTCCCTCTCCCACTCCCGCTGCTTGTGCTCCTGCTCTCGCTATCTCTGTCTCTGTCAAATAAATAAATAAAATCTTTAAAAAAAAAAAAAAATTTAAAAAGATGTTCAACTTCATTAGTAAATATAAAGATGCACATTAATATGACACTGAGATACCATTTCTTTTTTTTTTTAATAAAGATTTTATTTATTTATTTGACAGAGAGAGACACAGCGAGAGAGGGAACACAAGCAGGGGGAGTGGCAGAGGGAGAAGCAGGCTTCGGGCGGAGCAGGGAGCCCGATGCGGGGCTCGATCCCAGGACCCTGAGATCATGACCTGAGCCGAAGGCAGACGCTTAACGACTGAGCCACCCAGGCACCCCGACATACCATTTCATACGCACAAGAGTGACAGAAAATTTTAAAGGCTGATGATAAAAGCGTGGAAGATATCAAACAAAAGGAAGCTGTACCCACTGCATTGGCTCTGTCAATTAACTCACCTTTTTTTTTTTTTTTTAAAGATTTTATTTATTTATTTGAGAGAGAAAGAACGAGAGAGAGCGAGTACATGAGAGGGGGGAGGGTCAGAGGGAGAAGCAGACTCCCTGCCGAGCAGGGAGCCCGATGCGGGACTCGATCCAGGGACTCCAGGATCATGACCTGAGCCGAAGGCAGTCGCTTAACCAACTGAGCCACCCAGGCGCCCAATTAACTCACCTTTTTTTGGAAAACAACACGGTGTAATCTTGAATCTGGACATACACTACAGCCCTGTACCTGTACTCCTAAGCAGATACTCTCGAGAGAACCTATTACATGTGTGCAGCCGGAGGCAGGTACAAGAATGTTCACAACAGCCTTGTTAAAATGGCAGAGAAGTAGAAAGCACTCAATTATTCATTAATAGGAAAATGACAAGTACACACACACACACACACACACATATCCACAAAAGGAATACTATACAGCAATAAAAATAAAGGGATCATATCTTGAAGCATCAACATAGCTACATCTCAGAAAATAATGTCCTGGGGCTCCTGGGTGGCTCAGCCGTTAAGCGTCTGCCTTCGGCTCAGGTCATGATCCCAGGGTCCTGGGATTGAGCTTCCGTTGGGCTCCCTGCTCAGCGGGAACCCTGCTTCTACCTCTCCCACTCCCCCTGTTTGTGTTCCCTCTCTCACTGTGTCTCTCTCTGTCAAATAAATAAATAAAATATTAAAAAAAAGAAAATAATGTCTTAAAAAAAAAAGAAGAACACAGACAGTTGACAGCACTTGGTAAATTCCAAAAGTTCACAAAACTTAATAGTATATTCATTTTGCTATATATGAAGTCAAGTTGTGAGGAAAAGCAAGGGAATTATAGGCACACAGCTCAGAATGGTGATCACCCTTGGGGAGGCGGGTGGGGGAAGCCAGCAGAATGCTAACATGAGGTGTTCTAATAGTATTGGAAGTGTGCTATTTCTTAAAGCTGGGTAGTGGGTACGTAGATGTTTATTTTTGCCCTTCTTTATACCTAATACACATTATCCTTATCCTTTTGTATGTATAAGGTACCTCCATAAAAATAATTTTTTTTTAATTCCACATCACAAAATTTAGGTTTGACTCGCTAGGTTTTTTAATTCCACATCACAAAATTTAGGTTTGACTCGCTAGGTTAAGCTAAAGGGAAGAGTCTTTCAAGGTCTATTGGCAAAGCGTGTAGCAGGTGAGCTATCATTCTACACCTCACAAGAAATTACTCTGATACTCTCTCAAAAAAGGCGCTCAGTTTCTCAGAAAAACTACAGTTATCAGTTACAAAAATCAGGATCTCAACTTACCAGCTTATTAACACGAAGCTTTGAGGAGTTGAATTTGAAGACGTCGATTTTCTTATCCAATGGTTTAATAGTAAACTGAAAGAAGGAAGCAGAAAACAGTTTCAGTCTGACAGCCTAGAGTGTGAGCACCAGCCGGGAAATTCCACAAAAGCAGCAACCACACTGACAAAGATCCAGCACGAGGCTGTGCCTTGTCCTGGCTTCCTGGTGCCCGGGCACTAAACCACAGTGAATTATAAGTGGCTGAGAGCGCCAAGTCTCGGGCTGTGGAGGTTCAGGATCCAGGAAGGTGTGTTGTCAGTACCATCTTAGGCTTGGAAACCTGAAATGCCAGCCTTCAATGGGCCCCACAGTGAGGCCAACACTGGGAAGCCCGCTGCAAAGACACAGGCCCAGTTCTGCCTTCAGGAAGCTCACCACCTAGCCGGAACTAGATTAATGACAGTCAGTTACTTGAGAAATTACATCATCTATTAGTGCCTCACTGGGCGGAACAAATCACAAATGTCATGGGGGTTCAGCATCGATCTACCGTAAGTAGGAGAGGAACTTCAGCTGGTCATAGACAAAGAGTACGACAGGGAAGCTAAAAGGTTGGACGGAGGGCCATTCCGGAGGGCAAGCAACAGAAATGAGCGGGTGTGTGTGTGTGTGTGTGTGTGTGTGTGTGTGTGTGTGTTTGACGTTATTAACCCTCTGATTTAGGACAGGGCAAGCAACAGAAATGAGGGGTGTGTGTGTGTGTGTGTGTGTGTGTGTATTTGACATTATTAACCCTCTGACGACTAAGATGATATCATGCGCTCAGACTGGGAGGAAGGCAGGGGTGGGCTGGGGGTGGACAGTCAGAGGGGCTGGGGTTTGATGTGGCAGCATATAGATCATCACTCCGGGTTCTGAACATGGGGGTTATCAGCTGAAAGCTGTTAATAAAAGGAATAAAGTGTGAAGAAGAACAGACTGTGGTAGAAGAGGGAAACAGTTCCTGAAATCAAAGGGGAGAGAAAGCTGAATAAGGACAGGGTGGTAGCGAAGTAGGAGATCCCAGGGCCAGACCGCTAGGCAGGGAAGCATATAAAGAGCAAATGGAAACTGCTGTTCTCAACCATTCCTGATCAGACCAGACAGATCCTCCATTTCAAAGATGCACTTAAAAAATGGGGTACCCATTCCCGAGAAAGACGTGCTAAGCAGATAAATACATCTGGGAAGATAAATTCTTGGGTATTTCTTTTGCATGTTATTTTGTCCGAGGAGGAGTTAGCACAATGAGGAAAATGATCCTTCAGTTAGCTTTTGGTCAAGCTAACTTAGAAGCACTATTGCTCTTGTGTAGGCTGCTACTTGTGAATTTCATGAACTTATTTTTGGCTCTTAAGTCAAACCCTGGAGCTGTCAGTGGGAAACCACAAGTAGTGGGGAAACCACAGGCTCTGTGCTGTGCCGGGACGCGCACAAAGAATCAATGGATCACTTAAAATAAACCAACATTTCTGTTTTGACAGCACGGCTGTCATGCATAACTACTAAGACTACTTCCTATTATGTCAAGTCAGCTTGAGGTCCTCTTACTGCATGAGTTATTGACATGATGGAACATGACGGTGCCCTGCCCCTGGAGAGGGTATATTAGAGTTTATTGTGTCAGGCCATACTAGGGGAGACTAATCCTTGAGTTCTGTGAAAAATGAATGTTTGGGGAGCCTTTAGCACACAAAAATACACGAATATGCAATAAACAGACTTTATGAAATTAGAGATGACAAACTACCATGCCACAGCACACCTACTGCTTTAAGTCATGTGGAGCTTTCAACTGAAGTACTTTAAAAAAGAAATACCTAAGTGCTCCTCTTCTGGGCTATAGAAACTTTGAGAGCCAGAATGTTTTGAATTAAGAAGCTCAATCTGTCTCATCAAGCATGGCCAAGGAGATCTCAACCACATTATTGGAAACCAGGAGCTTGGGGTTCCCTTTCTCAAGTTGCTATTTGGGAAGGGAAAACAGGAAATCTGCTCCAGGTGGGGGCTCTGCAGACAACCACATGAGCTGTCACTGTTCCTTACTCGACACTCAGCATCCCAACTGTGTGGGCACCAGTACGTCACTGAGCGCCGTCTGGGCCCGCTGCCCTCTGCCCTCTGCCCGGTGCCCTGTGCTCTCAGGACTCACCCTCTGTACCCGCTACCGTAAAAGCTCCCCCCGCCGCCCCAGCTATGACTTCAGGGAACGTGGAGCTCCCCTCACCGATCACAGCTAACCTGATTCCTCTGCATCTCCACTTCCTGATGTGGCACAGATACCTCAAACCTGGCCCCTACTCTTGCTGCATGTTCTCGGGAGGAGGGAATCAGAGTTGGGGTGAGAGCATTCCTATGTGGAAAAGCGGAAATGCAATGGGTCATCATCACGTGCATCATCAGTCCCTTGCACTGTAGGCCTGTCTTACAGCAGTCGGGGCCTTGCTTGACTATAACTTCCCTGAGGGGTGAGACTGGATTTTCTACATCTTTGTTTCCCCCACAAAACCTAACACAAAGCAGATGCTTGATAATTCCTTTAAAATTAACAAACAGGGGTGCCTGGGTGGCTCAGTCGTTAAGCGTCTGCCTTCGGCTCAGATCGTGGTCCCAGGGTCCTGGGGTCGAGCCCCGCATTGGGCTCCCTGCTCGGCGGGAAGCCTGCTTCTCCCTCTCCCACTCCCCCTGCTTGTGTTCCCTCTCTCACTGTGTCTCTGTCAAATAAATAAAATCTTTAAAAAAAAAAAAAATTAACAAAGAACAAACGAGTGAACGAATGAACGTAAGATTAGTGTTTGGGAAAGATCACCATCCTGTATAGAAATATCTGACTACTTCTTCTTTTTTTTTTTAAGATTTTATTTATTTATTTGTCAGAGAGAGTGAGCAAGCACAAGCAGGGGGAGCGGCAGGCAAAGGGAGAAGCAGGCTCCCCCCGGAGCAAGGAGCCTGACGCAGGACTCGATCCCAGGACCCTGGGATCATGACCTGAGCCAAAGGCAGACGCTTAACCGACTGAGCCACCCAGGCATCCCTAGAAATATCTGACTTCTAACTTAAGAGTGTTCAGCCAAGTTATTCAAACTTAGTTATTCTCAAATTCTCACAAGTAGTTAGTTCTGATATCCTTATTTATGTCATCACCGTGAGAGACACACACACACACACAGGGAGATAAATAGATAGATATCCTCACCACACGTATCAAGCACTGGATACTGAGAGAGGGCTTAATATCCACCACACTTAAAAATACAAAGAGAGGGGTGCCTGGGTGGCTCAGTCGTTAGGCATCTGCCTTCGGCTCAGGTCATGATCCCAGGGTCCTGGGATCGAGCCCCACATTGGGCTCTCTGCTCAGCGGGAAGCCTGCTTCTCCCTCTCCCACTCCCCCTGCTTGTGTTCCCTCTCTCACTGTCTTGCTCTCTCTGTCAAATAAATAAAATCTTTAAAAAAAAAAAAATACAAAGAGAATTTCTCACTAGAAATAGAAAGGCAAGTAATAGGAAAAGGTTACTTTCTGGTTTGTTTACTATTCTTTGGAGGTTCGTCTGGACAAGCTGAGCTCCCCAGCCTCTTGTTAGTCAGCGGGGGGTTGGTTAGCGATGCCATCTGAAAATAGGCTGCCAATACTGTTCTGTAAACGGAAAACAACAACCCCAAACCCAAAGCCTGGGGATTAAAGGATTTTACTGGTAACAAGGAGCAGTCTGGCTGGGGACCACTACAGCAAGGAGGAGAGACAGGGAAAGCCCGCAAGCTGCGCTGCTGGTGGGTCTGCATGCGAAGCACGTCCTACCTCCTTGTCGCTGTATGAGATGTTTCGGATTTCATTCCACGGGAAGGAGATCTTGGGGGTCAGCCTGTTCTCAGGGTCATAGATGTGAAGGCCCAGAGCATCCACTCCAAGCAGCAACTCTGTGCCCTTTTTATTCTGTAGATTCAACAAAGATCAGCCACCGTCAGCTCCAGCGGAGGTTTGAGATTTTATTCAACTTCCCAAAGAACCTAGCACACACTATTACATGTGACAAGTTCCAGTAGGTCCCAACAGAAGTCACAGTGGCTATGTAACCCAGGGGGCCTCCAGCTTCCTGAATTGGGGCAGGCAGAGGCAAAATACCATTCTCATGACTCGTGTCCCAGAGGGATCACTGGGGCTTTCTGTTACTGGCTCAGTGGCTAAAGTAGCAGCAATCTAAGCACTGTTACCTCCAATTAAATACAGTAGTTGTCCCCCGCCCCCCTTATCTGTGGTTTTGCTTTCTATGGTTTCAGTTACCAAGGTCTGGGAGCAGTCGATCCTCCTTCTGAACTACTGTCAGGTCCCTAGTGTAGCCTAACCCTACATCACAACACCTAAGTCATTCACCTCACTTCATCTCATCATATAGACATTTTATCATCTCACATCATTCTAAGAAGGGTGAGTAGTACAATAAGATGTTTTGAGAGAGAAAGAACATGTTCATGTGACTTTTATACTGTTACAATTTCTTTTTTATTGTTATTGTTAATCTCTTACAGTGTGCCTAATTTATAAATTAAACGTATCACAGGTACACATATATAAGAAAAAAAACATAGTATATACAGGGTTTGGTACTATTCATGGTTTCAGGCATCCATGGGGGGCCTTGGAAAGGTACTCCTGCGGATAAGAGTTATCATACACGTAGAAAAAAGACCTGTAGAATTAGGGTGCCTGAGTGGCTCAGTCATTAAGCGTCTGCCTTCGGCTCAGGTCATGATCCCAGGGTCCTGGGATCGAGTCCCACATCAGACTCCCTGCTCAGCGGGAAGCCTGTTCTCCCTCTCCCACTCCCGCTGCTTGTGTTCCTGCTCTCGCTCTCTGTCTCTGTCAAATAAATAAAAATCTTAAAAAAAAAGAAAGAAAAAAGACCTGTAGAATTAAACATCTCTTACATTAAAAGAAAATGTAGTTGTACTACCAGAAAGTTCTTTTTTTTTTTTTTTTTTTAAGTAGGCTCCATGCCCAGAGTGGAGCCCAACACAGGGCTTATAACTCATAACCCTGAAATCAAGACCTGAGCTGAGATCAAGAGTCAGATGCTTAACCGACTGAGCCACCCAGGTACCCCACCAGAAAGAAAATTCCAAGTGCTGCGATCAAATGGTTTTATTTTATGTTAAAATGTATTCTCAGTGTGATAAAGCAAATATAGTAAAATGTTAATTATAGAACTTAGACAGTGGGTATATATGGATATTCACTGTGAAATTCAACTTTCTTATATGTTTGAAATTATTATAATAGGATGTTGGAAAAAATATACCAAAATGAATTGTATATAAATTATACCTAGGAGTGCTTGGGTGGCTCAGTTGGTTAAGCATCCGACTCTTGGTTTCAGCTCAGGTCTGATCTCAGGGTCCTGGGATCAAGCCACAGTTCGGGCTCTGTGCTCAGTGGGGAGCTGCTTGAGATTCTCTCCCTCTCCCTCTGCCCTCCCCACCACCCCCCCACTCTCTCTCTAATAAATAATCTTTAAAAAAATAAATTATACCTCAATAAAACTGTCTGAAAATTTAATTGATTGCACATATGTTGGTTGGCAGTCAGAGTAGACAGAGGGCAAAGTGCCCTTGGCCCTCAGGTCACTGACCCAGCTAAGGGCCTAGAGCTACATCTTCAGGCTGGAGGCCCATGCCCCTGCGCTTGTGCAGTGGTGGAAGGAAACTCCCTGCACAAGGACCCAAAGCACCTGACCCGTTGCTGACAACTAGGAAATCGAACCAGATTCGAGGGCAGCAAAACAGGTCTGCAAACCGAGAAGGTGCTCAGACTGTGATGAGAAGGACCAATCTAACAGCAGGTGTCAGGTGGACAAGTGAGTGCTCCAAGATAAATCTTCTTAGTCCCTTGAACACTTCCCAAGTCAGGCGCTATTACCAAACCCTGAGAGAGATTCCTCTGTTTGTCTGCAAAGCTCTTAAAATTACTGCATTAACATAAGTGAGGCTTTGTACTTTTAAGTGCTACAGTACATTTTGGAAAACGAGATATTTCATTACGTTTGTGACTAGTTTAAATTAAAAAAAAAAAAGAAAGGATTCTACCCTCTGCTTCCTATCATGACTTCTAGAGAATAAACAGAGAGCGGCGGGACTCAAGCAGTCTCTTTTAAATTGTTTTAAGCACATAATTTCCTTAGCTGATGGAACTCGAACACAAAAGACACTAAAATATCCATTATCTGTGTCTACTGTGTAACACAAAACACACACACAATTGTGTATTTTAGTCTGACTGCTGCAGAAATATTTCCTAGTAAGAAACTGTTTTTTAAGGACTGTAAAATACTACTTTTCTAGAATCTAGATGGTGGGCATATGGGCCAAGAGGAGTTATGTTGCCAAAACCACAGAAATGTGTTAAACTAGCCTGACCTTAAACAAACCAGACAATTAGCAAATAGAAATTAGTAAAACTTAAGAAAATAACCTTTTGAATTATTATAGAAAATCTTTTTGTTTTTAAAGATTTTATTTATTTATTTGTCAGAGAGAGAGATAGCACAAGCAAGGGGAGCAACAGGAAGAGGGAGAGGGAGAAGCAGGCTCCCAGCTGAGCAGGGAGCTCAATGTAGGGCTTGATCCCAGGACCCTGGGATCATGACCTGGGCTGAAGGCAGATGCTTAACCAACTGAGCCACCCAGGTGCCCCTCATACAAAATTTATAGGAACCCAAAAAAGGAAAGCAAACCGTGAAAGGTGGACCACTGAGGCACCTGGGTGGCTCAGTTGGTTAAGCTTCTGACTTTTGTTTTTGGCTCAGGTCATGATCTCAGGGTCCTGGGATCAAGTTCCCCCCTCCCCCCTGTGTCTCTAGGCTGGGCGTGGAGTCTGCTTAAGATTCTCTCTCCCCCTCCCACCGCCCCGCCCAAAAAAGATGGGCCACTGTGGGTATTGTTTAACATCTACCTATCTGCAGTTTGGAACCAGCAGTGGAATACCTGAGCCAATGGCATGAATTCCTTTGGATGGAGCTCCTAGGTGCGGCATCTAGCCGCAGAACCTCAGGAGAAAGATGCTCAAGAGGCCCACCCAGCCAAGACTGAAAACAGAAGCCTCTGGTGCAGAAGCAGTGGGTTCCCAGAGGACAGTGGGACTATTAATGGTCTGAATAGAAAACTAATTAGCCTGCTAGTGAGACCAAGAGACCCACCCAAACAAATCAGGAATCTATAAAAGTAGCTTTACTCTCCTTGTGCCCTGGGGGAAGAGTATTTACATGCACTCCCTGTGGGCCAGATCTCATAGAGCCAGAAATAATCAAACATTACACTCAGAGTATTCGAACAGATTTCTGCTGAGCACAGAACCAGGCCCAAGTCCCCCTGGGGGCTCAACTGACACTTCATTACCAAGGATCTAATTGAAGTCCAAAAATAGAAAATGAGGCTATAAGACCCTCTCCCCTTCCTCTTCTCTTCTCCTCCA
Source organism: Neomonachus schauinslandi (assembly GCF_002201575.2). Taxonomy (NCBI): domain Eukaryota; kingdom Metazoa; phylum Chordata; class Mammalia; order Carnivora; family Phocidae; genus Neomonachus; species Neomonachus schauinslandi. The sequence continues at coordinate 70,220,875 of NC_058416.1, forward strand.
CTGAACCATTAAAGAGACTGCCAATCTGGAATAAGGAAGTAACCCATTTTAGCTGTCTGCCTCTGATTCAGTCTCTGTTTATACACAGGGAACTCAAAGAGGATTCAACACACCCGGATTGCAAAGTAGTTCACACCGTACATCTCCAGGTCCTGAGCTATCTTCAAATATTCCATTTCAGCTTCATCCCTGTGAGGAGAATGAAAGACACTGTCACCAGAGCTAAGTGAGAAAATGGAGGCCGGGCGCACACCCACCTGCGCGTAGGAACCCGCCGGAAGTCACCAGCCAGGCAAGATACCAACACGGCTCTTCCCAGCCTTGAGTCTATGAAACACCCCGAGGTCAAGCAGAATTTCCCATCCCCACAAAAGCCAGAGAATAGATTCATTACAGTGTCTCTTGCCTTCAATTTCACGCTTTGCCCTTGGTAAATAATGTCACCCAGCTCAAGGAATTCAAGAAAAGGACGTGATATGTTATCTTCTCCCCTCAAATGGATTTGGATATGCAGATTTAAGTTGTTGCTTTATCTGCTTGTGAACTTTCTTCACCTAGGTTTTGGTATTGAAACAATTCTCTCTGCAAGCTACCTGAGAGCTCTACCTTCCTGATTTTATTTCTTTGGGTGTTGTCGGGGGTTAGGCCAAGAGCTATCTGGGCTGTAAAACCCAAGCCAAAACTACTTCTAAGCTGTGAGTCAAATTTAAAGTAAGCTCTTAAAGCAGCAATGACTTGCAGAAAACTCCCAAATAGATATACTATTGAAATATTTTAACTCGATCTCCCTATGACCTTGCCTCTTCCCTCTCTCCAATCTCAAAATGCTCTCAAATGAATTTTAAAAAATTCAACCCGAGAGAACACACAGTGTTGGCAAGCATGTGGAGTAACTAGAAAACACACACCCTGCTGATGTAAACTGGTACAATTACTCTGAAAAATTGACATTATTTGTAATAGCAAAAACCAAGAGACACCCCGATGCCCTCAATGTCCATCAACAGTGTAATGGATAATTCATGCTTTATTAATATAGTGGAGTTCTGCACAGCAATGAAAATGAAAATTTCACTGCTGTTACATACCACAAACCCAAATCTCACAATATGATGCTGAGTAAAAGAAGTGAGACACAAAAACTAGAGACTGTCCCACTGCATTTATGTAAAGCTTAAAACCGGCACCACTACTCTATGAAATTGGGGATCAGAAAGTGGTTAGCTTTGGGGAGGAAGGATGGGGAGTTATGGCAGGCGGGAGTCACGTGCTATCTTGTCACCTGGTGTTACACGGTGTTTTCACTTTGTGATAATTCATTGAGCGGTACGTTTATGACCTGTCCACTTTTCAGTATACATATTATTCAAATTTTAAAAAAGCACATGATAGGAAGTTGATGTGAAGAAGAGGACAATATTTTTTTTTTTTTTAAAGATTTTATTTATTTATTTGACAGAGAGAGAGATAGCAAGAGCAGGAACACAAGCAGGGGGAGTGGGAGAGCGAGAAGCAGGCTCCCCGTGGAGCAGGGAGCCCAATGCGGGGCTCGATCCCAGGACCCTGAGATCATGACCTGAGCCGAAGGCAGACGCTTAACGACTGAGCCACCCAGGCGCCCGAAGAGGACAATATTTTAAAGACTAACGAAAAGATGATTAATTCCTACAGTGATCAGGAAAATGCTAACAAATACTTAAGACACAATATTTCATCTTTTAGATTACAAAAATCAGACTGATAAAAATGAGTGTTGGGGAGAGAAATGGGGGGGGAAGACATGTGCATACACTGCTGGTAGGCAGGGAGATAGGTACAATCCTTATGGAGGGCGCTTTAGTGGCACCTGTCAACGCAAAATGCTCACATCCTTTGACTCAGCAACTCCTGCAAAGAATGAATCCTCAGAACTACTCATGTAATTATATAACAATATTAGACTGTATACTGCAGGAAGCAAAAATCCATAGCTACTCCAAATGTCATCAGTAGAGGAATGGACACAAAAGCTATGGGATATCCATACACTCTAATCCTTAACATGAAACTGAATTACCAATGAAGGCAGTGGGGCTGTACATCCGGACAGGCTGGCTCCTGCCTTCCTCATACTGCACGCACTGGAAGAAGGATACACGCAAAACTGAAGACCAGCTACTCCCAGCTCTCCCTTTTCCTTCTATCTACCTCAGTACTGCCTTTTGTTCAACAAGCATGTCCTAATTTGTAGTTCTTTAAAAAAAAAAAAAGCCCATACGGAAATGTAAACCGATAATAAAGCAGCCTCACCTGGCTCGGCCCCGGTGCTCTGCGTACCAGGCTGTAATTCTCTCCTCCCACATTTCTGGAGTCATTTGATACAGATTTATTACCTACCAAAAAATAGAGCAAAATAAAAAACCCACACACAAAGAAAGTTTGGATATTGTTTGCCATTTTTATAATTACGCCTCATTTTTACAAAACAGCAAAGCTTAGCTTCCGAGATCAGACTAAAACAACAAAGCTATTTTTAAAAAGCCACATACAGGGAGAGCCAGTCACATTGCAGGGGTTGGCGTGTAAACAAGCACCATTCCATTTGAGTCACAACTTAGAAGGGTGCACCCCTCGCCCAGCTGCGGCCCCTCTTTCCTGGGCTGCATGTCCCAGCGGGAGGAGCTCGGCCAAGCGGCGTGTGCTGCTGCTTCCTCCTGCACAAAAGCCATCAAAGGAGCAGGGGAAGTCAGGCAAAGGTGAGAAGCAGGCCTTTATTACACATGACAGATGAGTGGAGCTATAAAATCGGGAGCAGCCAAAGGGAGGGAAGGCCTGCTTCTGTGACTAATGAACAAGATGAACACCACCAAGGATTAAAAACTACAATGTCCACCCCAATTCATCTCTATCCACCCTGCCCCGCTGCAAACAGCTCAGCTCCCCGGGCTGAACACATGTTGCTCCACACTCTTTCCTGGGACTCACTGGCACTCACCCACCTTGAAGGAAACGAACATTCAAGGCCATGCTAGCTCTGGCAGCCGTGAACGAACTCCACGTACCTTTGCTTTCTAATACGTTTAACAGAGATTCTACATTCTTTACTCAAGATTGATTACAAAATATTTATTTAAATGATTTCGCCGCGTACTTCCAATATTCCTTCAAGTCCCTCAGTTAGCTTTTTCATAGACCACATCTCTGCTGTGTTTTCCCAAACAGGGGATTGATTTCTTACCCTTTTTGGAAGCAATTCCTCTTGGGCCAAAAATCCACGCTTGTGAACAGAGGGGTCATAGTCACCGTACTGGAAGGAGAAGAAAGGGAGGGCAAGCGATTGAAATTCTAGAGACAACCGCCATTGCTGAACAGAGCTTGACTCTGTCTTCTCCCCTCCCAGCTTGGGGAGCAATTCAGTTCCAATTCAGTTCCAATGACAAGTCAAGATTTCAACCTTGCTAGTTTGTTATCCTTGAATGAAAATACAAAGCTGATTATATCTATGAACAGAGCTGCATAATCCCGTGAGGGATGGATGGGTGATGTGCTAATAAGAATGTGACGTTTGTGGGCACCTAGGTGGCTCAGTCGTTAGGCTCAGGTCACGGTCCCGGGGTCCTGGGATTGAGCCCCGCGACGGGCTCCCTGCTCAGCGGGAAGCCTGCTTCTCCCTCTCCCACTCCCCCTGCCTGTGTTCCCTCTCTCGCTGTGTCTCTCAAATAAATGGATATAATCTTTAAAAAAAAAAAAAGAATGTGACGTTTGTATGGAAACGTAGCTGTGTTTTCTAACCCCGAAGAAAGCAGTCACTACCAAAACATTAGCTTTTAAAAAGAAATAACAAAACACAACTGTGAAAGTTGTAATTAGCAATGTGTGATAAGAGTCTTACCTACAAATCCTTCTAAGTGGCTGGTAATTGGAGCCAATTGCTAGGTTGGGAGCTGGGAATAATGCAGGCAATAGTTTTAATACCTTTCATTCAGGCTCTGAAAAGTACTTTGGAGAAATCTGATGCCAACGTTGTCATTCCCATTGCACAGACAAAGAAACGAGTAAAAGGTTAACGGATTTTTGCTACAGAGCAAGTGACTAGTGGGGCCAGAAATGGGCCCTGTATTTTAATGTATCCGTTCATGGATAGTAACCTGGAAATTCACTTTCTGATTTAAGAAAAAAATATCCCTTTCTTTCCGAGAAAACTTAAGTCTGACCAGGAAATAATAAAAAATGAAGGCATTTTTATATCCTTTTTTTTTTTTTCTCAGAAAGAGGGAGAGTGTGTGCATGAGCGCGAGGTGAGGAGGGGCAGAGGGAGAGGGAGGGAATCTTATGCAGGCCCCACGCCCAGCACTGAGCCCAACACGGGGCTCAATCTCACGACCCTGAGACCATGACCTGAGCCAAAATTCAGAGTCAGATGCTTAACCGATTTAGCTTCCCAGGTACCCCCAAAAATGAAGGCATTTTTTAGAAGAAACTATAAACATATAAAATCAAAGCCTGTCTCTTGGGATTGAACAATGTTCATCAGCAACTTTAAACTGTGCCTCATTTCCATACCACCCTACTAAAAGAGCACTATGAATTAATGTTTTTTAAGAATCTCATCATTAGGGGCACCTGGGTGGCTCAGTCGGTTAAGCATCTGCCTTCGGCTCAGGTCAGGATCCCGGGGTTCGGGGATGGAGCCCTGTATGGGGCTCCCTGCTCAGCGGGGATTCTGCTTCTCCCTCTCCTGCTCCCCCTGCTTGTGCTCTCTCTTCTTCTCTCTCTGTCAAATAAATAAATAAAATCTTAAAAAAAAAAAAAAAGGGACGCCAGGGTGGCTCAGTTGGTTAAGCATCTGCCTTCGGCTCAGCTCATGATCCCAGGGTCCTGGGATCCGTCCCGCATCGGGTTCCCTGCTCAGCAGGGAGTCTGCTTCTCCCTCTGCTTGCCACTCCCCCTGCTTGTGCTCTCCTGCTCTCTCTGTCTCTCTCTGACAAACAAATAAAATCTTTATAATATTTTTTTAAAAATCTCATCATTATTTTTCAAATGGCGGAACTGTACCACATCATTTTTTGTGTTAAAGCAATTAATTCATCAAATTTAAATATTTAAAATATGCCACAGTTTCTATAACCCTGTCTAGGCATGTCTTCATTTAAAAAAATCCGAAGGAGGGGCGCCTGAGTGGCTCAGTTGATTAAGCGACTGCCTTCAGCTCAGGTCATGATCCCAGAGTTCTGGGATCGAGCCCCGCATCGGGCTCTCTGCTCAGCGGGAAGCCTGCTTCTTCCTCTCCCACTCTGCCTGCTTGTGTTCCCTCTCACGCTGTCGCTCGCTCTCTCTCCCTGTCAATTAAACAAATAAATAAATAAAATCTTAAAAAAAAAAAATCTGAAGGAACCTGGCCTCTCTTGATCTCCCAAAGGCCTGAGGATGTGAAGAGTCAGTAACTGGACTGAGTTTTTTCGGTTTTTTTTAAAGATTTCATTTATTTACTTGAGAGACAGAGCACAAGCAGGGAGAGGGGCAAAAGGAGAGGGAGAAGCAGACTCCCTGCTGAGCAGGGAGCCCTACGACATGGGGCTCAATCCCAGGACCCTGAGATCATGACCTGAGCCCAAGGCAGACGCTTAACCATCTAAGCCACCCAGGCGCCCCTGGACTGAGTTTTATGGGCACTCTCTCAGGAGGTAGCTGCAGAACACAGGTAGGAGCCTGACTCCGGAACAGGCTGCTAAAGGTTCAGTCCCAGCTCTTCCACTTATTAGCTGTGACCTTGGAAATTTTTGTGTCTCGGTTTTCTCATCTGTTAAATGGGGGATAATAACAGCATTTGTCTTACAGGACTTTTAGGGGATTAAATGAAATAATATCCACAAAAACTGTAAAAGTATGCTTGACACATAGCACTCAATACAACCTGATACCAAAAGACAAAAACTCAGATTGTATTACCTCTGAGTCTGTTTCCTAATTTGTCACATGAGAACTTTGGTCCTAGAGGATTTTGAATGGGGGGCCTGCTCTGGTATCCCTCTGAGGCCTTGAGTAAGGATTCCTCTCTCTCAACTTCAGCTTTCTCATCTGGAAAGCCAGGGTCATAAAAGTGCCTGCCTCGTAAGGGGGTGACAAGGATGAAGATGATCTGGAGAAGCATTTTACGTACTGCCTGGCTTACTATAAATGTCAGTGTTAGTGTTATCCTCTGCATTATTTATGACATTGGTTACTGTTTGCATCTGTGATTTCTGAAGGGGTAGGATGCTAAAGCAAGCCCTGTTAGTTGCATTTGCAAACCTCTTAATGGTGCTGACCAAACTCTAAATGCAGAAGTAAGCAGATATGCAAAGTTAAAGTTGTAAATTCAGGTTTCAAAGGCTTAGGAGATTAATGACCCACATTATCATACTGAGCTCCCAGCTACTTCAGTGATCAAATGTTACACATCTGAGCAATGCAGAGGCAGCAAAGACCCTGCTTAAAGAACTTTGCCACTGGACTAACTCCACTTACAACTTTAAAGCCACCTTGTTGTGTGTGTCTGCTCTCAAATGTCTCTTTAAAAAACAAAAGAAGGAGAAAATCCTTTTTTTTTTTTAAAGATTTTATTTATTTATTTGACGGAGAGAGACAGCGAGAGAGGGAACACAAGCAGGGGGAGTGGGAGAGGGAGAAGCAGGCTTCCTGCAGAGCAGGGAGCCTGATGTGGGGCTCGATCCCAGGACCCTGGGATCATGACCTGAGCCGAAGGCAGACGCCCAACGGCTGAACCACCCAGGTGCCCCAAGAAGGAGAAAATCCTTAAGGGGTGGCAGTTGGTTAATATAAAAGAAAGTCATACCATTCCATAGATGGAGATGACTGTTCCTCATCCTCTATGTACAGATGCAGTCTGATAACATAACCAGCACTGAATTTACTTTGAAGCTAATGAAGTTCGGGTTTAGGTCTCTGCACCTGCATGGGCTTGACCCTAATTTTATATTCACAATTTGGTATTCTTGCATTGAAAAGAAGCCCTGTAAGTTATATCAACTTCAGGCCCCACAAAACCTGGATCCACCCCTGATATAAACCAATTGAATTTAAATTCAAGAAGGGAGTTCACCATTTAAAGGACTCTTGAGGTCAATTCTTAGGTTAAACAGAGGCTTTTTCTGGATATGAAATACTATCCTCCGCCAACTACGAGGAAAATTAGACCAAATGCTCTGAACAGGATTTCTCAAAACTTAAAAGATTTGACCAATACATACATAGAATAAATAGATTCCTACTTACACACCAGTCCACTAAATTCCAGGTGGATTAAAAATTCAAACCTATAAATGAAAATCCACAAAACTACCAGAACAAAATATAGGACATGTGTATAACAAGAGTTGGTGAAGCCATTCTAAAATCACTCAAAACATAAAAAGATTGACAAGTCTGGTATGTGTAACAAAAGATAAAAGGTTAACACCCATACTACATGGAGCTCCTATAAATCAATTAGAAAAAGATAAACAATACACTAGAAAAATGGGCAAGCTGTAAACACTTGATTCACAGAGGAAAGAAATACAAATCACCAGTAAATCTGTGAAAAGATTCTCAGCCCGCATGGTAATCAGGAAATGAAAACTTAAAAAAACAACAACAAAAAAAACTCTTTTTCTGTCAGATTAGCAAAAATTTTGAAGGACTGATAGCATCCACTGTTGATGAGGATATAGTAAAACAGGTATTCTCACATGGTGTTAAATTAGGACAAAACTTTCAGAGGACAATTTGGCCAAACATAATGTTTTTTATTCCGATAAATTAAAAAATTCACCGTTTTAAGCATACAATTCCGTGGTTTTTAGGATATTCAAAATGTTGTACAACCATCAACACTATCTAATTCCAGAATATTTCCATCACCCCAAAAAGAAATCCCATACCCCTTAACAGTTAAGTCCTGATTTCCTCCTCCTTCCAGCCCCTAGCAACCACTAAATCTACTTTCTGTCTCTATGGATTTGCCTATTCTGGACATTTCATGTAAGTGGAATCACACAATAGGCAGCCTTTTGTGCCTGGCTTCTTTCACTCGGCATTATTTAAATTTTAAAGGTTCTTATCCTTCAGCCCAGTTATGCCATTTCTTGGTATTTATCAGAACAGAAAGACTGTTCATATGTGCCCAAAGAGGCGTATTCAAAGATGTGCACTGCATTCGTTTAAATAATAGAAAAAAAAAACAAACCTACATATCTATCGATAAAGAGACATTTAAATAATCCACAGTCCCTCCTTTTCAGGAAGTACGGTTCGGTAGTTTAAAAATGAAGTGGGACGGTCTGTTCTGATAGTTTTAAGTAAAACAGACACACCGTATGGGAGTTCCTCTGGAGTAACCACCTAGAAGTGGAATTTCGGGGACTCGGGGATGCGGTGTCCCCTCACCTGACGGGCTCTTACCGCATCCAACGCTCTACAAAGGTCATGCCAGTTCATAGTCCTTTTCCACCAGCACATGAACTCAAACAACACTTCTCTCCTATTTACTATTAATCCTTGTCAACCTTATGGGTTTGAAATGGTACGTCGGTGTTGCTTTAACTTTTTCTTGAGCACCAGTGAGATTGAACATCTTTTTGTATTTATTGACCATTCTCACGTTCTCTTCTATAAAGTGCCTGTTATGCATGCCCTTTGTACCCACTTTTTTTGCTATCTTTTTCTCATATACTCAAGAGATCTTTACATTCAGGGATATATCTGCAATGCTGCTCATAGAAATCTACCTTAAGTGGAAAAATCTTTTGCACATGTACACAAGGACTCATATAAAAGGATTTTCGGTAAAGCACTGTTTCTGATAGGAGGAAAAAGGAGAAACTAAACTTATCTCTCCCTTAAAAGGGGGATGGATCAGTAAATTAGGTTTACTCATCAATGGCCATCACATAGCAATTAGGATCAATGAGCGACATCTACACATACAACATGATACATCTCAAAATCGATGTTGAGTGGGAAAAAATATCAACGTCTAAAAGTATAAGCCAAAAATGGGGGGGGGTATGCAAAGTACAGCACCATTTATATTCAACTTTTACCCCCTGGATATTTTCAAGTTGGTCTCCTCCCATCCAAATGACCAATGCCCAAGGTGTGACCCTAAGAGCCTCTCACCAAGACTACCACATAGCCCTCAACAGGTCTCCCTGCTTCCAAACCTGCCTCACTCCAATCTGTCCTTCACACAGCCACCAAAGGATCTGTCTAAAATATAAACCCTTCACTGGCTCTGCACCACCCACACAATAAAGTTAAGACCCTTTATGATCTGGCCCCTTATAGACCTCTCGAGCCTCAACACTTGCCACTCTTCACCTATACTTTACATATACCCAACTTCTTAATTGCTTTTTAGCACTCTGTCCCTAACTTGCATCAAAGAGCACCAAGAAACACTAAGCCTCTTCTCCCACCATTCGTTTCTCTCTCTGAAAACTAGGAGTCTATAGGCCAGTGCTGCAAGACTGGTAAATTACATACCATTCTCTCCCAAAGTCACTTTTAATAAGAACACATTTCAAACACCAAAATCCAACAGGTGGTTTAAAACATTGCAAAATGGTTTGGTATGCCATGTGACTGGACTAAAAAAAAAAAAAACCACCAAACTCAGCTCAGACTTTTGATTCAAACATTCAAACATAACTCAAACTCTAACCAAGAAATATGGCTCTTGTTAACTGAACCATGTGATTAATATTTGTATTTACACTTTGAGGGTAATTGTTTCTTTATGCTTTGGAATTAGCTGTGTCTGTATCATTCGAACAGCTGAAATACTGTAATGAATACATTTGTGCATAATTATATTCCATGTGTTAATGAGCCTGAGTCCCTTTCCGTAACCACTCTTCTAAAGTTCCTTTCTGTTTCAGAAGGGTTGTGGAAGAAAACAAACTGAATATGACGGAAGGAAACCAGTATGGTTTGCTGAAAAGTCTGGACTTATGTGACCCTATAAATGAATCTGGAATTTGGTGAAAGGCAGTGCATGCTACCCAGAGACCTCCCTCACACGCTACACAGGGAGGGCAAGAGCAGAGTACTGAGTTAGGCAACCCAGACCCTAGGGTTCTCATCCTGGCTCTACTCTCTCATTCCATTCTGCTCAAATCCTGTCCATCAAGAAGTGGGCTATAAATTCCATTAAAAAAGAATTAACATAAAGTATTTACGACTTTAGACAAATTACTAATCCTTTCTGAGCCTTAAATTCCTCATCTGCAAAACGGGCATAATAGTCTCAAGCTGTGGCTCATGGAAAAGACTATACTGAGTACCGCACGAAATGTTCATGTGTAACACTTTGTGAAACTGTAAAACATCATAGGTGTGTAAGATCTTATTAATACCGTAATCAGAGATCCTTTTTTAATATTAACCAACAGTCCTAGCAACTGGAAGCATGTTATAATAATCCTTAGTTTCTCCAATGCAGACCTGAAGCCATAGATTACCTTGATTTGTAAGATTCTGAAAATTTACTCCGGAAAAAACAGAACATCCTCCTCCATATGAACCACATATGCTGTCTGTGAATCACTTTCATCTCTAAATTAGTCGGATCCAAATTAGTAGGGCTTTCCTACAGTGAAATCTGTTTAAGCAAACATCTGCTGGTTCCCTGAAAAGTTGTGTTTTTTTCCACAGGTGGCCTTTGAATTTGTGGCCCAAAATCCATGCAAAGGAAATGTAGCCTTTGAGACTGAAGCCCTTCAAAGGGAGGTAATGTCCTTGAGAGCTTGGGTCTCCTCTCAGCTGGGGAGAAAGCCTGCTAAAAAGGAACTCGGTTCTGGGCCAGGAAGTGCTCGGATTTGATGAGAGTGACAATGACCGCTTCATCACTGTCAGGGCAATACTGACTGAAAGGACACATTTTTCCTGTTATTAATATTCTTAATCAAGGCATAAAAGGAAGCATATGTTTTAGTTGAATCAAGGCCCATTTTCTGTTTTTTTCAATTACTCATTTTTCTGGGCAGTGGAATAGGGGAGGCACAAAACACAATCCCAAAGCCATGAATTCTGCCCTTAGCTTTACCCAAGATTGTCCAAATGACCTTGGGCAAATTGCTAAGAGCAGATACTCGCTTTCGTGTCTGTATCTGTGACAGAGTCAACAATCCCTCCTCAGGCCTGATGGATACTCAGCAAATATTAGACGAGTCATCAAATGATAGAATTGATTCTGGTGCTTCTGTTAGTCTAACCAGCATGAACAGACTTTTTCTCTGCCACCCCCCCCCCCCCCCCCCGCCAAGTGACAGGCCAGTCATTTCCTGGCTTTGATCTGAAATTGTATTAAGCTACCCAAAAAAAGTGGGCTAAGAAGTTCAGAGTGTCTTATTAATTTTTATAACACCACAGGGAAATGGCTTTGTGGACACCTCTAACGAAAAAGGAAAAAAATGGAAAAGATTATGCAAAATCACAAAAGTAAGGAAAGTGCCCCAATTCTGGGGACTTTTCCTTATGCTGCCGTGGGAGGTAGGAAGCAGCAGGACCAAATACAGGGGGGGTATCTGAGGGACACGAAGCACCCCTGACTGACCCTGTAGTTGGTCTTTTTTTTTTTTTTATGTTTTATTTATTTATTTATTTTTTTAGTTGGTCTTATGAAAACAGAGAGGACAAAACACAAGAGCGGTGGTCTCCCTCACCACCACTCCCAATCTGCAGTGACTTCTCTATGAATGACTCACCGGCAGCTCAACTGGGCTCAGGGTGCCAAAGGGCCTGCCGTACCGAGCCATGAGCACAGCAAGCATGCCCATCAGGGGTGGATGAAGGAAGGCATGCTCTAGGTAGCAGTGTGGTTCCCACACACACGGTGGCTGGTCCTCAGAAGATGAGTTTGGGGCCTTTTTGACCTAAAGGCTATAGTCTGGCTCAAACTGGAGACCATAAGTTCATTTTCCTGGGCTAATAAAAAGTCCAGTGACTGTAATTAACCACATGTGTGTAATGAGATTACAAAGACAGACAATTCACCATAATTCTCACAAGATTATACAGAATCTGGGACAGTGATTATGGTTTCCCCAGCCCACAAGTCCTAAACATCTCCCTCCTGGGGAAAGTCTCTCTGAAGCCTAGAAAACCCAAAGAAACCAAAGACTGGAGTGATTCCCATGACACACATTAATGCCAAGGAGGAAGGCACTCTCCTTCTTTGAGCCTACCTTGGCCTGGACGGCGTAAGAAGCCAGGAGCACAGAAGCCTCGGGAGGGCAGTAGATCTTTTCATCTAAAATCTGCTTCTTTACCTAAAAGGGGCAACAAGGGAGACATGACACTGTGTGCGCGGAAGTGAGCTGTGCATGCTGGTCACAGCAGATGGCTGCAGGGTGTTCTAATGAGGGCTGCCAAACCAGCCTGTTAATAATTTTCTGACAAAGGGTACAATTTTTTTTATTGTTGCAGCCAGGTTGGGAGTACAGGGGCTGAGAAGTTATTGGTAAGATGACTATGCATTAAAAAAAAAACCCTTATCTCTTCTGTTCACGATCCTTTTCCTGAAGGGGAAAAACACTTTTCATGGTTAAAACAGAGACTGCTATCTGGACTGTGACAGAGGGGAGCTGTGAATTCCGGAAGTGTGAGGAGCAGCTCTGCTGGTGATTGGGGCCTCAGCCCCTGCTGAGCACACACAGCACTAGAGGAAATGGAGTCTACTTTAAAGTCTTTACACAAGACAAAAGTCAGCAAGGCCACTGAGTTATGACTGCAGGAAAAAAACCCATCACGTTCAAAATGCCTGCTCTAAGGGAAAAGGAAGCAATAAAGTTTGATCGATTAAACTTTTAAGTACATGTGAGGTCCAGGAAATATAATTCTTAAGCCATAATGTCGAATTAACATATCTCATTGCATTTAACTTCTTAGAATGATGCAGCGTGTGATGTTGCGGACACTGAGGCAAGAGGGCCTCACCAAGCAGGGCACACTGAAATAAACAGAACAGGAAAGCCAACTTTCTTTTCACAGATATCAACACTCACCAGATTCATAGACGTAGTAAATGTTGCCTTGCTCAGCCACGAAACACTCCAATTTTTCAGTATGAGGGAAAATTAAGCCAAAGTCACATGAGGGATGGGCACTGCTTCTAAGCGCCATCTCGGTAACGCTAGCACATTCTGGGGCCTCGGAGATCATTATGCGGTTTTATTCAAAGCAGCGCAACTTTCTAATCCCTTGGTTTCTTTGCAAAGGGGGAAAAATCCACACTACAGAAAAACTGAGGGGGTTTCCCTTTGAAGGAAAATGTTAGGGATGGGGATATATACATATATATATGTAAATATATACATACACTTTTTTGTAAAGTAAATTATTTGGGGGTTTTACTACATTTAACTTAATATTTACTGAACATACCAATCTGAAGCTCAAACTAATTAGACGAGGACTATGTGACAACATACATACATCTACTTCCGGGAAATCACGTCACTAATGCCCCTGTGCAATCTTCTCTGTTACTGACAGTAAGCACCACTGGGCACACAAGCAGCTCCAGCACCAGTCACTGCAACTAACCACGAAACTGGGGCAGAACTCTGATCAAGCAATAAGAACACCAGCAAAATTGACCTGGACTCACTGTGCCCCCAGACGGCCAACTAGCGGTCTTTGAACCCACAATTATAGAGCTCCTCATTTCTTCAACTCGGTTGAGCAGTTACTTTTGGAATGCCGACTGGGCACTCGGTGAGCCTTGCCTGTAAGGGGCTTACACTCTAATGAAGGAGCGGGAGATGAATAAGACATTTATAGACAATGGGCAGCATGAAGCACCATGTCTGAAGTTCCACATGTGTAGGATTAGCCACATGGAGTTAAACTCCAACTCACTGGAGTTCTGAAGTCCTGTCTTAACGACAGCAGATTTCAAACTTTTGGAATAAGTACTCTTTCTAAGACTCTCTCTTTGGACTTCCTTTGTAACTACTAGGTACTTTCCACTCAGCGACAAGAAAACAGGATCCATCTTCAAAGAGGCTTCAAGTCAGGTACCCCTTCTTACACTACCAAAGTTTTGCCATTTCATATGACATCAATTCACATCTCTCAAGTATAGTTCTATTCTGAAGATTTTTCCCCTCCATTACGGAACCAAAGGGACTGACTTCCCAGAGGCAGAACATTTTCACAATGCGAAGGCATCTGTGGTCAACTCTGAGGGGGTCATCCAGGCTGCCTTGGCAACCAGGCCTGGGTGAGTTCTCTCAGAACAAGCGGGGCTAGCACGGACTGGTGTACCTGCAAGAAGAATAAATGTTGCGTGATCTCCTGAACCAGCTCCTCCTCGGCATTCTCAGGGTAAAATTTGGCCAGGAAGTGAAAGGTGACTGGCTCTTCCTTTGAAACATCATGATCCAGTACCTGCACAATTATAGAGCAAAAGAACAAGCTATGTTGGCACCTATTCCTCCCCTGCCACCACCAAAGAACCTTTTTCAGGGACATATAAATATTTTTCCCTCTCCAAATTCATCACATTTCCCAAAGGTTACGATCTTACAGTTTGAAGCATTCACAAAGCCATCTATAACATGGGGTAATGTTCACCTCACATGGTGTTTCTGAACCAAATTAATCAATATCCTCAAGGGGTGAGTGGAGCTAAGATTATTAAGGCACAGATGTTCTCAAGGCCACAGAGATAGTTAAAAACTAGAAATTTATAGCTCAAAGGTCTTGGGCACTATCCTTTACAGTAGGCTGAAGGTTTTTTTAATTTTCTGAACTCGTGGGAATCTTCCTTTATTCTTTTTTCTTCCTGCCAACCCCCAACGTTTAGGTCCATATTGGGAGGGAGCTTAGAGATGATGAACCTCATCTTTGTGAAATCCTCTAAATATTAACTGAGCAACAAAAGTGAAATGTGTCCATGGTGGCAACCCTTTGTTTCAAGGAACCTCCAGAGATGCCCTACAAAATACTTGAGCACAGTCAGTAAACCACACTGGCTTTAATCTTCGAACAATTTCATCCACCCACTGAAAAGCCTGAACCATCTGCTCTCCAGAATGAATTTCATTTCAGGACATAAACATGCCATGTGACAGGCTACAAGGCTCCATTAACATGTGTCATAATTTATTTCCTTTGAGCAGCAAGGTTCCTTGGCTCCTGATGCCCCCAATCTAATATCCATTTGGCCAATACTCAGGTATGATTTAAAATTTACTTTGCGGAGAATCACAAAAAGATACAGAAAGTTTTGCTGTCTTAGGCAGATAATTCTTTGTGCTCCTGCCCAAATTCCAGGTGGCAACGTCCAGGAGACCCAAAATAAACCAGATCTAGGACTCTCTCACTGATATCGGCACATGGTGGCACTCTGATGCTCATGACCACTGGGAATTACCATACGAAATTCATAACCAGCGGAGATTCCAACACGAAGATTCAGATTACTGTGTACAGATGGAAACACAATTTGAACACTTGAGCTTAGAGTCAAACTTATAAAAAAAAAAAAACAAACAGGAGGCGTTCATTGTCTATCACGCCATGCAGCAGATGATAAAATCAATTGCAGAGGGTATTGACTTACTTTGAGATCTAGGGGTCTTTTAGGGGCTACTAACAAAAAAAAAAGGCCCTGTTCCCAAACGTCTTCATGGTTAGGTAGGCAGGTAAGTAGGTAAGTGTGCCTTCATGTGTGTGCACACATGAATCCATGCAGACAGCAGTTTCCTTAGGTAATATCCATTTCTAAACCACATTAGAACTGCCGGGAGCCCCAACTTGTCTTCCAAACCTCAGAAGGCCCAGAGAATCATAAAGAAAAAACGGACATTGTTTCTTCACCAAAGGAAGTGGGGCACTCTCTATTCCTTGGATTATGTTAATGACTAAATTGAATTGGGCCACAGTGTTTCTCAAAAAAGACTTAAACATTCCGTAAAGAACATGAGTCCCAGGCAAATCTTTCAAAGACATAAACTATTTAAAAAAAAAAAAGGATAATAATGTAATAGTAATTTTTATTCATAAAGCCTGACTAGTGGTTCAATAAATTGAATAGCATAAAGCCAGAAGCAATCAGCCTGGTGACGATGAGTAAAGAAGCCAGGGAGGGCAACAGCTTCATCCTGGTTGGTTCTGCTGGCCTAGGAGGAGCAGAAAGCCTATGGCATCTCTGGGACCTGTTCTCTACACGACTTACTTCAGGACTTGCCCCCTTCTCTACTGGGTGTCCTTAGTGCCCCATGATGAGCAAAGTAGCTAGGCACATGCTCAGGGAAAAACCAGAGCACACACCAGCCTCACTGGTCTCATCAAGTTCCAGCCCAACCTTCTTGTCCATTTTGAGCCAGGCCACGGTGTCCTTGATCGTGTACTGCAGTCCAAAGAACCAAGTTTCCCGAAGCCCCAGGGTCCGGCACACCAAGTCAAACAGGTCCTTCCCTTTCCACTTCATCTGCAATATAACAGACCAACAGGGAGGGTATTGTGAGCAAAAGTCATAATCCGCTTGAACAAAAACCTTTTCTCTGCACTTCCTGCTCTTGGGTTCTAAAATGTGGGGATGACACTAAGATGGCTGATGAGCACAGAATTCCTAAATAATTTTAAAGCTTCCTACACAAACCGTGAGTGGGAAAATACCAATTAGAGCTTAATGGCTTAATCACTGCAAAGCATACACAATACCTCCCTTGGACAGTTCCTTACAGATCTTGATATCCCCAAAGCTGCTAATTTAGGAAAGCTGGTAAATAAGCATCCTCATTTAGGAGAGTCTAGCCTCTTGAGTTAACCCAGGGAGATGGCTAGCTTCTAGGACATTAATTTCTTTGAGACTTTGTCGTTTGTTTTTTTTTTTTTAATCATGACACTGTCCTTTGATAAAAAGCTACTGGGTTTTTGTTTTGTTTTGTTCTGTTTTAAAGACTAGTTTTACTGGAAGTTTTTTTTAAAAAGCAAAAGAGGGGAGTAACTTGTAACTGAAGTCATAAATCACGCACAAAAAGAACCATTAGCTACCAGTCAGCCCAACCACACATCTCTCCTATCCTGATGCGTAACTGAGGCCAAAGGAGAGGTGACTCAGCCACAGTCACACAGAGCAATTTCAAACTCTTGGTATCTAAACCCAGGGGATGAACAGACACCAATATACTGCAGCACGCTTATCCTACAGTTTCACTTTCTGAAAGGACCTAAAGCAATGGCTGCTAAACCCTTTTCTCAGCTTTTCAATCTGAGAAAATAGAAAAGCAAGTTCAACATCTTAATGAGAGAAGAAAATGCCCAGCCGCTTAGTAAATGTTGCCACCTTGTGGCTTCCAAGTTAAATCACCCAGGATGTCCCACACTAGTCCCCTAGCTGGGCTCACCCCCCAGGCTCATCACCCCCTCCCCCCCGCATCTGGTGGACATTCAGATATACACCGGGCACAGTTGTGAGCACATGAGACACATCCCAGAGATGGAGGTCAAAGTAAGAATAATTTGGGGATTCAAATGCAAAATCGCCAGACACAGGAAGGGCAAGACCACTCAACTGCAGAAGCATCTGTCCTTCTCCTGCCCTCATTAGAAATCTTCTCCCAATGTCCTGGCACACGGAAGATGCATAATGAAAAGGAAAGGGAGAAAATTTAGGGTTTAGAGACATGTTATAAAAGCAAGAAGGAAAAACTAAGTTAGACCTGTGATAACTGATTGGCTTTTGCTAAAACCTGATTGTACAGAGGATTTTTCAACTAGGCCTTCTATTTTTAATATATATGAACGAACAGTGTGTTCTCTACGAGGTACTCAACAGGAAAGCCCAACCCTTCTCTGTGTTTACAGTCAAAGAGCAAAGTAGCAAGCTAGATGGAAGGGCACCAAAACCGCAGCAGACAAGTGGCTGAGATATGAATTGGCTTTTGTCCTTTACTGGGGCCATTTCTTCTGTCTGCCCTTCCAGCTCTGCCCCATCACCTCTCCGGGACTTTGGTGAGGCCCCTGGAACACTCCAAAGGTTGAGGTCTTCAGAAATGATTTTGAGTAGAATAAAATTAAATGACAAGTTTTATTAAAAAAAAAAATAAAGTAAAAAACCCTTTGTGCTATTGTCAGACTGGAGAAATGCGTGTGCCGACAAACATTTAGTAAGCCTTACAGAAGGGGAAGGAGATCATGTTGTTGTTTTTTTTTTTTAAGATTTTATTTACTTATTTGAGAGAGAGAGACACAGTGAGAGAGGGAACACAAGCAGGGGGAGTGGGAGAGGGAGAAGCAGGCCTCCCGCAGAGCAGGGAGTCCGATGCGGGGCTCGATCCCTGGACCCTGGGATCATGACCTGAGCCGAAGGCAGACGCTTAACGACTGAGCCACCCAGGCGCCCCACAAAGGGTTTTTTAATTCAAGGCAGGTTTTTAATTCCTACAGGCAGACTTCACTGAAGAAATGTTACTTTGGAAAACTAGAAGCTTCGGGATGCTGATTATCCTCCTGTCTCTATTTTAAGCCAGTACACAGTATATAAATTATAAATGACTACCTTTCTACAAGATAATGTAACGCTAAAGAACAGATATTAACTTGGAGAAGTGAAATACCCAAGGGCCAGGAAGATCACAGCATCGATTCCCAGGCTGCCCTAACTCCCAGCCACAGCGGGGCCGGGCCCGGCCATGGAGGGGCCGTCCACAAGCTGGACGTGCAGTGCATCTGAACCAAAGCTGCGAAGAGGATGATGAGCGAATTTCTTGACTTTGGGGGAGTTTAAATTCTCAAGCATAGTATCATATTAATGCAGTTTTCCTGTATTCCTTTCTACTTCTTCGTTTTTAAAATGCAAAACGATTCCTCCTGTCTGCCATCTCTCCTCTAGTGGAACCACCTGGTGCTCAAGCCAGAAATGCAGGTGGCACTCTTCATTCTTGCTCCTCAGTCCCTACCAGCACTCAGGAGTCAGCTCTGTGACTGCCTCCTTTCCAATTCTCAGGCTGTCTTCTCTCTCTCCCACTGCCTTCTTCAAGGCGGGAGTTGGCCTCCTTTCTGGCAAAACAATGAATAGACAATGTCTTTGGTTCCCAAGAAGCTTGCAATAAAGTGAGGAGGGGGGGAAAAAGTCTCAAACCAATTCAGAATGCTCTATTCAAGATTCTTAACTTTGGGGCGCCTGGGTGGCTCAGTTGGTTAAGCGACTGCCTTCAGCTCAGGTCATGATCCTGGAGTCCCGGGATCGAGTCCCGCATCAGGCTCCCTGCTTGGCGGGGAGTCTGCTTCTCCCTCTGACCCTCCTCCCTCTCATGCTCTCTGTATCTCATTCTCTCTGTCTCAAATAAATAAATAAAATCTTAAAAAAAAAAAAAAAAGATTCTTAACTTTGTCTGTAAGGATCATAGAATGTCAGAGTCAGATGTGAGCCAGAGTAACTACCTACTGTAGACCCTTCCCTTTAAGTATAAATAAGGAAACTGAGTCACAGATTCTTTGGCAGCTTTCTGAATCAGACACTGTCCTGGTGATCTAAGGTAGGCAACCCCTTCAGTTCCTCAGTGGCCTCTTTTCCTGCTCTGAGGGCTTCCATTTGTCTTGCTCTATACCAGCACTCCCCAACCAACTTTTCCAGTAAGAAACTGATGTCATAATACTTCTCTTGCCCTGAAACCAAACCCATTCTTGGAAGAGCCAGATATTGCTCCTTTACAGCTCAATGTGAATTAAAGCCTCTGCTCCCTCTCTTTCAATAAGCACTACAGAGCACATCCTATGTGCCCAATGTCAGACACGGAGAATGCAAAATGGTGGACTCGTGGTCCCTGTGGGAGACACAAGCAAGGACCTAAGTCAGAAAAGGCTTTAGGGGCACCTGGGTGGCTCAGTCGTTGAGCATCTGCCTTCGGCTCAGGTCATGATCCCAGGGTCCTGGGATCGAGCCCCGCATCGGGCTCCCTGCTCAGTGGGGAGCCTGCTTCTCCCTCTCCCACTCCCCCTGCTTGTGTTCCCTCTGTGTCTCTCTCTGTCAAATAAATAAATAAAATCTTTAAAAAAAAAAAAGAAAAGGCTTTAGAGAACAAGTGAGAGTTAGATGAAGGAGGGAAAGAAAGAATTCTAAAAAAGAAAATCATGGGCGCCTGGGTGGCTCAGTCGTTGAGCATCTGCCTTCGGCTCAGGTCATGATCCCAGGGTCCTGGGATCGAGTCCCGCATCGGGCTCTCTGCTTGGTGGGAGGTCTGCTTCTCCCTCTCCCACTCCCCCTGCTTGTGTTCCTGCTCTCACTGTCTCTCTCTCTCTGTCAAATAAATAAACAAAATCTTTAAAAAAAAAAAAAAAAGAAAGAAAATCATGATATCTACAGTGAAATGCAAGTCATCTGGTAGAGCTGAGACAAACACCCTGAACCTCAGGATGGGGTGTGGTGGGAATGTGGCGCCATGTGGGGGCCAGGGGGCTCGCCATGGAGTCCTTGAAGACTCTTGGGAAGAGGAGTGATGGGATCAGATCAACATTCTAGAATATGTTTCCATCAACAGGGCAGAGAATGGGTTGGAGAAAAGGAGCCTGGAATCAAGAAAAGCAGAAAGGAGGCCAACTCCCACCTTGAAGAAGGCAGTGGGAGAGAGAGAAGACAGCCTGAGAATTGGAAAGGAGGCAGTCACAGAGCTGACTCCTGAGTGCTGGTAGGGACTGAGGAGCAAGAATGAAGAGTGCCACCTGCATTTCTGGCTTGAGCACCAGGTGGTTCCACTAGAGGAGAGATGGCAGACAGGAGGAATAGATGAGCAACTAAGTGTTAGGATAAGTTAAAGTGCTGGAGGAAACCAGGTAGAGATGTTCTAAATACATTTGATTTAAACTCTTATTAGCTCTATTTATAAAAGAAGATGCTCTAACATTAAGTAATTAAGAAGTTTTTCTTTTGGGTTAAATCTAACCTCCAGCATGTTGTGTACCTACATGAGGTTCTATTTTTCAACATGCCCTTCCCCAAGTGTATGAGGCTTGCTTCGTCCTCCTAATTTGGGCCTCTGCTTCTTTACAAACAAGAACCACTGGTCACAGTTGCTCCAGGTGGTTCCCATGACACTCTGTGAAGGGAGGTCTTGGGTTGTGAATGGGCTTCTCTGGTGCCAGCTGACTCACCAGAATGTGACCATGCCCATCTTTATAGTTTTATCAGTGACTCACTGCATTGTGCTGATGCTGTGATGTGACCTGAACGTCTGAATGTCTCCCAAGATTGTAGGCGCCACAGAGCAAGAGCGGTATCGGTCATCTCTGTTGCCCACAGTGCCCAGGTGACTTTGAACATACAAGACACAGCAAACAATGGCCGTCTAACAGAAGACTTGCCTACTTCAAAAACCCAAGTCTCAAAAACTTTAAGCAAAATTAGCCCCCATTATGGGTGCCTGGGTGATGTAGTCGGTTAGGTGTCCAACTCTTGATTTTGGCTCAGGTCTTGATTTCAGGGTCATGAGATTGAGCTCTATATCGGGCTCCATGCTGGGCGTGGACCTGCTTAGGATTCTCTCTCTCCCTCTCCCCTTGCCCCTCCCCCCATCCCCCTCCTTCCCAGCTCGCACACGCTCTTGCTCTCTCTCAAAAAAAATAATCCGGGACAGGGCACCTGGGTGGCTCAGCCGTTAACCATCTGCCTTCGGCTCAGGTCATGATCCCAGGGTCCTGGGACCAAGCCCCATATCGGGCTCCCAGCTCGGCGTGAAGCCTGCTTCTCCCTCACACTCTCCCTGCTTGTGTTCCCTCTCTCACTATCTCTCTCTGTCAAATAAATAAATAAAAGCTTTAAAATAATAATAATAATAATCTGGGGCGCCTGGGTGGCTCAGTCGGTTAAGTGTCGCCTTCGGCTCAGGTCATGATCCCAGGGTCCTAGGATCAAGCCCCACATCAGGCTCCCTGTTCAGTGGGGGGCCTGCCTCTCCCTCTCCCTCTGCCCTTCCCCCTGCTTGTGCTGTCAAATAAATAAATAAAATCTTTTTTTAAAAAAGGATTTAAAAAAAAATCCTTCAACAAATACTTCGTGAACACACATTGTGTCCAAGCACCACCCAAGGTGCAGGAGAAAGAGAGAAAGAAGACGGTTTCTGCTCTTACAGAACAGGACTAGGGCATTAGTCAATCAGGAACAGATAATCACCTCCCTCACCCTACACACAATAATCAACTCCACGTGTGGTTTCCAGTGCTACAACACTTGTGAGTGCCACACAGGGACCCTCAGAGGCTGTAGGGACCCCTCAGAAGGGACCCTCTATCCTGGAGGGGTGGGAAATGGTATCTAAATCTACTCATGGTGGGAAAGAGGAGCCAAGTGAAGACCAGGCTTGAGGAAGGAGCGAGCAGGGTAGTGTGTTCCAAGCACAGGCAATAGTGTATGCAAAGGTCTAGAGGCAAAAAAGCTCAGATGGGGGTGCCTGGCTGGCTCAGTCAGTGGAGCATGCGACTCTTGATCTCAGGGTTGTGAGTCTGAGCCCCACGTTGGGTGCAGAGATCACTTAAATAAACTTAAAGGAAAAAAACAGCTTAGATGGTCCTTGTAGGAAATGAAAGCATTTATAATTAAGTTTGGTGAATATTGCCGTGCTTCCAAAAGGACCAAAACTACCACCTAAAACCAATTCTTTGTCAACAAACTCCACCTCTCTCATTTTAACCACAGAAAGTAGTTATCTACCAAAAAGTTATTCAGGTGATTGTTTTCTCCTTTTTTCTTCCCAAGGATGGAATATAACCATATCTATTCTAGATACAAGGGAGAGAAAAATAATTACCTAAGGTGGCTACCTCTGTACACTAGGGTTTAATTCTTTCCAGGAACTAGTCTAAGAGGCATAGATAGGTGACAGTTACCTAAACATCAGTATGAATCTCAGCACTGTCACTGTGTGACCTTGGGCAAGTTATTGAACTTCCTTGTGCTTCGCAAAGGGGATGATAAACAGACCCTGTCTTAGCAGACTGATCTAAGGATTAAGTGCATTAATATATTTTAAAAGCCTAAATACGGGGCGCCTGGGTGGCTCAGTTGGTTAGGCGACTGCCTTCGGCTCAGGTCATGATCCTGGAGTCCCGGGATCAAGTCCCACGTCGGGCTCCCTGCTCAGCAGGGCTTCTGCTTCTCCCTCTGACCCTCTCATGCTCTCTCTCTATCATTCTCTCTCTCTCAATAAATAAAAATCTTTAATAAAAAAAATAAAATAAAATAAAAGCCTAAATACTTTAGTAAATATAGTGCCCAGCCCACGGTAAATATTCAATAAAGGGTGGTTATTATTCATTCGAACCCCTCCTCCTCTCCTTACATTCTCAAGTGGTGCCGTGTAAAGCCTCCCGGTCCTGTTTCACTCCATGGATGATGGATGACAGATCAGAAAGGACACCATCAATTCTCATCGAGCTAACCATGCTATCACTCATTTGACAAACATTTATTGAGCACCCACTACGTCCTAGTCATTGTGCTCGGCACAAGAGATAAATGATGAGTTCAGGACAAGACACTGTCCCCATTCATGTCTGACAGGGAAGACAGGTAGGTAAATGGATCACGAAAACGCACCCTGGTAAATGGTAACAGAATAGAGTGCTGCGGGAACACAGCTCAGGCCTGGGGGGTGGGGTCAGGGGCTTCAAAGAGGAGACACTGTCTGAGCCGGGTTTTGGAAGCCAGGCAGCAGTTGGTACCCTGGTGAAGGGGCTAAAGAAAGGGAGGTCATGCCAGCCGGAGGGAACAGCATGTCTGCCGCTCGGGTCCAAGCTGTTGCAAAGTGAAGGAATGTTCTTTGCATTTTTCTAGTATCTGACAAGCAGCATAATTACCCTATCTGCAGTACTGAATGTTCAATGCGGTACTGAAAACGCAGCTTCAGCCCGATGCATGTGACGCTTCGGACTCTCCACAAGTTGACGGGGAACCACGCCGCTCGGTCCCAGCTTCCGAGCGGTCATGCATCCCCTGACAACACCTGCCAGATCTCCAAGGAGCCAGGCCAGGGGGATGAGTCTCATGTTTATTTTTTTATTAAAATATTTCCTTTTCTGATACCTGTTAGCACGTAAGCCTTTCGGGCTTGGCACTTAAACTACTTAAAGGACTTTTTGTTAGGGTTTGTCATTTTTCCTGAACAGACTGCCAAAAATAGAACCACTTCTGGTTCTGCTTAAGTGTCACTGAGGCCCATGTCTCTCCACCTGGCCCGAGTGTTCAAACTGCTCCGCACACACCACCACGGCTCCACACCTCATCTCAACCTACCGGAGAGGAGGGATGCTCACAGGCAGATGATCATTTTGCAGACAGGAAAAGAGAGGTGCCGGGAGTGAGAAAGGTGATTTGCGGGAAGAAGAAAAGCAGGAGGGGGCGCAAATCTGGACTCCACGGTGTGTAAGCTCCTGCTCTGCAGGCCTCGTCCTCGAGGTGCCCTTCAAGCAGGAGGGGGCTAATGGTGGGGAGCCTGGAAGTACAATGCTTCTCGCTTTGTGGCTCTTACTTTAACAGGCCGCAGTGCCATTTCATAGATATATACTCGAGCCTCTATCAAAGATAGATGCGTCTGAACTTTATAAACAGGACTAAGTGTTGTCAGCTTGTTATTTTTCGTAGGGGCTGGATTTATGAGCTTTACCCAAAGTGAAGTGCTTGTAATTTATCAACCTAGAATGTTTTAAGTAAATAGCACTAAGCACTCACCGTCCGCAGCAGGAACAGAGCACTTTTCTGTTGTAGGAAGCAACTGGCACCAATAAACTAGAGTGCTGATTGGGGTCTATTAACCGGGGAAACGTTATGAATAACATCCACAACAGTCATCTTACAGTTGGCCACGTTTAGACTCACAGCCCCAAAACTACCATTTGTTTTTTTTTTACTTCCGAGCCTTCACACTGCATTTCTCCCACTGCTTTCCTTGGGCCATGCAGCCATCAACAATCGAATCCCTCCCCCTTACTGATAGAACCAGGGAGGGTCAGTAGGAAACCAGCCAGCCACATGACGGGAAAAGGCCATAGCTAGAACAACTAGACTAAATGACAACGTTGTTGAAAAAAGAGAATCACCTTTGGCCACCATATGTGAAATGCCCACGAATTAGACCACAGAGAAACTTCGACTTTACAGAGGAGACTCAAATCTGGAAAAAGCTACCAGAGAAACAACATTCCATTTCATAGAGGTCTGGGGGACTAGATTTTTCAGCCACACAAGGAATGCTATTCGATTAGCTGTCACTCCACAGAAGATGAAAGAGAACAGACAAACCCAGCATTCACTTATTAGCATTTAGCTCACAAGCTGCCCTAGCATTTGCCATAAAAATTGTCAAGAGGTTAGCCCCCTTACAGATACAGCAATGAAGGAACAGTGTCTCTCTGGGCTCAGGACATGTGCCACATGTTTACCACTATGTCAGAAACGGAAAACCAAGGATGACTGTGATTTCCCTTCTCAGTATTTATCCCTGACTGACTTCTACAGTCATGGCTGGCCTACAAGAACTGGTTTACAAAAGTCTAGAAAATTTAAGATGTTAACCTAAATACAACTTTTATTTAACCATTTTGGGAAAAAAAACAAAAAACCTAGATGCCAAATACTTCTATTTACAAGATAAACACAATGGAAAAAGTTACAAAAAGGATTTTGCTGTGCAGTAAGTGAATAATGAGCTCCATTAAAATCTATTCTGGTAATCAAAGAGGATAAAAAAGTATAGTAACGCAGGGGTAAAGCCGACATGCCCCAACTCAGGGTGTGGTATCCCCACACCACAGAAGCGGTGTCTCATGAGCCAAAATTGCAAAACTATCAAGCCGTGTCCTGTCACAGGTAAAGGACACCCCAAGCCTAGTCAGCCATTATTTCCCAACACAGGGGAAAAGGGGATCCTCCAAAAAAAGAAACTTCTCTACTCTACCAATCACAACCCCTACATCCCTCATCTAAATCTGGGCAAAAACCTTCTCTTTGCAAAAAACCCCACCTCCAACCTCTTGCCTGTCAGTTTCTGCCTTAATCAACCACAGCCAGTAAATTTCCTCTCCCAGTCCTCCAATCATCTGTTGTTTGCCAAATCTATTTAAATTACTGGTTTCAAGGCCCTCCACCAATTACTTCCTCCCTCCAACCAACTACCCTGCTTGTCACAACCCAGCCTGTGCCTTCCCAAGTCAGCAAACCATCGTGCTTCCATTTATCCAGAACCAGATCCTTCTAAAGTCCGTTCCTTTACCTCACCACTGTCCCCTTCCCCCGTCCACATTCAGGTAAGTGAGTCAGTAGGTACTTTACATACACAGGAAATGTGTTTGTCTTTCCCCAAGATTCCTGTCTTTCCTCCAATCTTGCAGATCACAAAGTCCTTGAAGGCAAGGATTACTATGCACACACCACACAGACACACACACCACTTTTAAGTCTCCCAGAATCCGAGCAGGTGCTGCATAACCTGTGGCCACTCTGTAAGTGCTTCTGGTTGGCTGATGATGTTGATGGTGATGATGATGATGATGATGATGATGACCAGATGAGGATTCTGGGTAGATTCTAGTCGTCTAAGTAACGATTGCAATGAAGAAGCAAGAATATATGACAGTCCGTATTAAAATTCTAATTGCATAATTGGGTCTTAAGGTATGTATTTTCCCCCTTTGGTGACACACACTGATTTCTTCTCTCTAAAAATTCCTTGGCAAGGAAATCCAAATCTCAGGGAACCAACCAAGAAAAACTTCCACAGAACAAAAGAAACTGGTAAGAAACAAATCACAACACCTCAGGAAGCCACAAAATGGAGGTTTTAAACTCAGTCTTTCAAAACTAAATGAATGATAGTTTTCTAGGGGGAAAAAAGAAGTCCTTATTTTTGTAGCTTCTGGCATGTTTTCTGCCACAGTGGAGAGAGCAGTGAATCCAGAGAGGGGATCTGGATCCTAAACTCCCTCCCTCTACTGCACACACAAGCCTATATATAACCCTGAGTGAGCCACACAACTCCACTGGGCCTCGGTTTCTTCTTCTGTCAATCTCTTATGCCCCGTGCAAGGCCCCGATTTTATGATGCTATGAAAAAAGATGAGGCGTTTCAAAGTCAGCTGACAGATGACAGAGCAAAAAGAAACCATACAGTTATGAAGCTATAAAAGCAATACAGTCCCCCAAAGCAAAGAAGACAATCTCTGTCTTTGGAATTTAGCTCACAACATGAGAGCAATCATAGCCTTGTCAAATAGCTATAAAACACCCAAACCTGCTGTGTTGGGAAAGTCACTTAACCTCTCTGGGTCTCAGCTTCCACAATCATCAAGTGGTCTTTGAGGATTAACACCCTCTGAGTCTATGAGCTTGAGATGGTTTTGTATAAGCCATGTAGCACTTTTTCTACTGCTATAATAACTTTCTCTTTTAAGATTTTATTCATTTATTTGAGAGAGAGAGAGCAAGTGAGAGAGAAAGCAAAAGCAGGGGGAGGGGGAGAGGGAGAAGCAGATTCCCCGCTGAGCAGGGAGCCTGATGTGGGGCTGGATCCCAGGACATGACCCGAGCCGAAGGCAGACGCTTAACCGACTGAGCCACCCAGGCGCCCCAATAATTTTCTTTTAATCCTTTAACATTCCATTCTGTATCTTAAAATGATTTTCAGGCATGTAAATAACACTTAACATCTAATTTATGTGTGCTTTCTACCTGCTTCTTCCTTACTCAGGTCCTGCTACTGCTACTGTGTTCCTTACTCCCAATAATCAGGAGCTGACTGTATTAATAATAAACTCTCTAATGTAACAAAAGTGGTCATTGTAATGTTGCTGAGAAATAATCTTCTTTAGCACCTAGCACACTGTTGATATTCAGCAAATAATAATCACAAATGTTGAAATAATAATTCCACAGAGAGCTACAAATAGGAAACAATTGTAAATTCAGTGCAGGTAGACAGAGAGCTAAATTTTAAATGTCTAAATATGAGGTAACTAGCAGACCGAAATACAACCCATGACTAAGTATTATGCAATTGATTAACCCCTCCTGCCCTGGACATCACAAAAATTAGTTTGTATTTAAAAGCACATTGTTTCAAAAAAATTCCCAGCAAAACAGAGCTAGAGCATTACTCCATTCATGCAAACCAGCTTATGAAGAACCCCAACTCTAGCCTGGAATGAAATAAACATTAGGGTTCTGTTTCTAGCCTGACCTTTTAATTCAGTTTCATAGTCATCAGTGATGATGACACTGGTTTAACAACACTGGAAGGATTAGGTATGAGTGCACAGGGCTGGTAAACATGTCTGCAGATGGATGAGAACTACTGTGGGTTGTAGGTTTCTTTAACATATTTATGAGACTGATTTAATCTCCAGTCAATCTCCAGTCAATACACTAGATAAAGACACTGTTGCTGAATTTAAAACTCCAGATCAGTTCAGATAAGTTTAGTAATGACTCTGGGCTTCAGTTTTAAGTTTTATCTGAAAGTCAAATTATCAAAACAACTAAAACCAGGAGATTAAAACTGGCAAGGTGGACCGAGAAACCATAAGTAACGTAACTCCCTAAAAGAGAACTTTTGTGAATTTTCCAACGCTCAGTCCAAATTTGGCAAAGAAGCAAAAAGTCGAACGGTAGTGAGGGCTGGAAGAGGAAAAGGACCCAGTGCCTTTAGAAATGATGTGCTCTGACCCCACCTAGTGGCGGCTGGAGTGATTTCTAAACACCTTGAGTACACTCTAGTGACTGAAGATTTGATTCGAGATTTTTTTCACCTGAGGTCAGCACTAGTTTGGTAATAAATTTTTACGTGCTAAAAATGTACTAAAACATGTGGATTTAGAATCTAAATTAGACAAAGCACAGACAGGAGGATGGAACACATCATCCTGTAACAAACCAGAGAAGCCTCAACACCAGCTGGCTAAAAAGATTAGCAGCTCTGAGAAAACTCAATTCTGGGTTTTTAAGACCTCAAATGCCTTTAACTTCTAAAATTAAAAATAAACAAGCACCAAAAATGTTCTTGGACAAGAATGCAAAACTAGCATGAATAATTGGGAGAAGCCATCAAAAACAAAGAAAAGAGAAAAATGACACACTGGGGACAAAAAAATAGGGAATGAAAATGGCAGAACTCAGAAGAAAATCCTGCTGTCACAGTGGACATCAAGCTAAACAGACATCAATTACAAAGAAGATCCTTAAACAGAAATATGGTGTAAGATACAGCTCATTATATTTAGACTAACTAGAGAGTCCAAGAGCCTACAATTGCAAAGGCATGGATAAACTGAAGAGGAATCAAAGAAAACGAAGATGATTTTTTTTTTTTTAAGATTTTATTTATTTATTTGAGACAGAGAGAATGAGAGAGAGAGAGAGCACATGAGAGGGGGGAGGGTCAGAGGCAGAAGCAGGCTCCCTGCCGAGCAGGGAGCCAGATGCGGGACTCGATCCAGGGACTCCAGGATCATGACCTGAGCCGAAGGCAGTCGCTTAACCAACTGAGCCACCCAGGCGCCCGAAAACGAAGATGATTAAAGAAGAAAATTCATAGTGCCTTCTAGCATGAGACCCTTCTGCTTTACTCCCATACTCCCATCTCATGATAACATGAGAAGATAGTATTTACCAAGTGCTCACTAGGGTTAGGCCCTGGGCTAAGTGCCCATTAAAGGTCCACTTCATTCACACCTTAAAACAATTCTATATGAAAAATACTATTATTCTCCTTATTTTATAGATGTGGCAACTGAGGCTTCGAGAAGTAAGTCCAAGATCACTCAGGCCACAGGTGGCAGCGGTAGGACTTTCACCCACACCAACTTACCCCTTCTACCGGGGTACCAGCTCTTGTTCCCTAAGCAATATCCTTCCTGTCCTCGAGCAGATTTTTTTCACACCTAAAAGCTCAAATCCTGAGATGGTTTCTTACCTAAGAAGGAAATATGAAAGGGGGAGTTGTGCAATGAGCTTCTTCTGCGCAGATCACCTAAAATAGGATGTTAATGCAAAGGGCCTTTGAAATCAAGTTCTTTCCTCTCATTTTTCAGACTAAGAACTAAGGCCTGAAGGGGGGGAAAGAAGAGACATGCCCAAGATCACACAGAGGAGCTCTGCCTAGAAGCCAGGGGTTGTTCAAACACCAGCTCAGGGCTCTCAATGGTTTTATACAAGTAACACCCTGACTATACACCTGGACCAGACACAGGAAAGTGCGCTGACCTCCTGAGCCCAATGCTGGCCAGGCTTGACCCAAACTGCTGCTTGGCTGGCCTTGCGGCCTGAGGACTGGCTCTAGACCTTGGTACCTCCTGAATCTTGGGCCTAGTAGTTCCCTGCTCATTCTTTGTCACAGAAGACCCTGATCCCTGGCCTCATCCTCCTACTGCCCAGGCCTTTGGATTCAGTCTAGTTTTGTCCCAGGCCCCAACTAATTCAAATTTAGGCAAGATACCTGGCCGAGAGTGGTTAAGATTTTATTTATTTATTTATTTGACAGAGAGAGACACAGCGAGAGAGGGAACACAGGGGGAGTGGGAGAGGGAGAAGCAGGCTTCCCGCCAAGCAGGGAGCCCGATGTGGGGCTCAACCCCAGGACCCTGGGATCATGACCTGAGCCGAAGGCAGACGCTTAACAACTGAGCCACCCAGGCCCCTGAGAATGGTTGTCTTCTAATCGGGCTCCTTGTTTCCAAACTCTTCCAAACCCCACTCCCACACATTTCAAATCATTCTGCATGGAGACCACTTTAAATTACTCTCCTAATAACCAACCTCAAAGCTCCCCACTGCATTTGATGAATACAAGCTCCTTAATCTGGCCTTCAAAGGCCTCCAGTATCTGTCCTGAACCTGTGAATTCAAACACATCTCTCTCTCCCTTCTCAAACCACAGGATTCCCATCCACTGCCTTTGCTCAGGCCACGTCCATTGATCCACTGACAGGAACACTCTTCCCCTTCATCTGTGGACACAAACCTGCCTTTAAATCCTGGAGGCAGGTGTTCCCCATTCACCCCACTGCATGGTTTTTCCCTCTCTCTCTCTCAACAGGAACACACCCTCATTTGATATAGATAGACTGCTAGATAGATACAGATAGACAGACTCCTTTGCATTATCTTTTCATGTATATCCTATTTCTCTAACCAGATTATGAGCATCCTGGAAATCTGGGACCTTCCCTCTTAAACATCTTTCTGTGTGCTCTAATGCCTTAAATATTGGCTGTTCCAAACCTGAACTGCAGGGGGGACAGGGGATGGAAAAGGAGGTGGATTTCAAAGAAGTTAGATCACTAACTTTTCAAAGTACACGAAAAGGCCGCAGAATAGAGAGGTTAATCAATTGCTATTTATGTGGACACACCAAATATTAAGAGAATATCAGGCTGAATATAGGGAAGAATATTCAGAACACAAAGCTTATTAAATATGCAACTAGAAAATACTTAACTGTTGCAAAATAAGCTTCATTTTAAGCCAAAGGCAAGGAATTCCAAGTAGGATCATGGCAAGTGAAAAGGATTCACTTATGGAAAATGTCCATTTGATTCAAAGGCAAACTAGACACCGAGGCAATGCATCAGAGGTCATCAGTCACATCATACACCAGCCAAAATTTAAGCCCACTAGCAAGTTCACAAAATGGTTTTGAAATGGTATCTTACACCAAATGCAATAAATAAAATAATGCCATAGACAAATGGCTGAGTTAGGAAGTTCTTTGTAAGATCTCTTATTTCTACTTTCTTTTTGTAGTTTACCAAGTACCAAATTTCTCTCCAGGTTTCTGTTTCTTTCCTTTTTTCTACTTGGAGCTTCCCACGTGGGTAGCATAGCTTAACAGAAAGAGAGCCAGGCTGGAAGACAGATGACCTGGGTTTGAATCTCAGCCCTATCACTTGGTAGCTATGTGGTAGTCTTGGGCACAAAGAGAGGGGAACACTTGAGCAGAGCCTAGACAGAGAATGAGAACATCTGTGCCAACAGACAAGTGAGAAAGGCATTCTATGCAAAGGCACAACAGTATGAAAAGAACTTGGTAGTTTCCAGGAAGAGCAACCAGGACAACAGACCCAGAGCAAAAAGGGAAAGTGAGGAAGTGCAGGAGAGCCTGGAAAAGGGAGCCAAATGATGAGAGGCCCTGGATTTACTTCCTTTTATGTAACAACCTGTACGTGGAACTTACCCGTGTCAGATGCTAGTCTAAGTACTTTACCAATAATGACTCAGTTTTAATCCCTGTAACAACCCCTTGCAGGAAGAATTATTACACTCCCCATTTTACAGATGAGAAAACAGGCACCTGAAGAGGATTAAGGAACCTGTCTAAGGTCACTGAGCTGGTTAGGGCAGAGCCAGGGATCAAGCTCCCAAGACCAAGCTCTCCCAAGACTCTCATAACCTCTAGGCTGTGCTGCTTCAGAGCCCAGACAGTAAACTGGAACTTGAGCTAAGACCTCTCCAACTGACTTGAAAGCCTCATTGTGAGGTTCAAATAAGCAACTGCTAGCCTCATTGGTCATTATTGAGATTCTCCCACTGTCTAACAGTCCCTGTCCTCTTCTTTCTCTTTCAGAATAGACAATGGCGGGACTTTAAGCAGGCTATGTACCCTGCTGGAGCCTCCAATTCCCACTCTGAAAATGAAGCCAATGACAAGACCTCCATCCTAAGTACGTCTTGATCGCTGCTAGGTCCACGTGGGTCCTCAGTAAATACCTGTTGAGTGAATAAGTGAATGAGTCTCTGTTAAGTACCGAATAAGATAGTACATTTAAAGCATTTAGCATGGTACCTGGCACACAGTAACTGTTCCTCCCTAATCCTTCCTCCTACAAAAGAGCAGACATGGGGGCCAGCAGATGGCAGCACTAGCCAATATATGCCCTGCTTCCTTCTCCCTTCACCAGCACAACTGCATCCAGCATTCACCGGACTGCCCACGTCCTAGATCTGCAGACCCAGGCCATCAACGGGCACTGCTTAAACCCCATGGGAGAACCCAAAGATAAGGCAGAAACAATCTTTCTTCTGAAATAAGAAAAGAAGTTTCTCAGTGCCCTCATATAGAGTCCCATTACCATATACAACTAGCAATGAAAAACCACCACCGCCCTCTGGAACTGTGCATCCTAGAAGGGAGGCATTTGCCTAAATCTTGAGGTGTCTGGGTTGTAACATCTTACTGAAAACACCAGGGTCATTCTTTCTGTTTTCCCCTTTCAAAAGGTTCTACTTTATGTCCACTTGTATGTTGGAATGATCTGTAATATTGGTGTTTAACCCAATCATAATCCCACTTGGGCATGTGAAAACATTTGGGATGTCAATCAACAGAAGGAGGCTTTGTTTCCAATATAAGATGGTATTTGAATCTCTCACAACTCAATTTTGAGAAATTTTTCATATTTCGCTCTTCTCACCGATAGATTGAATTATTAGAGTAAAATTCCAGCCAAGAAATAACATAACCGTTTAGCCTCCTGGCAAATTACGTTCAGCACCCACTTTCTCAAAATGACAAATATCAAATCTTTCAAGTGGAAAAATCCTCTGAAACAGCAAGCCAATTGTGCAATGCAGCAAGTAGTGCAAGAAAGAGATTTATTCCCCATCTCTGCAGCAAAACGGCCTGAACTTATTAGCATAAGGTAACATGATTCATATGTTAACTACCACTCATTCTGAAATTGAGCCCTTGGACCACCTACCTTTAACCTCAAAAAAGTCAAGAATTCCTCAAGTACCAACTCTCCTTTTTTTCTTCCTCTTTTTTTTTTCAAAATGCATCGCCATCTCCTTGCATTAGCACCTTTCTCAGTTAATGTACAACATAAAAAAGCAAGAAAAACTGATAGTTTCTCAGAGCTCTATCATCATAAATCAAACTATTACTTTTTTTTTTTTAAGATTTTATTTATTTATTTGAGAGAGAGAGAATGAGAGAGAGCACATGAGAGGGGGGAGGGTCAGAGGGAGAAGCAGACTCCCTGCCGAGCAGGGAGCCCAATGCGGGACTCGATCCCAGGACTCCAGGATCATGACCTGAGCCGAAGGCAGTCGCTTAACCAACTGAGCCACCCAGGCGCCCCAAAAACGATTACTTTTTTAACAGATTATTTGAACATACTCGTTTACAAATAGGTATTTACACTGAAAAGTCAATGAAATGCAACGGCTTGACAAATCACAACAGGGCAGTAACCATGGTGACCTGAGCCTCCTACTTTAGGCCAACTATAGCTCCTTCTAGTTCTTCCTTTCTGCCTGGCACTATGTATTCCATGAATCCTTATAAAACCTTGCAGGGCCAAATAAATAAGTAAATAAAAAAAATAAATAAAACCTTGCAGGGTATTATTAGTTCCATTTTACTGATGTGGAAACTGAGGTCCGAAGAACTTAGGTATCTTATCCAAGCCAGAAGTAAAGTTAGCTGGAATTCAAGCCCAGGTCTATTTTATTTCAAAGCCTATGCACTTTCTACTAATGCTTTGCTACTCAAAGTGGGGTCCCTGAACCAGCAGCACTGACATCATTTGAGATTTGAGAATGTGTTAGAAATGCAGAATTCTCAGTCCTACCATAGAAAACAGAAGCAGAATTCTCATTTGATCAAGATCCTAGGTCATTTACCGACACATTGAAGTTTGACAGACTCTATGCTATACCATTCTGCCTCTCTGAATATCACTACTCTTATCTTCTTCTATAAATCAGGTTCTCAATACGGTGGCAGGGAGAGGGGGAGAAGGAAGGGTGCTTCCCCCCCCAGGGACACTTGACAACGTCTGAAGACATTTTTGGTTGTCTCAACTGGGAAGGTGGGGAGGCGCTATTGGCATCTAATGAATAGAGTCCAGAGATGCCTCTAAACATCCTACAATAGGCCGGCCAGCCCCCACCCTAACAAAGAATTATCCAGCCAAAATGTCAATAGTGCCAAGGTTGAGAAACCCTGCTATAGCTGATTATATTGTACATCTTCTTTAGGTCTGGGGTCTGTTTAAAGTAAAAGAAGAGATTTTCATGGTAGAATTATGGCTGAAGAAATCTCATACAAAATCCCTCTACGTACCAGTCAGTCTCTCATAATCTCTCACAACATTTACCAAATAGAAAAACTTAGATCAGGGCAGGCACCTGGCTGGCTCAGTCTTGATCTCAGGGTTATGAGTTTGAGCCCCACATTGGGTATAGAGATTACCTTAAGAATAAATACATACATACATACATACATAAATAACTTTGATAGGGGATCAGCGAACTACGGCCCACAATACAAACCTAATTCACCCCTTATTATTGTGCGATCTGAGAGAGTAATTTTTCCATTTTTAAATGTAAATTTTAAGTTTTTTATTTTTTAATTTTTTTTTCAAGATTTTATTTATTTGAGAAAGAGCGAGAGAGGGCACCTGGGTGGCTCAGTTGGTTGGGCGACTGCCTTCGGCTCAGGTCATGATCCTGGAGTCCCGGGATCGAGTCCCGCAACGGGATCCCTGCTCAGCGGGGAGTCTGCTTCTCCCTCTGACCTTCCTCCCTCTCATGCTCTCTGTCTCTCATTCTCTCTGTCTCAAATAAATAAATAAAATCTTTAAAAAAAAAAAAAAGAGAAAGAGCGAGAGAGAGAGAGAAAGAGAGAGACAGCACAAGCATGGGGAGCAGGCAGAAGGAGAGGGAGAAGCAGACTCCCAGCTGAGCAGGGAGCCCAACTTGGGGCTGGATCCCAGGACCCTGGGATCATGATCTGGGCCAAAGGCAGATGCTTAACCGACTGAGCCATCCAGGCGCCCCTTAAATATCAATTTTTAAATAACATTTCATCACTTCTAAAAATTGTATGACATTCAAATTTCAATGTTCACAGTTTTATTGGAACAAAGTCATGTCTTTTGTTCCCATTTCATCAAAGGCTGCATCTTCCTTAACATAGCCTGAGATATAATTCACATACCTTAAAATTCACCTATTTAAAGTGCACAATTCGGGGCACCTGGGTCACTCAGTCAGTTAGGTGTCTGCCTTCAGCTCAGGTCATGATCCCAGGGTCCTGGGATAGAGCCCCACATCAGGCTCCCTGCTCAGTGGGGAGTCTGCTTCTCCCTCTCCCTCTGCCTCTCCCCCTGCTCACGCTCTATCTGTTTCAAATGAATAAATAAAATCTTTTAAAAAGATTTTATTTTTAGATAATCTCTATAACCAACATGGACCTTGAACTCACAACCCCAAGATCAAGAGTCAAATGCTCCACTGACTGAGCCAGCAGGTGCCACCCCTCCTTTATTTTTTTCAAGATTTTATATTTTGAAGTAATTTTAAATTTACTGAAAAGTTGCAAACACAGGATATATTTCTTTTTATTTCTTCCTTTCCAATATGAACGCCTTTTATTTCATTTTCTTGCCTAATTGTCCTGGCTAGAACTTCTAGCACATTGTTAAATAGAAGGGGCAAGATAGGGGCACCTGGATGGCTCAGTCGGTTAAGCATCTGCCTTTGGCTCAGGTTGAGATCCCAGGGTTCTGGGATTGAGTCCCACAGTCCCATGTTGGGCTCCCTGCTCAGCAGGGAGTCTGCTTCTCCCTATGCCCCCTGCCCAGCTCGTGCTCTTTCTCTTTCGCTCTCTCTCAAATAAATAAAATTTAAAAAAAATAAGTATTTTTGCTTCCATGTTTTTTTAAGTAATCTCTATACCCAGTATGGGTCTGGAACTCACAACTCTGAGATCAAGAGTCACATGACCTACCAACTGAGCCAGCCAGGCACCCTGTTTTGCTTCCATATTCATAAGAGATCTTAGTCTCTAGTTTTCTTGTGATAGTTTTGTTTGGTTGTGGTATCAGGGTAATGCCAGCCTCATAAAATGAGTTGGGAAGTGTTCCCTCCTCTCCTATTCTTTTGGAAGATTATGTGAAGAATTAGTATTAATTGTTTTTGAAATGTTTAGTAGAATTCAGTAGTAAAGCCATTTGGGCCTCTGGTATGTAGAGCCTAGACATTTCTTTGAGGGTATTTTTATTACTGATTTAATCTCTTTACTGGTTATAGGTCTGTTCAGATTGTCTGTTTCTTCTTGAGTCAATTTTGGTAGTTGGTGTCTTTCCAGGAATTTGTCCATCTCATTTAATTTATCTAATTATTTGGTGTACAACTGTCATTTTACTTTTTTTTCTATGTGCTTCATGTCTTTTTTGTTTCTCCATTCCTCCTTTACTACTTGTTTTTACATTGGGTGAATATTTTCTAATGAGGCATTTACATTTATTTAATGATTTCTTCATCATACTTTTTAAGTGTTTTGGGGAATTTTTTTAGTGGTTGCTCTAGGGTTTACCAGATAATCGTATCAGAATTAGCTTCAGATT
This sequence comes from Neomonachus schauinslandi, assembly GCF_002201575.2. Classification (NCBI taxonomy): domain Eukaryota; kingdom Metazoa; phylum Chordata; class Mammalia; order Carnivora; family Phocidae; genus Neomonachus; species Neomonachus schauinslandi. Next base: position 70,258,243 of record NC_058416.1, read on the forward strand.
TACACTAGCTTAATTCCAGTGATACATACATCCTATATATCTATATATAGAGAGATCCTATATCTATATATACCCACATATCCTTTCCCTTTCCACCTTTTTTGTAGACTATTTTATATATCAAAATTATATATATACTATATACATATATATTAAAATTACAAACCCAACAATACATTGTTGTTATTACTTTACCACCTGTGGTCATTTCCTCAGCCCATTACAGCTTTGCTTCCATCCACCTCCTTTGTGCTGTTATTGGCAAGTATACTACACATACATTACGTTTGTATGTTATAGGCCCAACAGTACATTATATACGTTATTTTATACAATTGCTTTTTAAATCAGTTATAAGAAGAGAAAAATACTCATTTCTGTCTTTTATAATTGTATAATTACCTTTCCCAGTGCTCTTTTTTTTTTTCATGTAGATTTGATTACTGTCTGAGGCCATTTGCTTTCGGCCTGAAGAACTTTCTTTAGTATTTCTTGTAAGGCAGGTCTTTGAACAACATCTCCAATTTGCATGTACCTGGGAAAGTCTTTATTTCACCTTCATATTTGAAATAGCCACTTTGAAATACCCAGCTGTGCTGGATACAGGATTCTTAATTGACAAGTTTTTTCTTTGAGCACTTAGTATGTTATCCCACAGCCTCTGGCCTTCACAGTTTCTGCAGAGAAGACAGCTGTTAATCTTATTGGAGTTTCCTTGTATAAGTCCTTTTTCTCTTGCAGCTTTCAAGATTTTCTCCTTGTCTTCGACTTTCAGCATTTTTACTGTTTCTATTTGTGGATCTCTTTGTATTTATCCTCCTTGAAGTTTATTGAGCTTCCTGAATATCCAGGCTATTGTTTTTCAACAAATCCAGAAAGTTTCAGCTACTATTTTTTTTTATTTAAAGATTTTATTTATTTATTTGAGAGAGAGAATGAGAGAGAGAGCACATGAGAGGGGGGAGGGTCAGAGGGAGAAGCAGACTCCCTGCCGAGCAGGGAGCCCGATGCGGAACTCGATCCAGGGACTCCAGGATCATGACCTGAGCCGAAGGCAGTCGCTTAACCAACTGAGCCACCCAGGCGCCCTCAGCTACTATTTTTTTTAAATATTTTTTCTCTCTCCTCTCCTGGTATTCCCATTACACCTGTACACTTAATGATTTCCCATATTTTTCTGAGGCTCTGTACATTTTTCTTCATTGTTTTTTTCTTTCTATTCTTCAGCTTGCATCATTTCTATTATTGTATCTTCAAGCAGGCTAATTCTTTATTCTGCCGGTTTGAATCTACTCTGAGCCACTCTAGTGAATTTATTTCAGTTATGGTACTTTCCAATTCCAGGATTTTCATTCTGTTCTTTTCTATAATTCCTATCTCTTTACTGATCTTCTCTACTTGATGTGAAAATGTCATTATACCTTCATTCTTTAATCATGTTTTCCTTTAGTTCTGTGAACGTATTTGTAATGGCTATTTGAAACCTTTTCTGCTAAATCTGACATCTGGTCGCTCTCATAGGCAATTTCTACTGCTAGCCTTTTTTCCATCGGATGGGTCATTTCCCTGTTTCTTTACATGCCTCATAATTTTTTTTTTAAGATTTTATTTATTTATTTGACAGAGAGAGAGACAGTGAGAGAGAGAACACAAGAAGGGGGAGTGGGAGAGGGAGAAGCAGGCTTCCTGCTGAGCAGGGAGCCCGATGTGGGGCTCGATCCCAGGACCCTGGGATCATGACCTGAGCCAAAGGCAGATGCTTAACAACTGAGCCACCCAGGCGCCCCACATGCCTCATAATTTTTTGCTGGAAACTGGACATTTTTGGTAATACATTATCTAAATAATATAGATACCGGATTGGTTCTCCCCACCCCAGCCCAGGGCTTGTTATTGGTATTTGCTTGTTTATTTAGTGATGGGCTGGAATGTTTTAGTGAAATCTATTTCCTTCACACAGTGTTAAGGCCTATGATGTTGTTCCTCAGAGAGGCACAAATTTGGTTATGGCCACAGTCATCCTGGATTGACAGTGGTTTTAGTAGGAGGGCTCTTTCTCTTCCCCTGATCACACCCAGCTGTTAAACTCCATTAACTGTGTTTTACTGTTCTATTATTTTCAACCATGCCTGGGGCATAACGTGCTCTACAAAATAATCCAATCAGAGGTGGCTCTTTTGAGGGAACAGTTTATTCAATCCCATGAGGGCTCTTCCCAGCCGTCTTTATCTTTGATTCTCTCCTGCCAACTAGCTGGCCTACAATTTAGGCTATATCTTCATTAAATTCATAATCTCCTCCCAATTGCCCTTCACCAAATCCTCCAGTTTTTAAAAGTTCCCTTAGGCATAAACTTCACATTTTGTTACAAATGAATTAACTGCCTTTGGGAAGAGAGCAGGAGCTACAGGTTTTAAAGCCGCCTTCTCCCTCCAGGTAAAATCTCTGAGTCCTTGGTGGAAGGGGGGGGGGGGGGGGGGGTGGCGGGCAGGGGACACCAGCCTGGGATTTTCTCAGTTTGCCTCCTCTGGCATGGAACCACCGTTGCATAAGCTGTGTCTGGGACGAGAGCAACTGGGGCCCCAGTAGTCTCAGTGTGCCATACCCAAGGCACAGCTCCCATTTTGTGAGTAGGAGCTGGATAGAAGAAGGAAGACTCAGTATTTCAACTATACACACCTGGGACTGTCTCAGCAACAAGTAGGCTTGAGACAGGATAAGAAACACTGACGTCCTGCTCCTCCTGGGAAGAAAGTAGTCTGACAGGGAGCTAGGGGTAGAGGGAGCCCTGTGTTCTGGCTTGCAGCAGTCTGGAGTGGAATCTCCACCTTGGGGAGTTGGAAGTGCGGAGGGAGGTAGTAGCCTTAATTCAAATACTATAGACTTGTCTTTCTTAGCAAATTTTCACAGATTTTCTTGAATGGATGTTTATTCATTCGATGAATGTTTGCCCTTGGGACCATTTCCAGAGGGTTTAAATAGTTAAGAGTTTTTTGAAGTAATTTTCACCAGCCTTACAGGCGAGCACAGTCAATGACACTCCTCACGCTGTCATGCTGGCAGTGAATCCTAAGGCTGCTTTTGTGCTATAATAGTTGAGCTGAAGAGCTAAGTGGTTGTAACAGAGATCCTATGGCCTGCAAAGCTGAAAATATTTACTATGTGGCCCTTTACAGAAAAAGTTTGTCAACCCCTGACTTAGGTCACTGCTCCCAATGCTGCTGTTTCACAGACCACACTTTGGACTAGCAAGGACTTAAATTACTTGAGAGGCAGTACTATTTTGGCTAAAAGCTTGACTTAAAACTCCACTTTGCCACTTACTTGATATATGGTTTGGGGTACCTACCTCATTGGGTAGTTGTGAGAATTAAATGCATGAGCATCTGACACTTAGAATATATTCAACAAATAATAACTGTTATCATCATGATGTAAACTGCATGAAAAGTAAGTATTAGTATTAACTCTTTCTTTAAAGGCTTTTCTTCCAGAAAATGAAAGCTTTTGGAAAAGGGAAGGAAGTATAGCCTTTCCAATATACAAGATGCAACTTTTAATACCTGGGGCACATAATACTATCTAATAAAGAAAAAAAAAAAAAAAAAAAAGCCCATAGAGCCTGACACTGAAAAGCAGAATTCGCCACCACGGATGCTTCCAGCCTTTTGCAGTAACAATGAATGAAAACCTTCAGGAAGTGCTTCCAAACCCAAAAGCCCTATGAAGAAAGGGCAGCAATTATCTTTAACATGAGGATTTGGGCCTAGATGGCTCCTTCCGGTTCTGGTCGGCTCTGTCTATACTCAGGGACGGTAGAAGCTGAATCCCTCAAGCTTCCACCTTGACTGTCACCGCGGCAGGGGCGCCCCAGTTGGTGCCCGACCCACAGCAGGACCCGGAGAGCGGGGATTCCAACGGATTCCGCCCGGCTCCCCCTTGCCACAGCCCGTCGGGGCTGCCAGCCGGTTACCTCGCAGTTGAACTCCATCTCGGCGTCCATGGTGACGATCCGCACGGTGAACGTCTTGGGCTGCTTCCTCTTGAGCGAGCTGAAGCTCATACGGGAAGCGATGGCCCCGGCCATGGCGCGGGGCTCAGGCCCGGGACCCTCGCGCCCCGAGGCCTGCGCTCTGGACCTGTTAGCCCCCCTGGAGGAGCCGCACAGGCCTCAGGGCCACCATGGTAGCCAACTGGCCGGCCTGGGAGCTCTCTGGTCGGCGCAGGCCCCCAGCGGCCAGCATGGGCCGTGAGGACCCTGCCCCGGGAGCGTAAAGGGGAGTTGGGGGACGGGCCCTTACGGCCACGGGGACGAAACACTAGCCAGGACCGACGGGGTGGGCTCGGCCCGGTGCTCAGGGACTCGGGCCGGGGACGCTGGGGACGCCGGGGACGCCCCGGGACGGGGCCCCTCGACGGCAGCGGCCCAGCCCCCGCGCGCCTCTCAGCGGCCGATGGAGGTCTCGGGGCCGCGCTGCAGCCAGGCGCGCACGTGCGCGCGTGGCTGTCACCGTCCTCTCTCCGCGCGCCCGCGGGAATCGTCCCCTCCCCACAGACCCCGGCCTGCTCCCCGCCCCGCCCTCAGGCCCCCAGATCATCACACACCGCGCAACCGAACCGGCGGCTGCCGCCCGGACTCTGCCATTGGCTAAGAACCCCTAGGGAGGCAGGACTTTTCCCTCCCTCCGCCCTACTTCAGAAAGACACCACCAATTGGAAGTTCCGCTGTGATTGGAGACGTGGGCCTGGGCTCGGCGTTGAGTGGCCAAAGCGGCAGTGACTCCAAACGCTTTTGTTCGCATGGAGTACGCCTTACTCTAGCAAGACTGGTTGAGGAATCGGAACCCGGCGCTCCTCCGGGGAACCACCTAGAGGCTGGTACCCAGTTGCGGGTGGGTCAGTGGGGGACTGAGCTTCGGGCCAAATACGCGCCGAGGTGTGGCGCCCCAGGTGTTCGGACACCCGGCGGATAATCCTCCTTGACACTTAATTGCATATACTGACCTCTGTGTTTTTCAAACTTTAAATCACGTGGAGGCTGCTTAGGTTGCCGGCGCTCTCCTCCAGATCCTTCTGCTTCTCTTGGGGAGAAATTGTATTATTACCAAGGAAGGATAATAATTGTACCTACCTCGTGGGGTTGTTGAAGAATTTAAGGAAGTTAATACATATAAAGCTTTAGAACGGTGGCTGGCACATACTAAATTGAATCCTATGAAATTGCTGTTTTTGTAGGTAAAAAAATGGTCGAAAAATGAAAGCTTTTCTCATTTTGTACTCTGACTTCCATTTTCAAACCATGTATGTTTTTTCTTTATTTTTTAAGTGTCATCAAGCTATAGTGGATGTGTTGTGAGGTGGGGGAGTATATAGCTTTCTGTATTTAAAAAATAAATCCTACTTTTAAATAACTCTTAATGGTTGAGTAGAGACAATTTCCTCTGTTTTGACTGAAGAGTAAGCAGTCCTTAAACGTTAACCATCGTTAGCCATCACCTCCCCTACAGATGGGAAAAATGAGAAGCTCAGCAGGAGAGAGCCACCTACTACTACGTAGATAGCGAGAAGCAAAGATGGGACTCAAAACACACAGATTTATCCCACCCAGAGCTTGCTGGCATTACCATTTCACTGCCCTGCTTCCCTAAGTGTGGCTGCCAAGTTGCTCCCTGTGTAGCCCTCCCAAACCACGAACTGTCATTCTGGAGCACTCAGCAGACACTGTTGCTGTAACTATACCATAGTATAAATCTAGATCTCCACAGGCCCCTGTGGTGCCATGAATCACCAGCATATGCTGGCCCACCCAGCAAAGCTGCTGTGGGGGAACTTTATATCCTGTCTACTGACTGCTAGCAAATTCTCCCCACCAAAATGATTGTTCAGGGTAGTGTGGGCTTGGAGTGAGAATGTCTTCATTTTAATTGCTTCAGTTCTTCCCCGTAGGTGGGAGAATCAGGGTGTATTCTCCTAAGGGCCCCCCACAGGGACAACAAATCAGGGCTTTAAACCAGGGCCAGGACTTCTGACAAAAAATAAGTGATTCTGGGATCCTACTGAGGAGTAGAAAAGGCTGTAGATCAGACAGTGGGGGTAAAAATGACATTGATGGCCAGTAATAGCTCCTTTTTATGGAAGGCTTACTAGGTGCTAGGCACTGGGCTAATTGGCCAAAGATGCCAAATTTAAACATTCTTGGGGAGACACACACGTAGATATATGGGTCTGGATCTCAGAAGGGAGGCCTGGACGAGGACTAAAAATAGATGTAATGGAATATTATGCTGGCATTAAAAGTGCCATTCATAAAAAACAAACACAAATGATGATAGTACCTACCAGATAAGGGCTTGAGAAGGAATAATTCAAGCAGAGCTCATTAAGAAAGATCTGGGGGTTCCTGACTGGCTCAGTCAGCAGAGCATGCAACTCTTTTTTTTTTTTTTTTAAGATTTTATTTATTTATTTGAGAGAGGAGAGAGAGAGCACAAGTGAGGTAAGGGGCAAAGGGAGAAGCAGACTCCCCGCTGAGCAGGGAGCCTGATGCGAGGCAGATCCTGGGACTCCAGGGTCATGACTTGAGCTGATGGTAGATGCTTAACCAACCAAGCCACCCAGGCGCCCTGAGCATATAACTCTTGATCTTGGGGTTGTGAGTTCGAACCCCACATTGGGAGGTAGAGTGTACTTAAAAATATATATATATTTTTTTAAATAATTAAGGGGCCCCTGGCTGGCTCAGTGGGTGGAGCATGTGACTTTTGATCTCGGGGTCCTGAGTTCAAGCCCCAAGTTGGGGTTAGAAATTACATAAAAAAATATCAAAAAAAAAGAAAGTTCTGGACACACAGACACCAGTTAGTAAATACTTGTTGAATGAAGAAATAAAGGACACGAGGAAATACTGAATGGTCTCACCTATGGAAACAGTATGAATAGCTACAATATATTATGTGCTTACCATATAAGGTACTCTGCAAAGGGCTTTGCATGCTTTATTTCTTTTGATCTTTATCAAAACCCTACTTGGTAGGTACTATATCCCCAGTTTACACATGAGGAAACTGGCTAAGGCTGAAAGAAGGTAATTTACCCAAGATCATAACCGGAAGAGATGAAATTTGCATCCAGCATGTTTTTTATCTAGATTTCACCTTAGTTACATTTTGTTCCTCCATTCTTCCTGAAGATCAGTGGCTCTCAAAGTGAGGTCCCTTCCCTCCAGGAGACATTTGGCAATATCCAAAGATTTTTTTTGGTTGTCACAAGTAGGGGATGTTCCTGTACTCCATGGTAAAGGCTGAGGATGCTGTTAAACATCTCACAATGCACAAGACAACCTCCCACAACAAAGAATTATGCAGCCCAAAGTATCAATAGTGCCCAGCTAAAGAAATCCTTCTTAGAGCAATTATTCTTTTTTTTTAAGGATTTATTTATTTATTTGAAAGAGAGGGAGAGAGTACAAGTGGGAGGGGTAGAGGAAGAGGGAGAGAGAATCTCAAGCAGATTCCATGCTGAGCTAACCCTAAGATCACGACCTGAGCTAAAACCAAGAGTGGGTGCTTAACTGACTATGCCACCAAGGTGCCCCTAGGGCAATGATTCTTTAACTGCTTTTGTGGATTTTTTTTTTTTTAAGTCAAAAACACTCTATCAAGGGGCGCCTGGGTGGCTCAGTTGGTTAAGCGACTGCCTTCGGCTCAGGTCATGATCCTGGAGTCCTGGGATCGAGTCCCGCATCGGGCTCCCTGCTCGGCAGGGAGTCTGCTTCTCCCTCTGACCCTCCTCCCTCTCATGCTCTCTGTCTCTCATTCTCTCTGTCTCAAATAAATAAATAAAATCTTAAAAAAAAAAAAAAAACACTATCAAGAATCTGATGAAACCAGTGGACTTTCTCCACAAAGGAATACACACACATACACATGCACAAAATTTTAGAAGGTTCATGAAAAGACTCCTCCAAAGCATATGGTAAGCCCCACATTAAATCATCTCATCACCAAGACTGAATCAACTCATACCAGATACTGCATGTGAATGCTAGATTATAACCTGTCTGCCAAAAATTGGACTTTGTTGTTTCTGGAACTACTTTTACTGTATTTGGCATGAAGCCAGTGTCCTGCACAAGGGTGTTATAAGAAACAGCCCTGTGGAACTCTGTCTTTAGTAGAGATTTAGCTGACAGAGATACACACAGCATCCTTTCTATGAAGACTCACAAGAGAAATATCTCTTAACTCTAGCATTTATATTTCTCATGGGAGACTGGTTTGCTTTTTATTTTTTAAATAACGTTCATTGTGTTTTCCTTATCTCATAAGTAATCCTATGCGTTACAAAAAAGAAATAGAAAGTGCAGATAAGCAGTGTGGTGGGCATAATTCTAAAATGTCCCCCATGGGTAGCTCAGTCGTTAAGTGTCTGCCTTCAGCTCAGGTCATGATCTCAGGACCCTGGGGCTGAGCCCAGAGTCAGGCTCCCTGCTCAGTGGGCAGTCTGCTTCTCCCTCTCCCTCTGCCCCTCCCCCTGTTCATGCTCTCTCTAGCTCTCTCACTCAAATAAATAAATAAAATCTTTAAAAAAAATTAAAAATTTTTTTAAAAAGTAAAAAATAAAATGTCCCCCATTGATCTACAGACTTGTACAATCCTCCCCCTTGGCCATGGGCAAGACCCATGGATATGATGGGATATTATTCCTGTGATTATGTTGCTTTATACGGCAAAGGGGATTTTTGCAGATGAAACGCCTTAATCAGTTGTATTCATCAAAAGAGAGATTATCCCAGGAGGATACGGAACTAATCAGGTGAACTCTTTTTTTTTGTTTTTAATTCCAGTATAGTTAACATATAGTGTTATATTAGTTTCAGGTGTACAATATAGTGCCAGGTGAACTCTTCTTTTTTTATTCAAAAGAGAGAAAACGGAGGGGGGGGGGGGGGGGGGCAGACGGAGAGGGACAAGTAGACTGTGCACTGAGCACAGAGCCCGATGAGGGTCTCCATGCGGAGCTCAATTCCATGACCCTGAGATTATGACCTGAGCCGAAATCAAGAGTCGGACACTTAACTGACTGAGCCACTCAGGCGCCCCTCAGGTGGACTCTTAAAAGGAGATTTAGGGGGGCACCTGGGTGGCTCAGTCGTTAAGCGTCTGCCTTCGGCTCAGGTCATGGTCCCAGGGTCTTGGGATCAAGCCCCGCATCGGGCTCCTTGCTCGTCGGGAAGCCTGCTTCTCCCTCTCCCACTCCCCCTGCTTGTGTTCCCTCTCTCACTGTGTCTCTGTCAAATGAATGGATAAAATCTTAAAAAAAAAAAAAAGGAGATTTAGGGTTCAAAGATAAAGGAAGTATGAGACATGAGTTCCTCTTGACCTGGAAAAAAAGCAAACATCCATGCTGTGAGCTGCTTATAGGACCTCATAGCAAGGAACTCTGGGTGGCCTCAGGGAGTGGAGAGTGGTCCCATCTGACAGCTAGCAAGAAAACAAGGACTTCAGTCCCACAACCACAAGGAGCTTAGTTCTGCCAACAACCGAGTAAGCTAGGAAGAAGGATCCTGAGCTCCAGGGGAGAACCATGGAATGGCTGACAATTTGATTGCAGCCTTGTGAAACCCTGCACAGAAGATCACGCTAAGCCATGCCTGGATTCCAGACCCATGAACACTGTCAGATAAAAAATGTAATTACCACTAAATGTGTGGTAATTTGTAAATACAGCAGTAGAAAATCAATATGGGCAGAGAGAAACAAACAAAATTTAATGAAATGTTTTATTTCAAAATAAAAAAATAGGGGCACCTGGGTGGCTCAGTCAGTTAAGTGGCTGCCTTCGGCTCAAGTCATGATCCCAGGGTCCTGGGATCGAGCCCCACATCGGGCTCCCTGCTCGGCGGAGAGCCTGCTTCTCCCTCTCCCTCTGTCTGCTACTCTGCCTACTTGTGCTCTCTATCTCTGTTAAATAAATTAAAATATTTTTAAAAATAAAAATTAAAAAATAAAAAAATAGGGGCACCGGGGTGGCTCCGTCATTAAGTGTCTGCCTTCGGCTCAGGTCATGATCCCAGGGTCCTGGGATCAAGCCCCACATCGGGCTCCCTGCTCAGCGGGAAGCCTGCTTCTCCCTCTCCCACTCTCCCTGCTGTGTTCCCTCTCTCACTGTGTCTCTCTCTGTCAAGTGGATAAATAAAATCTTAAAACACACACACACACACACACACGAAGAATGGAGATTTAAATAAAATATTTTTTTAATAAATAAATAAATAATTTAATTTAATATTTTTTTTAAAAAGAAACTGAGCAAACTAAGAGGTTCTGGCCTTTCTTGGTCACCTGGCCCAGGTGATCTGGGACCTAAGACTTCTGAGGCCATGGCCAGGAACCAGTGTTCCAAGGTGCCATCCTGAGGCACTGAACCTGAAGGCAGGCAGCCTGCAGGGAACAACTCCTATCTGAAATAAGAGCGGGAAAGGAATAGAGAACAGCTTAGGAAATCACTAGTACTCATCCTGCTCTCTTTAGGCCTGGAACTGAAGATCTTTGGATTTTCCCAGGATGTCCCTTGTGCTGTTAGAGAGGCAGGCAGACCTGAGTTGGAATTTCTACTTTTCTGTGACCTTGGGCAACTTAGCTTCTCTGAGCTTCAGTTACCTCATCTGTAAAAATGGGCATTAATAATAAATGCTTTGACGTGTTTAAGAGCCCTTTTAAAAATAAGAATTGATATTTATTGAGCACCCTTTATGTCTAAGGTGCTGTGTGGCCTTGAAAAGGTTTTTTATCATCTCTGGACCTCCATTTTATCATCACTTAAAATGGAAGAATAGAAAATGGGATTGCAAGTAGCAAAACCTCAAAGCACACATTTATTGCACTTTTACTGAGTGATCATTTCTGTACCCATGCATTCTCATTGAGTTCTCATGGTTAAATAGGTTATTATGCCCATGAGACAGTTAAGACAACTGAAGTACCCAAAGCTAACTTATTGGCCAAAGCCACACAGCCTAACAGAGAGACCAGCCAGGTTTCTAGCTCTGGGCCCATAGTCTTCCAATGATAGCGTACTGCCAGTAGCAAACTTGCCTTTGTCTACAGCAGGTACTGACAAATGACTGTTTTCTGGCCTAAAATTTATAATCTTGCTTAACTGGCCTTTGATGCTGTTTCTGTGTTCCTCACTGCGGTAGATACTTTCGAATCTCAAGCTAACAGTATGTATTAGCTTCCTAGAGCTGCTGCAACAAAATAACACAAACCAGGTGGCTTGGAACAACAGAAATGTATTGTCTCACAGCTCTGGAGTCTAGAAGTCCAAGATCCAGAAGTCAGCAGGGCCCAGCTCCCTCTGAATCCTGGAGGGGAGGCTCCTTCTTCGCCTCTTCCAGCTCCCAGTGTCCCCAGATGTTCACTGGCTGGTGGCGACATCACTCCAGCCTGTACACAGCTTCTCCTTGCACATCGTCTTCTCTCTGTGCATGCCTGTCCTGTGCCAGATTTCCCTTTTCTATGCGACACTGGTCTTGTTGGATTGGGACCCACCCTAATGACCTCATTTTAACCTGATTACCCTTGTAAAGACCTTATTTCCAAATAAGGTCACATTCTGAGGGACTGGGATTGGGACTTCAGTCTCTCCTATTTAGGAGACAAGAATGGGCAAAACACTCTTCTGTTTCTTCTTTACTGTCACACTCTCTATGCTTCTGACACCGTATCTGGGGCTTTTTCACACCAAACAATTCTCTGGGACACCAGCTGGATGGCCTACAATTCAATTCAATTCTGACACTAACTAGAGTTAGTGCAGACCCTACAGGTTAAGGACACAGTCCCATGAGACTACTCCTCCTTCAGACACCAATCATAAGTCCTGGTTGTCATCTGTACTTCTAACTTACTGGCTACAAATTGCGGTTCCTGTGACCTCCTCCTTAGACTTGGTAATTTGTTAGAATGGCTTGCAGAATTCAGAGGAACACTTGAGCTGTTTTATTATATAATAAAGGATACAGATGAACAGCAAAATGAAGAGGAATATAGGACAAAGTCAGGAAGGATCTAGGGAGCAAGAATTTCTGCTTCCATGTAGTTGGGGATACACCACTTTCCAAACATATGGATATGTTCACCAACCTGGAAGCTCTCCGAACCCACTACTTTTGGAATTTTTATGGCAGCTTCATCTTGTAAGTAGGCATGATTGGTCATTAAGTCAACCCCCAGTCCCTCTCCCCTTCCAGGAGGAAGGGGGTTGGGGCTCAAAGTTCCAAGCTTCTAATGATGGCTTCATCTTTCTGATGACCCACCCCATCCAGGATCCCACAAAAGGCATTGCCTCATTAGAACAAAAGATGTTCCTATCACCCTGGAAATTCCAAGGGATTTAAAGAGCTCTGCGTCAGGAACTAGGGTCAAAGGCCAAATATTTGAACAAAAGGTGCTGGTAGCACTCTTATCACTTAGGAAATAACACGGGTTCTAGGAGCTTTGTGCCAGGAACAGATGAAATATATACTTTTCTATAACTTCACAGGACACAATTCAACCCGTAAGAATTCCCTTCCAAGAGCAGGCTCGAGGAGCATCATTTATGCCAGTATAGCCAGGGAGGTCCAGGAAAGTCACATTTTTCAGGAAGGATGCCTTCTATAAACTTCACATGATTCAAAACTTCATATTCCAAGACCAGTTTTCCCCCAGGAATGAATGTAAAGTAGGTGATGGAATGGGCTTGCACAGCTCATAAATCTACAACCGTCTTACTGTATTTTTGCTTTTGATGCTGCTTTGTATCTTTGCAGCATTACCTCTACCTGTGGGGACTCTTCTAAATTAACAGCACCACCTCTCGAGGAGGTGATTCAGTCTTCTTTGTACTGTTTTATCACATCCGGTATCTACTCCAAAGGTATTGATTTGGGGTGTGTTTTTCAGCACTAGTATCTCTACTTGGTAAATGTTTGAATGATGTTGTTATAGCTTTTTAAAGTGGTTTGTAATGACAGTTAGTGTCAAAGTAACAGCTTAATGGGCACAAAAAGCAGTTGCTAGGGTCCAAAGCACGTTAACAACAGTGTGATTTGCTCCATAATGACGCAGAAGGTGGTCATTTGCTTTCCCCACTGAAGTGGTGCCACCGTGTGGCAGGAGCATAAACAGTTTTGTTTTTGTTTTTTTTTTTAAGATTTTATTTATTTATTTGAGAGAGAGAGTGAGAGAGAGAAAGAGCACAAGAGGGGGGAGCGGGAGAGGGAGAAGCAGACTCCCTGCCGAGCAGGGAGCCCGATGCGGGACTCGATCCCGGGACTCCAGGATCATGACCTGAGCTGAAGGCAGTCGCCTAACCAACTGAGCCACCCAGGCGCCCGCATAAACAGTTTTTCATTCATTCTATCCCTGGTGGCTTTGAAGTTGTTCAACACCTAAGGAGTAAAAATGTTTTCTTTTTCTGGCATTTGTGTGAATTCCAGTTTACACATGGAGTGGCATTTTGTTAACATTTTTGTGTACTGTGTCAGAGTCACATAATTCATATCTGCAGATGATGCCTACTACAGAATGGCTGGAACTTGGCAGTGTGGCTCGTGCCCTAGCTGAAACATAAAAGCTTCCTTGTCCCTGTCCCTCTTGTTTGGGGTCTCAAGAAGCTAGGGGATGCATTTCTCAGAGAGGGGTTGGGCCTGAGCATAAAAGCCGATCAATAAGGAACAGGCGACACTGTCACAGCTGGGTAATTTGTCTCTTTGCTCTTCTGCAGCCCATTTGGTGATGATGTATTTGTCCCAGAGAATAGATGATGGCAGGTTTGTTCATATTTTACACTTATGAACCTGCCTGTTCCTCTCCACCTGGCTCTGCCCATTTGTCTTTGTCCCTGGCTCCTCTCATTTCATTTCACAGATTGGGCAGCAGGCCTTGGCCATGAGTTATGAAGGTGAATGCTGTGCAGGCAACTTTGGGAAAGGAGAAGAGATGGGTCAGCTCTCTGCAGAAAGGGGAGGGATGGACAGTCTGGGAGAAAGAGTGGTCACAGACTCAGTGGTGGGCAGGAAGGGAGCTCAGAGAGGAAGGGGAGGGAGAGATCTTCGGACAGAAGACAATGATGCTGGGGAGGCCTGCTCACAGAAGATGGTTTGGAATGCTAAGTCCAATCCCAATAATTAAGCTGGGCCTAGTACAAAACCTAATCATGGTAGCCATCCTCCCAGGTGGCCCCCATGACTGTCGAATCTTGGTATTTACACCCTTGCAAAGCCCCCTCCCACGCTGAGCAGGGCTGACATGCGTAACCCATGGGACATGCAGAAATGACAAAGTGTGACTTCCAAGGTCACAAGAGTCCTTGAAGTTTCCACTTTACTCTCCCTTGGATCACTTGGTTTGGGGGAAGCCCGCTGCTATGTGGTAAAGACACCCAAGCAATGCCTGGAGAAGTCCATGGAGAAGGAACTGAGGCCCCTGGCCAACAACCAGCACTCACTTGCCAGGTGTGTGAGCAACGTACTTGGAAGCAGATCCCACAGCCCCACTCAAGCCTTCAGATGACCACAGCCCAAGCTGACATATATATATTGATAAATATCTATTTTAATAAATATATAGATAAATATATATATATATTAGTTTATTTACTTATTTAAATAATCTCTATACCCAATGTGGGGATCAAACTCACAAACCCAAGATCAAGAGTCCATGCTCTTCCAACTGAGCAAGCCAGGTGCCCCACCAAGCTGACATCCTGATGGCAGCATTGTGGGAGACCCTGAGCCAGAACCAGTCCAGTTAACTATTCACTCCTGAATTTCTGACCCATTTGGAACCATGTGAGATAATAATTGTTTGTTGTTTCAAACTGCTAGATTCTGAGGGTAATTTACTCCAGAGTAATTGGAAATGGTCTAATTCCTTATTTGTAGAATTGTTGTCCAACATCTACCTGGTTTGCTGCCCAGAATGCACAGTCCATGGGTCAGGGACACACTCATACCAGATGCTCAGTTAACCAGGATTGCATGTCACTGAATGCCACAAAGAGAGCCCCTGTGCCCTACTCCTTCAAGCAAGGTAAGTGGAGTTAGTTAAGCAAGGAAAAGATTCTGCGATGAAGTGGGTATGTGTTGTGAGGAGAGGGACAGGGCCACATTTAGGATGACCAAATCTCCTGGTTTCCCTGGGATAGATGGGTTTCTTGAATAGGGAGGTCTTCCAGTGCAAAAACTGGGAAAGTCTAGGGTAAACTGGAATGAGTTGGTCACCCTAGCTAGGGTTGGGTTTGGGGTCTCGAAGCTGCACTTGCAGTAAGCTGCCACACTGTGGTTCATATGACATGGGGAAGAAGATCCATCTCCCATCTCTCCTGGTCAGGGGTGGGAGCATGCTCCTGGAACCACCCAGTGTTATCCTCTTGCCCCACTTAAGTGGGTGGAGATGGGGAAACCCTCTTGGAAATGTCAGCCCGAGGAGGCTGCAGGTCAGCCCTCCCTCCTTTTCCCAGCAGAGGTGGCCAGAAACATCTGGAATTTGGTGAAGATGCTCACCCTAGACTAGGAGGGCCAGCCCCTTCCTAGAATTACCCTCAAAATCTAGCAGTTTGAAACAATAAACAATCATTATCTCACATGGTTCCAAATGGGTCAGAAATTCAGGAGTGAATAGTTAACTGGACTGGTTCTGGCTCAGGGTCTCCCACAATGCTGCCATCAGAATGTCAGCTTGGTGGGGCACCTGGCTTGCTCAGTTGGAAGAGCATGGACTCTTGATCTTGGGTTTGTGAGTTTGATCCCCACATTGGGTGTAGAGATTAAATAAATAAATAAATAAATAAATAAATAAATAAATAAATAAATAAATAAATAAGCCAGTCCACAGGTTCTGGCTTCCCATGGTTTCATTACCAAATGCCCTCTACCACATGGTCAGTGTATTGTTCTGCAGCCTCTGTTGGCATAATTCAGTCACAGGTCACCAAGGCTGCCTGCTCCATTGTTGGAGAGGTATTCTTTGTACTGAGAAGCTGCCTCAACAGCTTTGATTATGCTAAACATTTCTAACCTGTTTCTTCCTGGCTGCCTTCTCACATACTAGGCACACATTGCTTTCTCTGCCTAAGGTTCCCCTTGCCTTTCTCTTCTTTGTTTTCTTCTTTTTTTTTTTTTTAAGATTTTATTTATTTATTTGGCAGAGAGAGAGAGAGCACTTACACAAGCCAGGGGAATGGCAGGCAGAGGCAGAGAGAGAAGCAGGCTCTCTGCTGAGCAGAGAGCCCGATGCGGGGCACGATCCCAGGACCCTGGATCATGACCTGAGCCAAAGGCAGACACTTAACCAACTGAGCCACCCAGGTGCCCCTTGTGCTCTTCTTTGTTAACACAGAGAGCAGGCCTCAGGCTCACAGCCTTCTGCCTTAGCTGCAAGGCAGTGGCCACAGTGTTGTGTCCACCACATTTATTTTGATGGTTCTGCCTATTTACGACAATTGATCCAGGTTTTCCATTTATCATGAGGATAGAGTTTCCTTTTTAAATAAATCACACATATAATACATTTTCCTTTAGAAAACAGAGGGAAAAAAATCATAATGCAAGCTTTACTTCCTTACAGAAGTCATTACTGACCCTCAAGTGTATATAGGATCTCCCTTTTTCTCTTCCCCACCCATTGTAAGTCCTCACACCTCCCCATATTTCTTCATAGTCTGCACTGTAATTGGCAAAATACTTTTGTGTACATTTTTCACTTATTCAGTAAATATTTAATGTATCAGGCAGGAGAAGTGAGGGGAGAGCAGCCTAAAGCATCTGTCTGAAAGGGCTCAAAGTCAGTGTTGATTTGATTTTGTCTCCCTTACCAGACCTCAAGTCCCAAAAGGGCTGGGGGCTTGTCCTGTCCACCTTTAATGTCTCAGAGCTTAACACAGGTGATAGCCAGGCTGACTCAGTATTTGCTGAAGGATTAACAAAATTAATGCCTACCCTCCACTCCCCCCTGCTAAGCATACCAGGAGGGGGCCACCGGTCAGTGGTCAGTGGGTGGATATTCCTTTGGGGGTGTGCATGCAAGTATCTATGCATGCACCCAGGGACCTGGGCCCCTCATGGAATCTGCAAACTCCCTGCTCTTGCTGAGGTCTGTGACGTGGGGGATTGTGGACTGAGAGGGGATTAGTTTGGAAGGTAGGCAAAGGAGTCAGGGCAGGGCCAGGAGAAGGCATGGGGCCCAGGATGCCCAGGTAGAGATGGTAAAACGGTATAAAGATAGAAAAGGAGATGGAGAGGAAATGTACTGGTGGCCCAGAGCCTGGTCCAACTGTATTCAATTGTTAGGGGTTTGTTCCTTTGATAATGTGCTAAATACTGCCTGTGGATCCTTCCTCCCCAGAAAAAAGCACAATTTCAGGGGGCCTACTGACTGACCCTCTGCCAACTAATCTTGAGTGCCCAATTAAGAACCCTAGTATCAATGTTCGACGCTCCCATTTTACCGAGGTGGACACTGGGGCCCAGAGTGGGCAAAAGCCTTGGTCAAGGTGACAGAGCAAGTGAGTACCGGAGCTGCAGGGACTCTGAGGACAGGAAACTGTCTTCCGCTCAGCCTTTGTGGAATTGGGGGATGCCGGGCGGCAACGCCCACCTGAATGCTTGCGGAAGGAGGCGGGCCAGCCGGGTGGGGCGGGGCGTGGAGCTTACTCACGCCCCGCCCCGCCGCCGGGTTCGGGGGCGGGACCTTTCTCCAACCTGCGCCGCTCCAACATGGCTACGCGGCTGTGCAGCATCTCTGCGGCGGCGCGGCGGCTGCTGGGGGGCCCAAGGCCCGGCGCCGGGGACATTGCGGCTGCTGCGCGGTGAGAGCCGGGCCGAGGGTGGGGGAGCGGCGCGCGCGCGCGGGGCGTGCGGGTGCGAGGGCCAGGGTCTGGGTCTGGGTCTGGGGATGCGCATACTCCGGCTTGGAATCTATGGGTTAGAGGCGGGGGCAAGATCTAGGCCTGGGGAGGAGCTCTCGGCAAAGAACGGGAGAGATGGTAAGATATGCGTAGGGTCTTTGTCCTAGTGGGTACTTGGCTCTGGGCACAGAATGAAAGATGGGGTGAATGAGAGGGGCATGTCCTGGGCCCTGGAGAGTGGGAACGGGGCAGAGGGCAGGAGTGGCTCCTTCTTTAGGCCTTTGGGATGATTGTGAAATAGCACCCACTGGGGGCTTCTAGGAGAGGCAGCTCCTCCCTTGGGAAGTTCTGGGTGGAAGAGATACGGGGAGCAGTGCGGGACCCCCAAAGACCATGGCTGCAGAGATCTTTTGTGCCCCAATCCTGAACAGTGCAAGTGGGACAAAGGAGGCCTGGGAAGGGATGGGAGTTGCCCAAGGTCACTCCCTTTGGTGTCTCGAGGTGGCATTGGGTCTGGACACAGTTCTCCTGACAACCGGTGCTCTTTGCACCACAACTGGTGGCCTCCTGAGAGGCGGAGGCTGGCTTGGCCAGGCACTCAGCCTGGGCTTTTTTGGGGCGCTGCTCTGGACTGAGGCAGGGCTTTGCTTCCCTGACCAGGCCTGGGAGGCCCCTCCCTCCTCCGTCTCCAGGGCCCTCTACTTTACCCATCTCCTCATCACCCTCTAGACACACTTGCCTGTCTCCCCGACTAGCATGTCGCATCATTTTTCTGTTAATCCAGCCCTTACCACAGGGTTCAGGACAGTATGCTCAAGAACATACTGCTAATGAAGTAAGACACCTGTCTCCCCACCTGTGGAAAGGAAGCAGGGGGCCCTCCTGTCCAGCAGCCCAGGCATGAAGCTGCGGAGTTCTGTTTGACCTTGCCATGGGAGCCCAGAGCACTGTGCAGCGAGGCTCTTGGGCCGTTGGGAAAGAGGAGCCAGACATGTGCCCCCACCCCGACTGCCCAATAATTGGGGAGAACCCTCCTATCATGAAAAGACCCTGGAGTTTGTTGGCACCGGCAAATCTAACTCAGACTTTCTTAGTGGGGTGACCTTGGGCAAGTCATTTGGACTCTTGAAGTATCAGATTCCTCATTTATAAAATAAGAATGATAAAATAGTATGTATCTCCTAGAGTTGTTGAGGGTTAAAAGGCCACATCTCGTATGTGAGGCTTCTAGCCCCTGGTGAACATGCAACAGATGTTGCCCTCATTCAGACAATTTCTGCATAAACCCCTTATAATATCAGGGCTGAAATGGCCTTGGGGAGATCATCTTCTATGAGCCCCTTGTTTTCCAGATGAGAAAATTGAGGCTGGGGGTGAGACCTCACTTCCCCACGGTAACAGAATCAGTAGGTGGTAGAGCCATTTCTGTGGCAAATATCCAGAGGCCACAAAAGGAGCATGGGACATAGAGGCCACCTGATGCTCCTCACTTAACTCACTTGGATGAGGCGCTGAACCTTTGTGAACCTTGGTTTCCTTTTCTGTAAAGTGGGGATGATAATCCCTGCTGGGCGTTTTTGTAGGATTGCTGTGAGGGCACTTGGATTAATACTTATCAAGTCACTCAAGAACTGCTTCATAGTTACTTATGCCCTGATCTCTCTTTAGGTACCTGGGAACATCCCCACCTGTTGACCTTTAGCCCATCCCATATCTCTCTCGAGTCACTAGAGGGGCAGGCAGCAGCCTTTCTGACCTCTGAGGTTTGGCGGCTGCTGGGGTAGAGACAGAGTGTGGGCTTTGAAGTCAGATGGATGTGGATTGGAATCCTCTTGGCCATTAATTAACCATCCTTGAATAAGGCATGAAAAACCTCTGAGCCTCATTTTTCTCAAAAACATATTGTGAGGATTAGTTCTTAGCACATAGTAATTGCTCAATAAATAGCAGTTGTTACTGTTGCACTGGTAATCCTGTTAACAGAACTTTAGTTCTTTTATTTTTATTATTATTAAGTAAGCTCTATGCCCAGCATGGGGCTTGAACTCACGACCCTGAGATCAAGAGTCACATGCTCTATCGACTGAGCCAGCCAGGCACTCCAGAACTCCAGTTCTTTTATTTCTCCTTGTGTGTCTTCTCAATATACACTTCTGGAACAGTAAGCAGAAACATGGTCCCTTTCTGTAGTCAGCCAACTCAAAACAGAAGTGTATTTCAGAATGTGCATAGAGCTGAGCTTCCTAGCATATAAATCTAGAGAACATTCTGGAGCAATTTCATGTTGGGGAGGGGGCATCAGACTGTTGACTCTTATCGAGAGTGCAAATGTGCCATCTACTGAAAAGTTCTCATCCGGGACAAATATTTGTTGAGCAACTCCCATGCCAAAAGCACTGTGCTGTGTACCATGGGGGGATGGGAGGACATTGGCTAATGACTTCCCATGTGGCTGGGGAGACAAGACAGATGAAAACTATGAGAAGGCTGATGGGGAAATGTGAGAGGTGTTTTTGTGGAAGGGGCTAAACTGGTCCATCTGGGGCAGCTCCTTCCCATAGATTGGACAAAGCTGCATTGTGTTTTTCTAGGCCCAAGAGGCATTCTTAATATAGTTGAGATACCAGAATCTTTGGCATTCCTGAGATGACATGAAGAAAAAAAAAAAGGAAAGAAATTGGGGACTGCTCTAGAGCAGTGATTCTTAAACTTGAGCAGGAATCAGAATCCTGTGGTGGGCTTGTTAAAACCCAGATTGCTAGGCCCACCCCCAGAATTTCTGCTGCCATAGGTCTAGGATGGGGCCTGAGAATTTCTCAGGTGACATTAATGCTGTGGGTTTCAGAACCACTGGGATAGTGAATCCTGGCTCTGGCTTGGCAAAGTCCATGAGAGCTAGAATTCCAAGTGGAGACATCCAGCCTTCGTTTTGTACACAATGCGGAGCCATAGAAGACTTTTGAGCAGAGCAATAGCATCACCAAAATGGTGCTTTACAAAGATGGGTGGGCAGATTAGGAAAAGTGGGGAAAGAGTAGGAGCCGGGAGATCAGTTAGGAAGTTTGGTAGGAACAGTGATATTAGCTAATATTCCTCTAGCTCTCATGTACTTTGCCAAGCCAGAGCCAGGATTCACTATCCCAGTGGTTCTGGAACCCACAGCATTAATGTCACCTGAGAAATTCTCAGGCCCCATCCTAGACCTATGGCAGCAGAAATTCTGGGGGTGGGCCTAGCAAACTGGTCCCAGATGGACCAGTTTAGCCCCTTCCACATTTTTTTTTAGCTTTACAAAAAAAACTATAGTGAATAAATAAAAACTTAACCATCTCCCTCTCCCCTCTCCCAGGTTAGCAGTATTAGGTTTGGGATAAATCTTTACTCATCTTTCTCTGTGGTCATACAAATGTTTTACTACTTTAAGATGCTTTTATTTAATTTCATCAGTCCTAGTGGGCTGCTCCATGTCAGGCCCTTTCTCTAGAAGACCCATCCCAATGCCCCTATTTTATAGATAAGGAATATAAGTCTCAGAGAGATGAAGCTGAGCTGAGATCAGAACCTGGATTCATCTAGAATCTGTGCTCTTAAGCACTAATTCTGCTGCTGATAGTGGGGAGCGTAAGGGGTCCTGAGCCCTGCATCCACACTCTGAGCCACCCTTTCTCTAATTTCTTACCTTCCAGCTTTTATTGTCTTTAAGCTGCTCTGTCTTAGCTTTTCCCCCCTGCCCCATTTATTTCCCAGATGCAGACTGAGCACGTGCTAGGTGCCCAGCACTGTTCTAGGCCCTGGGATACAAGGGGCAGACAAGATCCCTATCCCTGTGGGGCTACTTCTAGTGGGGAGACAATAAACAAGGCACATAATCAAAGAAAAAAACAAGGTATAATGTGGGAGGAGGAGCTACGGAAAAATAGAGGACAGGGTGAGAGGGGTTGGGGAGTTCAAGGGTAGGAGAATGTTGTGATTTCACTGTGAAAGTGAAATTTGAGTTCGTGAGAATGTGAGCCTATGGACACTGGCTTGGAGTTCAGACCCTGACCTGGGATTTTGGACAGGTCTTATCTTGGGTTTTACCTGGAGAAAAGATCTTTAGAGATAGGTTATACTCCAGCTTGCTCGTTTGACACATGGGGAAACTGAGGCCTGTAGGCATGAAAGATTAGAGAGTGGGGAGAAGAGATGGGAGCCCATCAGAGCTCCTGGATCCCCCTGCCATTCCCCCGGAGTGGAGAGCATTCTAGCCCCCCACTCTCTCTCCAAGGGCTGGCCTCCTGGCTCTTTATCTTGGTCAGTACTGATGTTAATAAATTACTCAAAGCCCAGTCCTGGAGCACAAAGGTCTTGGCTGACAGTAAGTAGGAGCCACTGTTTTCCCTGCCACTACCCCTTTCAAGAGAAGCATCCCCTCTACATTCAAACCAAAGGTCAAATCTCTCTGCCAGTGGCTTTGTTGAAACACCTGGTTCTTCCCAGTATGTGTCTGATGCTCCCCCAAGTCAGTGCTCAAACCCGAGGCGGGGGCTGGCTTCGGAGGAAAGAACTCTGGGTTGGTTCTTTCTTCTTTTCTTTTTTTTTTTTAAGATTTTATTTATTTATTCGACAGAGAGAGACACAGTGAGAGAGGGAACACAAGCAGGGGGAGTGGGAGAGGGAGAAGCAGGCTTCCCGCCGAGCAGGGAGCCCAATGCGCAGGGAGCCCGATGCGGGGCTCGATCCCAGGACCCTGGGATCATGACCCGAGCCGAAGGCAGACGCCCAGCGACTGAGCCATCTGGGTTGGTTCTTGCCTCAGCTCTGCCCCTGATTTACTATGTGACCTTGGGCAGGTTCCTTAAAACTCCTGACTATTTTATCTCAAAAATGGAGATACTAATAGTTATCAACACTACATAGATGCAGCAGGATCATTCTTCTGAAAAGCTGATCATGGATCCCTGACACAGAGGATGTCCTCAGCTGAAGTATCTATAGCGAAGCTCCCTTATTCTGGTCACCAAATTTCATAGAACCACACTGATGATCTGATGATAGTCGTCTTTTAGGTTTGTTAGTGAAACAAATACATGCATAATGACAGAAAGCCTATGAATTCAGAAACACTTAAAACAATTTTTTTTTTAGCTTTACAAAAAAACTATAGTGAATAAATAAAAACTTAACCATCTCCCTCTCCCCTCTCCCAGATTAGCAGTATTAGGTTTGGGATAAATCTTTACTCATCTTTCTCTGTGGTCATACAAATGTTTTACTACTTTAAGATGCTTTTATTTAGTTTCATCAGTCCTAGTGGGCTGCTCCATATTTTGGAAAAAAAATAATACTTTGATTTGCAAGACAATTATTTTTATTTTAGTCATAGAAAAGGATTGAAAAGGGAGAGGGCTTGCTGGCATTTAAGGACCCCACTGCCAGGCTCCCTGGCTAGAAATTGTATCCTGGCTAGAAGCCTGACTACAAATTGTATCCCTGCTGCTAAGCAAGAAGATTTATAGCCTCTGGCAGCCTAAAAATAAGCCCCGCCCCTGCTGGGACCTTGCGTGGGAAGTATAGTTAGGTCTGGCAGGACCTGGTGGCAGGTCCCCTGCTCTGAACAGAATTTCTTTTCTTTCTTCCTTCCTTCCTTTCTTTCTTTCTTTCTTTTTCTTTCTTTTTTTCTCTCTCTTTCTTCCTTTCTTCCTTCCTTCTTTTCCCTTTCCTTTCTTTTCCTTTCCTTTCTTTTCTTTCTTTCTTCTTTCCACCTTATCCAGGTTCACAGGGTGGATATTTGTCAATTAAGTGTTGCCTGGATGAATGAATCTTGCCTTGTATGCCTTTTCACCCCTTCTATCTGCTTTGATCTGCTAAATCAGCCCTGGAGATTCAGAGACTGGTCAGATCACCTCCTCTGGAGAGTTTGCCCAGACTGCCAAAGGCTTGCTCACCTAGGCTCTCCCAAATACCTCTGGCTACAATTATGTTCCAAAGCCTGCTTCTTCCAGTGGACTATGACTTCCTCAAGGACAAAGTTTATTTTTCTTTGGCTTTTTTTTTTTAATTTATTTTTTATTTTTTTATTTATTTTATTTTTTTAATTTTTTTTTAAAAGATTTTATTTATTTATTTGAGACAGAGAGAATGAGATACAGAGAGCATGAGAGGGAGGAGGGTCAGAGGGAGAAGCAGACTCCCTGCCGAGCAGGGAGCCCGACGCGGGACTCGATCCAGGGACTCCAGGATCATGACCTGAGCCGAAGGCAGTCGCTTAACCAACTGAGCCACCCAGGCGCCCTGGCTTTTTTTTTTTTAAAGATTTTATTTATTTATTTGACAGAGAGACACAGTGAGAGAGGGAACACAAACGGGGAGTGGGAGAGGGAGGAGCAGTCTTCCCATGGAGCAGGGAGCCCGATGCGGGGCTCAATCCCAGGACCCTGGGATCATGACCTGAGCCGAAGGCAGACGCGTAACGACTGAGCCACCCAGGCGCCCCTATTTTTCTTTGGCTTTACATTTGTGGGGGCTGGGAAGGGGCACAGACCAAGTGTAGTGTGAGCACTGGAGAAGACGATGAGTATAGGCTTCTGTCAGAGGAGACAGAAATTGCAAATAAAGCACTGAGGAAAAGAGCCTGGTATGTTCGGGGAGGAGCAGATCTGGAGAGTAGGGTACACAGGTTGGGTGGAGGGGACAACAAGGAGGCTGGCAAGATAAGTTGGGCTGTTAGGGGTTTTGGACATCAGGCAAGGTGGGTTTGGGGTTGATCCTCTTGGCAGAGGGCTGCAGATATATGCCCCAAGTGGAGCAGATGTGTGCCGCAAAGAGCCCGTTGGAAGGGGGATAAGTAGAGGCAGGGAGGCTGGAGAGAGGTGGGAGGTGGGGCTGCTTCTCCCGGCCTCCCAAGGCCCTGCAAAGCTACAAGAAAAAGACTGGGCAGCCATGATCTCGAAAAGGGACCAGGTCTGCTCAGCTGGCTCCAGTGATGTTTTACACTCTGGAGCCGCCACTGGATTCCATGGCCCCTTTCCTAGAGATGTGGGTCATCAGGATATCTGAGGGACGGGGGAGCAGGATAGCTGAGCAGATGGAAGAGCCAGGGCTATCCCCACCTCTTTTTGTCCTCCTGAATTCCTCTGCCCTGCAGCTTCTATTCCAAGGACAATGAAGGTAGCTGGTTCCGCTCCCTCTTTGTGCACAAGGTGGATCCCCGGAAGGATGCCCACTCCACCCTGCTATCCAAGAAGGAAACCAGCAACCTCTACAAGATCCAGTGTGAGTGGCTTCTGAGCCAGCCTGCCCTCCCGGAGCCTCTGGGGGCCTGCGAGGCTTCAGCTGGGACATGAGAGGGGCTGGGACATCCTGAGCTGTCCTGGGAGCCCTGGCCCTGTGGGATGACCCCCCATCCCAGCTTCCCACAGATACACACACCCTTTGCTTCACTTCCCACTCTCTTTCCTCTATTGCAGTTCACAATGTGAAGCCTGAGTGTCTGGATGCCTACAACAGCCTGACGTGAGCATCCTCCTCCATCTGCTTATCCCATCCCCTGCTTGGGTGCGAGACTCCATCCCAGCCTCGTTCTCCTTGCAGAAATCTGGGAGATGTAGATTTCAGAGCCAAAAGTCCTAAGGATGAATTGTCCAGCCTCTGCATCTTAGAGATGGGGAGACTGAAGCCCAGCCCTGAGGGCCTGAGTTGGAACCCTTATCTCAGGGGCCCTGGTGGCTGGTGTGAGCCCTCCCCCGTCTCTCTGTCCCCCTCCCCCCCACCCCAGGGAGGCTGTGCTACCCAAACTGCACCTGGATGAAGACTACCCCTGCTCGCTCGTGGGCAACTGGAACACATGGTACGGGGAGCAGGACCAGGCAGGTGAGGTGCCCACCTCCCCAGTGCCATTGCCACCCAGCCCAGGTCTCTGGCATCCCTCATGCCTGGCCACCCTCCTCTCCCTCTCTCCAGCGGCACTCAGAGGGATCTTTCTAAATGGAGTCTTCATCGGCTCACTCTGCTGCTCTTTCTTCTTGAGGGCCTGGGATACCCTGCCTGTAACTTTTCCCTCTTGGTCCTCAGTATGAGATTTATCCCTTTTCTACTGGCCAGCATTCCTGGTCTTGGTAGACTTCCATCCATACAGTATTTTTGCTGTTTCCCTTGGGAAAGAGGCCTTTAAACTCGAGGGTCAGACCATTTTGCAGATAGGAAAATCAAGGCACAGATGGAGTCAGAAGGCAGGTGAGGAATAGGCTGAGGATGGGAAAGATCAAAAGTCTGAGCTTCCAAATTGCTGGTCAGCCAACTGCCCTCAGCTCTAGCCTGCCTGACTTACCCTTTGGAAACCTTCCTCCCTCAATCCCAGCCATGCTCCCAGGGTTGGCAAGACTGTTTCCTTTCTTCTCTTCCACCTTTATTATTGGAAGGAGCAGTATTTTACTGGGACTGCCATAACAAAGTGCCAACTGCTAAAACAACAGAGATCGATTCTCTCAAGTTCTGGAGCCCAGGAGCCTGAAATCTAGGTGTTGGCAGGGCCATGCTGTCTCCAAAGACTCTAGGGTAGAATGTTATCTTGCCTTTTCCAGCTTCTGGCAGTTGCTGGAAATCCTTGACTTTCCTGGGCTTGTAGATGCATCCCTCTCATCTCTGCCTCTGTTGTCACAGAGCGTTCTCCCTGTGTGCCTCTGTCTTCACATGGTGTCCTCTTGGTGTCTGTGTCCACATCTCCCTCTTCATATGAGGACACCAGTCGTTGAATTTTGGGCCCACCCAGTATGATGGCATCTGAGCTTGATAGCATCTGTGAAGACCCTATTTCCAAATAAGGTCCTATTCTGAGGTTCTGGGTAGGCATGAACTTTGGGGGAAGGGGGACACCATTTGACCCAGCATAGGGGCTATGATAAAAAATTCAAACAGTACAAAGAGTTTTCAGTGAAAAGCAAGCCTCCCTTCTGCCCCAGAGCCCCAGGCCTCAGTTCTCTGCCCCAGAGGCATCTCCTGTCACAATCTCTTGGGTCTCCATTGAGAGATGGTACATAGCCCAGCATCTCTGGATATGTCCCCATACCCTTAAACAGATGTGCTAGCACACTGTGCATGCTGTTCTGGTCCTTGTTTTTTTTTTTTTTTTTTTAGTTCACTGTCTTAGAATATTCCATTTTAGCCTATCAGACCTACTCTCCTTTTGTCCAGCCTATCCGTTATAAGCCTGGTGCTCATGTGTGCTCATGTGCTTTGGATACAAGGACACGTCTGATCCTCTTGTGCTATTTAAGGAAGGTTAGGTGCAATTATTATTCCCGTTTTCAAGTTGAGGACATTGAGGCCTGGAGGGGGTCAAAGGCCACCTGGCAGACCTGGAGCTCAAACCTAGGCCTCCTGGGCTTGTGTCTGGGGTTATCCCCTGCCCAGCGCTACCCCCCACCAAGGCAAAGGGAACTCAGAGAGTCCTGATGCTAAGGGGACCCAGCTGGAGACTGCCCCATTTCCTATACCCTTAGCCAGCCTTGGGGAAAGCAGGGCAGAGTCCCAGCAGCCCTTTGACCTGTACCTCCCATTTTCTCCCCCACACAACAGTACACCTGTGGCGATTCTCAGGCGGCTACCCAGCCCTCATGGACTGCATGAACAAGCTCAAAAGCAATAAGGTATGTCAGTATCTGCTCCACAAACCTCTCTGAACATTGGCTCTAGCTCAGCCCTATGCGGGGAGCTGCTACCACTCCCCCATGGGGACACAGTGCTAGGGTGGAGGGCTCTTCATGGCCACTATGCCCAGACTGCCGTGCCCACAGGAGTACCTGGAGTTCCGAAAGGAGCGGAGCCAGATGCTGCTGTCCAGGAGAAACCAGATGCTCCTTGAGTTCAGCTTCTGGAACGAGCCACAGCCCAGAGCAGGCCCCAACATCTATGAGCTGAGGACATACAAGCTCAAGGTGCCTCCCCCTCACTGGTTGCCTGCCTGCCCCCCCGCTTTCCCTGCTGTGGTGTTGCTTTACAGATACCCTGACATGGGGGGACGGGAGGGGATCCTGTGCCCCAGCACCTAGACTGGGGCTTCTGGCCTCTCCCTGCCTATGGGCTCAGAACGTGTGCACCCATGCACACCCAGGTATGAGTTAGGGCCCCTGAGTGAGGCCAAGTGGCCCCTGGGGCTGGGGAGACAGGACAGTTTCCCATCTCCACCTAGCTGTGACATTGGAATCTGAGATGGGGGCTCATTTCCATTCTTTCCTCTGGTTCTCTTTCAGCCAGGAACCATGATTGAGTGGGGGAACAACTGGTGAGTGGCGGTGCCAGGGGTTGGGGGGACCCTGCCTACCTGCCCTGCCTAGTTCCCTGGCATGCCACCTTTCCCAGGGCCATATGGCAGGGAGCCTGGCATCCTCTGCCCCTCATGGATCCAGGAGAAGGATCCAGCTAGGAGGTGAGGATCTCCTAGAGGATTGTGAAGCCTCCCCTAGTAGTAGAATACCCAGCCCCTGGCTGTATCTCTGTCACCCCCTTCCCTGACCATCTCTGAGAGCTGAGGGTCCTACCTCTGGCTCCTCCCTTGAGGTGTGGCTGAGAAATCAGCCTGGGGACACCACAGAGGGCCTTTTGCACTGGTCCTGGGCTTGTTCCACGCTCTTCTTGCCATCCCTAGGGCTCGGGCCATCAAGTACCGGCAAGAGAACCAGGAGGCAGTGGGCGGCTTCTTCTCGCAGATAGGAGAGCTCTACGTTGTGCATCACCTCTGGGGTAGGCTGGGGACCCTCCAAGGCCCCTCTGCTAGTCCCCTTTCCCCACTGTCACTCTTTATAGATAGTGTGAATACATTAGTGCCCTCCTGGAGTTTACGTTCTAGCAGGGAGAGATACTACCTCCGACATAAACTAACACAAAAACATTATTTCCAATTATTACAAATAATAAAGAGGCAGGGAAAAAATGATAAAGAAACACATGGGAATGGCTTGGATAGACAAAGAAGGCCTCTCTGAGGAGGTAAAATGTTAACTAAGCTAAAGGATGAGAAAGAGCCAGCTTGTGAATTGCCAGGGAAGGGCATTCTAAGTAGAGGGTACAACATGTGCAAAGGTCCTGCGGTGGGGAAAAGGCCTTTGAAGAGTGCAGAGGAGGCCAGTGTGGAGAGTGAAGAGCGGGAGGAGACAGGGACATATCAGATCAGGCTGGGCCTTGCAGGCTGTGGGATTGGGATTTATCCTAAATGCAACGGTAGACTGATGCAGCATTTTAAGCAGCATGACATGACCTGATTTGTGTTCCAGTAGGATTCCTCTGGTTGCCATGTGCTTTGCCGAGGGTGCTTTGTAGGGGAGCAAGAGAGGAAGTGAGGCATCAGGAGATGGTTAAACTAGTTCCGGCAGATGAGTTCAGGAGGATGGTAGCCTGGCCTAACGTGGTGGCAGTGAGGATGCTGAAAAGGCCACAGATAGATTCATTAGTCTGGAGGTGGCCAGTGGGCCTTGTGGATGAATTGTCTGTGTGGGGTGAGGCAGGGAGAGGAGAACTCCAGATTCTTGCTTGAGCAGCTGTGTGTCTCTTACTGAGACCCTAGGCAGAGCAGGTTGAAGGGGTCAGGAGTGTAATTTTGGCCCTTGGAAATGTTGCATTTGAGATGCTGACACATCCAAGTGGAGACATGAAGTGGGCACCGGATACATGGGTGTGGAGCCCAAGGGAGAGTTCTGGGCTGGAAATAGAAAGTTGGGAGTTGTCAACAAATGTACTAATGGGATGAGATTGTCAAAGCAGACAGTGTTTGCTAAACAGTTCGAGACATTGGGAAGAGACAGCAGGACAGGGTTTGGGGCAATGACAGGAGGGCCCTGTGCTAGGTATAGGATCAGATCCTCTGTTCCCACGGAATGAGCCAATGCCTTTCCCACAGCCTATAAGGACCTACAGTCTCGGGAAGAAACTCGAAATGCTGCCTGGAGGAAGAGGGGCTGGGACGAAAACGTCTACTACACAGGTGAGTGCTTCCTCTAGGGGGTCAGCCTAGCCCTTGGAGGTCATCTGCCAAGAGCCCAATGTGAGGATGGAATCCCCTTTGCAAGGAGGTCAAGTCTCACTCGATTACCTCCAGTGATGGGGAACTTACTTTTAAGACAGTGAGTGGGGTTCTGTCCTGGTGGCACACTCCACGTGATCTAAGCAGTGGTCTAGGTGAGTGCTCCAGGAGATGAAAACACAGATGAAAACACAGATGGTCCCTATGCACTGTGACCTCAGGCATGGTTCTTCACCACGGCGAGGCTGTTTCCTCATCTGTAAGATGGTGACAGTGATAGTGCCTCCCTCAGAGGGCTGGAAGGAAGATTCTAGGAGCTAAGTTAGGAAAAGTGCTTCACCCAGACTGGCACAGAGGAAGCACACAGCAAATTTTTTGAGGAAGTTTTTTGTTCTCTGTGTTTGCCACATTGCTGGGACCCCTGAGAACCACTTGGAGTCAACAGGTGTTGATTGAGCGAGCCCTCGCTGTGTGCCAGGGACTGCAGTGGGTGGGTGGCTAGGGGCCACAGAATGAACAGGAGCCTTTCCCTCCCCTTGAGGAGCTTACAGTTAAGTGTCCACACTTACCAGCTGATGTGGGGGAGAATGCGCTTCCTGAAGGAGTTAGCGGGAGCCTCACTCTTGAAAGTGTGATATTGAATGATCGTATCAGGATCTCCTGGAAGCTCGTTAGAAATGCCAAATCTCAACTCCCGCCCCCATCTGCTGAATCAGAATCTGCACTTTAACAAGAACTGTAGGTAATTTGTATGCATAATAATGTTTGAACATCTCTGAGCAAGAGCAAAGTGGCTGACCTCCTGGGTGACCTTGGGCTGACCTCCTATGGGCTGCAGTCTCCCTATCTGTAAAATGAATCATTTGAACTAAATCAGTGTTTTTCAAATCTTAGCCACTTGAGGACACCCTCATAGCTTTTGTCCTACCGGTATACTAGGGCTATAATTATTTTCTTGATATTTTTCTTTAAATCCCCCTACTTTCTTCTACACCTAGCCCTAAGCATTATTATCTGTGAAGTCACTTTTTGCTATGCTACTTGTTCTTTCACATCACAGGAACATAGATATATCATTATGAAAATAAAAAAAGTCCCCTCTTAAGCCACAGTTGGGTGCTTTCCATTCCAGGAGGGCAGTGGGGCTTTCCCTGTCTCAGCATCCCAGGCCTCCTCCTCCTCCAAAGTCCACTTGTGGGGTTGGCTTGCCTCTGCACCCTCTGTGACCTCTGCCTCTCTTTCCACAGTCCCACTGGTGCGACACATGGAGTCTCGGATCATGATCCCATTGAAGATCTCGCCTCTCCAGTGATGCTGCCTCTGCCCCTGCCCCCTTCCCCTTCTCCCTCAGGGCAGCCATGGACAGAGGAGCTTCCAGTCCTGCTGTCTTTGTTTTCTCTTGGATCTGGGAGGACTCTGGGGGTTCGTGCTCAGCTCAGACAAGGGGAAGCTGAAGGATGACAGGGTTCTGAGGACTTGCAGCCCTGCCCAGACCCTTCCCACCTTCCCCGCTCACCCCTTCCCCTGTGCCAGAAGCAGTTTTTAATTTCTCTGAATGAAGAACAGCAGCCTTTTATGTCTTCTCACATTTCCCCTGAGATTCCTCATCTCAAGGCCACCAGTCCCCAGTTACCACCATGGAAGCCCTCTGTTTAGCTTTAGTTGTACAAAAGGTAGTGTGTCAAGTGGTTAGAGAGGAGGTGGGAAGGGAGGAGGTCAGACCAGGCCTGGCTCTCTGGAATTCCCTGGTCTCCACTGGGCCACCCACTTGCTGGATCGTCTGAGCCAAGTCCCTCCTGAGCCAAGTCCCTCCTGTCAGGGAAAAGCCTAAAACTGCCTCAAGAAGAAAAGGGGAAAACCTTCAAGTTAGCACAGAGTGAAGTCCTACATATTCCACTTAGAAAGGCTGGGAAAAGGGATGGGAGCTGGGAAGGATCTGGGTCACAGAATGGGACATGAACCTAGAAGGTAGAACAGAATTCAGAACTTGGATTTGAACTGCAGAATTTGGAATATGGAATCAGGAATAAAGAACAGAGGTTATAGAAGACCACCTGGGAAGGGGTTCTTAATACAAGACAGTTGGAAAGAGGCTCATCTCTTTCTCCCTACATGATATTGAGACCTTGACTGTTCAGTTTCAGCCCTTCTGTGTAGGGAGAATCTCCTGCCCTTTCTATTTCATTCCTGCAGGCGAAGTAAAGGGCCACGGCCTGTATTTCCCTCACCCTGCATTCCTTTTCTCTCTTCATATTCTATCAGCCCAACCCCCATTCTACTGGGCCACTGGGTATGTGGATTGGGGTCAGTGACTTTGGTAGCCTCCTGGGTGATCTCTACACCTCATGAACCTCTAGGTGGCTTGATTCTATCTCCCTTTGAGGAAAACTTGTGCTGGACTCACTAATGGAACCAATTAAATATTTACTATAAATCATGATGTTTTTTCTTCATCTGTGAGGAACTTAGGCAGGTGCTAGAGGCAGGGCCAGTTTCCTAGTTCCACCTTGCTGATTTACTTCCCCTGCCCTGTATTGTGTTCCCTGAGCTATAATCAGGGAGGGCCTTCCCCCATGGCAGAAGGCATTCAGGACATCAGTGTTTCTACCTCCAGATAAGTAGAATTTACACCAAAAGTCCTGAACTCTGTAGAATTCGTACCAGGGGTAGAAAACACCTGAGGCTGTCAAATGCTGCATTAGAGTTGTGACTCTGCCCTAGGCAAATGGGGAAACTGTTGATGCATCCGTGGAAAAAACAAGCGTAAGGGAATTAATGCCTTCCCTGACTTGCTGCCCTCACTAGTGTGGGATGTTTGGGTGAATAAGACAATGGTTAAATATAGAAGTTATGAAGGCAAATCCACAGGGGTTCGAATCTTGACACTACCACGCTCTCGTGTTATCTTGGGCATATGACACTCCTTCAACTATTAATAGAGCGCCTACTAGCGGCTGGACGTTGCTTTAGGCGCTGAGGAAAGAGTAAACGAGGCAAAGAATCGGCCCTTGCAGCCTCAGTTTCCTGGTTTTGGAGGGCAGCGTGAGGGTGTTGGCTGCTGGTTCTCGCCCTGACAACCCCAGAGCCGCGGCCGCTGCTCCCTCGCCGCCCAGTCGCCACTTGGCCCCACGCGCCCGCTGCCATCCCCGACCTCTTCGCTTCGCTTCCGGCCTCCGCGCCTCGCTTCCGGCCAGCCGCTCTTTCCTTCCGCTTCTCTATGGTGTGCGGGAATACGTCTCCCCGCCGCCGGAAGTGGCTAGGTTGCCGCGACCGGTTCGGGGTCGGAGCGGTGAGGAGGGCGCCGGGACAGCGGGGCTGGTCGGAGGGGCAGGGCTGGGCGCTCGGGGACCGAGGTGCAGACCTCCGGGAGGGCGTCCCCAGGCTGGGGGCCGACCCGAGTTCTCCGTGCTCACTCTCCGGGGTCCCCAGCCGCTCGGCGCCGCGCGCTCAGTCTCTTCAGGTGAAAATGATGTTGGCTGCAGCAGCGTCGGGTCCCACATGGTAGCCTCTAGGTGACGACGATGATGTCGATGTCGAAGGTGGTGGTGATAATAGCTCACATTTATTGTGTGCTTACGTGTGCCAGTGTGCCAGGCTGTCTTTACTGGGTTTCCGAAGTCAGGATTTCCCACATTTCAGCCTTTCGCGTCCCAACTCTGTGGGTTGTACCCAATTTACTGTTTAAGACTTTGCTAAAGGTTTTTTTTTTTTTTTAAGATTTTATTTATTTATTTGACAGAGAGAGACACAGCGAGAGAGGGAACACAAGCAGGGGGAGTGGGAGAGGGAGAAGCAGGCTTCCCGTGGAGCAGGGAGCCGGATGCGGCTTGATCCCAGGACTCTGGGATCATGACCTGAGCCAAAGGCAGATGCTTAATAACTGAGCCACCCAGGCGCCCCTTTGCTAAAGGTTTTTAATCGAGTCATCTTTTACTTCTTAAACGTAAATTTTCTTTAAGAGAAAATTTTAAGTCTCTCCCCTGAATGGAGACTTGTCCTATGTAGAAGATAGTGATAAGAACTAATATATTTAACATGAAAACATTCTTAATTCTGGCTAGATTTCATTGTCTAAGGCTCTGAGACAGAGTCTTTTTTTTTTTTTTTTTAAAAGATTTTATTTATTTATTTGAGAGAGAGAGAATGAGAGACAGAGAGCACGAGAGGGAGGAGGGTCAGAGGGAGAAGCAGGCTCCCCGCCCAGCAGGGAGCCCGATGCGGGACTCGATCCCGGGACTCCAGGATCATGACCTGAGCCGAAGGCAGTCGCTCAACCAACTGAGCCACCCAGGCGCCCCAGAGTCCTTTTGTTAACAAAGGAACACTGGTGTTCACAGATGTTAAAGACAAACTAGGGAAATGAGATGTTCTCCTTGAAGCAATCAGAAGTTTCTAAAAAGAATTGAAAGGGGATTAACTCTCTCCTTAGGTGTTCAACATTATTTCAGATCATCCATGTACCATCTAAAGCCCCAGTCCTAGGTCATCTCCATCACCTTCACCAGTGGAGTGCCTCCTGTGTCAATGTCCACAGCAACCCCTGAGGTAGGGACTGTTATTCTCATTTGATCTGTGAGGAAGCAGGCCCAGAGAACAGTGAAGCAACTTGTCCCAGGATTCATAGCAGTAAAATAGTAGAGTGGAGACTCCAACTCAGGACTTCTCTGACTCACTACCATGAGCTGTTAGTTCCTTCAGTAATTGTTGGTGACAGATTTGTTGTGGTGAGGGGGTAGTGCTGTCCACCTCAGGGCTGTGGTGACAACCAGGAGAGGTAGCAGAGGGAGGATGCTTTGTGACTCGAGTCCCATGAAATGTAGGTTCTATTCTTTTAAATTTTAGGACCAACCAAAGAGTTGATGGCATTGCCAAGTGAGATGGTAGCAAGACACACTGGTGTCACAATAATGTAGTTGTCAAGAGCACTGATGTGGCATCAGATGGACCCAAGCTTTAGCATATTCTCTGTGACCTTCGGCACCTCATTCACCTTTCTGAACCTCAATGTTCTCATCCATAAAATGGTACTTGTTCTTATCTGGAAGGTTTCTGATAAGGATCTAGTGAGAACATACCCTTAAAGTGCTTAGATCAGGTCCAGCATGCAGTGATCAATCAATAATATTGGGAACGGGTATATATGCTAGGCTTAGTTTAGTCAGGGATGTGGTTGTGGTGCCTTTAAAGGAGGTGGAGCTGGAAAAGATGAGTTTTTTTTTGACAGGCTGAGGGCTGATTCCCTCCTTGGAGAGTGTGCTCACGGTGCGCGGGGTGGGGGGTGGGGTGTGGCAGAGCAGAGGGAGAGAGAATCTTGAGCAGGCTCCACACCTAGCACAGAGCCCGATGCAGGGCTTGAACTCACAACCCTGAGATCAAGACCTGGCTGAGATCAAGAGTCAGCCACTTAACCAATGAGCCACCCAGGCGCCTCATTCCCTCTTTTTATTTTTTTATTTTTTTTAAAGATTTTATTCATTTGAGAGAGAGGGAGAGAGTATGAGCAAGGGGGAGAGGGAGAAGCAGTGTCCTCGCTGAGCAGGGAGCCCAACAAGGGGCTGGATCCCAGGACCCTGGGATCATGGGATCATGACCGGAGCCGAAGGCAGCGGCTTAACTGACTGGGACACCCAGGCACCCCTCCCCACTTTTACAGAGGATTAAAATGAGGCTTTAGAGGGTTGAGTGACATTTTTTTTGAGTTAACAAGGGTATAAGTGGCCAGAACTACTAATTAGACTTCAGTATTCTGACTCCAGGAACATCTCCCAATTCCAACTCTGAAAAATCTTTTTTTTTTTTTTAAAGATTTTGTCTATTTGACAGAGAGAGACACAGTGAGAGAGGGAACACAAGCAAGGGGACTGGGAGAGGGAGAAGCAGTCTCCCCACAGAACAGGGAGCCCCATGTGGGTCTCGATCCCAGGACCCTGGGATCATGACCTGAGCCGAAGGCCAACACTTAACCGACTGAACCACCCAGGCGCCCCCAACTCTGAAAAATCTTAAAAGTTTCCTCCTCTTAACAGGTCTCTGCTTTTTCCTCCTGACCTCACCAAACAACCATGTCATCAGAATCAAGCAAAAAACGGAAGCCCAAAGTGATCCGAAGTGATGGAGCTCCAGCTGAAGGGAAGCGTAACCGTTCTGACACAGAGCAGGTGAGATCAGCCAGGGCTGCCACATTGCTGAGAAATTACAGCTCTTGACCAAGCACCTAACTGTGAGTTTGCAGCAGCTGAGGGTCACAGGGACAACCTCCCAGGTGGCCTCTGCTTGACCAGGTGCCTGGACTTCCCTTGGTTCTACAAACCTGAGTATTTACATCTGGTTTAGCTGCAGCATCCCAAGAACCAACAAGCCTATATTAGACATAAATAGTGCCTGAATAGAGACTGTGTTCTAGTATGGTGTAGGTCTCCATTTTTCCTGATGGTCAGAAGAAGCCAATATCTGCAGCACACCACCAGTGATTGGAGATGTGGCATCCCTGGTCTGCTACTGAGATAGTATCAGAACGACATCCCCACAGAATTTCTTCTGTGGCCTGAGAGCTCATGTGGTCAGCAGGTTCTTCCTTTTACTGTTTCTCTGTTCTTGAATCTGTCAAGCTAATTGATGACTTAATTATTTGGTTACTTTATTTTTTATTTATTTATTTTTAAGATTTTATTTATTTATTTGAGAGAGAGCAAGCACAAATGAGGGGAGGGGCAGAAGGAGAGGGAGAAGCAGGCTCCCTGATTCAGGGCTCTGTCCCAGGACCTGGGGATCATGACCTGAGCCGAAGGCAGATGCTTAACTGACTGAGCTACCCAAGCACCCTACTTTTTTTTTTTTTTTTAAAGCTAGAAAAGAGGGGCGCCTGGGTGGCTTAGTTGTTAAGCGTCTGCCTTTGGCTCAGGTCATGATCCCAGGGTCCTGGGATCGAGCCCCGCATTGGGCTCCCTGCTCTGTGGGAGGCCTCCTTCTCCCTCTCCCACTCCCCCTGCTTGTGTTCCTGCTCTTGCCACCTCTCTCTGTCAAATAAATAAATAAAATCTTTAAAAAGAAAAGAAAAAAGCTAGAATAGAGAAACATAAGAGCTTAAATTTAAGTAGAAAATGATGTTTTCCTCAGATTTAGGAAATCTAGATTAACAAAAAATCTTACACATTGCAGGCACTGGTTCTTTTTTTATTGGGATATAATTGACATACAACGTTATATTAATTTAAGGTGCACAACATTTGGTATCTGTATATATTGTGAAATGATCACCACAAAAATCTCGTTAGCATCCATCCCCGTGTGTAGTTAAAATTTTTATTTCCTCTGATAAGAACTTTATTTTTTTTTAATTAAGTAGGCTCCACGCCTAGTATGGAGCCTGACATGGGGCTTGAACTCACAACCCTGAGATTAAGACCTGAGCTGAAATCAGGAGTTGGACACTTAACTCACTGAGCCACTCAGGCACCCCTGTTATAACTTTTGAGACCTACTATCTTAGCGACTTTTAAATATGCAATGCAGTATTATTAACTATAGTGGACTCTCTCGTCAAGAAATGTGTTCCGTTCACTCCAAAGGCTAAGTGACCAATTACGATATTTTAGCCTCTGCTAAAGCTTGATTTGACCATCTAAACACTCATCAGTAGGAATTTAGTTAAATGAATCCTGGTTCATTGATGTAGTGGGTTATCATGTAGCCATTGTGATGGGTTTTTAAATTTATTGGGATGAGAAATTGCAAAAATTAGCATGGACAGTATGATCCCATTTTGTTTAAAAATAAAATTTGTGTTTATCCACAGTATTAAAAATAGTTATTTCAGGATGGGAGGTGAGATTACAGGCAACTTTTCATTTTGTTTTTGATACTTCTATGTTCTGAGTCTCTGACACCAAGCATTCATTACTTTATAATTAGAAAGAAGAAAAGAGGAATGAATTCTTTTCCATTTTGAAAAGAAGAAAAACATTTGATTTGAGGACCAGATTTTTTAGAGACCTGATTTGGGGTTTCATTGTTACTGATTTCAGCCCAGTGTCCCTGGTCCCAACAGGGAGACTCTTATTCCCCACCCAAAGCCTGTATCCTTGCCTCCACAGGAAGGTAAATACTACAGTGAGGAGGCTGAAGTGGACCTGCGGGACCCTGGCAGAGACTATGAACTGTACAAGTACACATGCCAGGAGTTACAGAGGCTCATGGCTGAGATCCAGGACCTGAAGAGCAGAGGAGGCAAGGATGTGGTAAGGAGTGGGACTGGGATTGGGCAGACACGAACCTGGTGGGTTTGCATGGATGGACTTGTTTTGTACCCATCAGAGCCCTTCCTCATCTTGGTCTTCTGTCCTAGCCATGATCAGGTGGTTGGAGTCTGGGAGCTCCAGAGATGTGCCCATTAACCTATGGGAACATGTCATCACCACCCAACCACCAATTACAGTAACAAAAGTACAGGACAATTTTTCTCATAACTGTAATTTGATAATTCATCTAACTGATATTACATGCTAGGCATTTTGCTAGGTTTTGAGAAATGATGATACGTGTAAATTCCTTTGTTGTTTTAAGGATGAACATGTACAAGTATGTCATAGAGACCAGAAATGAACTTATTAACTTTAAATGAATGAACCAGACTTTGGGACAAAGGAACTAAACAGTGACTAAAAACAAAACCTATATATTTCCAAGAATCTCACTTATTTGTGCTTATACTGTCCAATATTGTTATGATTATTCCATTGTATTTTACTGTAGCCAAGCTTTACAGCTGTAATTCTGCCATTTTCATTTAAGTCATTCTGTAATGTTATTCACAGAGGTCTAATTGTATGGCAGGGTGTTGCTATCGTTAGGATCTCTGTATACAGTACGTAGGGACAGATATTAATTGTGCATTGGCTGCACTTGCTCCATCTTCAATCCCTGTTACTTCAATCCAAGTAGAAATTTTTTTTTTTTTTTTTTTTTTTGCCTGGGAACTGTAAGCATTTTCCTTATACAGTCATTCTTCCATTTCCCACTGACATGTCTCTTGGTTCTGAGCTCCTTCCAGTATTTGTTTTTGGTTGTGGTTGGGGATGGGTCAGCAGTGAGGGGCTGAAGGAAGCTGAGCCAGCACCTGTTGACAAGATCTTTACCGGTTTTCTTTGCCTGCAGGCAGTTGAGATAGAAGATCGGAGGATCCAGAGCTGTGTGCATTTCATGACTCTAAAGAAGCTTAATCGATTAGCCCACATCAGGTTGAAGAAAGGAAGAGATCAGACCCATGAGGTAGAAATTGAGAAGTTTAATCCTCCTTCTCCAACTCTTCCCCACATTCCCTTCTTAATCCCCTTTACCTCTTCCCTGCATTTGCTTTTGCTCTGTCTGACCTGACTTGCCCCACTCACCTCTGACCTTGTCCTCCTTTCAGGCCAAGCAAAAAGTAGACGCCTATCACCTGCAGCTGCAGAACCTGTTGTATGAGGTGATGCACCTGCAGAAAGAGATCACCAAATGTCTGGAGTTTAAGTGAGTTTTAGAGAACAGCCTTTGGCAAAATAGTGTGTTGCTGACTGCTTTTTCCTACATAGTTCAGTGTGAGTTAGGCTCCTAAAAAAAAAAAAAAAATCAGATGGGCTTGGAGACTGCAGGATCTGGGATGAAAGTGAATAGATCACTTGGAGTGGGAGAATTGGAAGCAGTGTTTTCAGGCTACACAAAGAACCTCAGAAGCCTGTCTGACTTCTTTAAATTTTGAGCTCTGCACCTGGTCAAAAGCAGTTTTTCTCTAGCAAGGGCCTTTACATTACCAGTTTGATTCCTGGGCACCTTGCATGGGAGCAATTCCCTTCCAGTCAAATCTTAACCTTTTGGCCCAGTTTTTCCTCTCTGAAGTTGCAGCCATTCATTTTTGCAACTGGATTTTATTCTTTGGAAGCTGAACTTCTTGCCACTTAGCTGCCTTTGGGTGAACAAACTGTAGTTTTTCAGTGTCCATCTTAAAATGTAATGCCTCTTAGCAAATCCAAGCTGAGAGATGAGAAGGAAGAAAGAAGTAGACAGAAAAAGAGAAGGGAATGTATTCTTGCTTGGTAAGACCTACTTGTGCAGACTGAGAAGAGGCAGGTGTTTTGTTGTTGTTGTTTGGTTTTTGGTTTTGTTTTTTCTTTTGTTTTGTTTTTGAGAGAGATTGAGAGAGAGGGGCGCCTGGGTGGCTTAGTCGGTTAAGCAGCTGCCTTCGGCTCAGGTCATGGTCCCAGGGTCCTGGGATCGAGCCCCGAGTCGGTCTCCCTGCTCAGCGGAGAGCCTGCTTTCTCCCTTTCCCTCTGCCTGCTGCTCTGCCTACTGGTGCGCTCTCTCTCTGTCAAATAAATAAATAAAATCTTAAAAAAAAGAGAGAACACGCACGAGTGGGGCGGTGGGGGGAGGAGCAGAGGAAGAGGGAGAAGCAGACTCCCTGCTGATCAAGGAGCCCGATGCGGAACTTGATTCCAGGACCTTGAGATCATGACCCGAGCTGAAGGCAGACGCTTAGCTGTTTGAGCCACCCAGGCCCCCGAGGCAGGTTTTATTTGTAATAAACTTGGGATGAGAGGGGTATATCAGTCATTGAGTCTGGTGTATTTTTGATAATTATGCTGATTTTTGAGAGGTATCTTTATCTGCTTTACAAATTCATCATGTCATAATAGTTAAATACTAATAGAGGTGAGATCTGTATCAGGTTTGTACCTGAGTTAATAGCATTGTGTCATTGTCAGTTTCCTGGTTTTGACAATGTACTATGTGTAGATACTATCACTGGAGGAACCGAGGGGAAGGATACACAGAGGAAATAAACTCTAAGTACTATTTCTGAAAGTTCCTGTGTATCTTAAACTACTTAAAAATAAAAAGGTATTAAAAACAAAAGAAGTGATGCCCCAAGCTATAACCATCACTCAGATGAAAGCTGACAAATGCAGAATACAATAGAACCCTGGCCTATGGAGAGGCGGGTGACCACCCTTGGCCCTGGTCAGACAGCCTGGATTCAAATCCCAGCTCTGCCACTCACTAGCTGTGTGACCTTGGGCAAGTTCCTCAACTGTGGAAGTCTCCATCTCATTTGAGATATGGAGATAGAAATCCCCATTTGGTGAGTTATCGTGAGAAATAAGTGAGGTGAGGCTGGCATACAGTAGGCACTTAATACCTGGTAGCTGCTGTTATTACCATCATTTGTCCACAACTTGTGCACTACTATGTTAACACAGGAAAAAGAATCGGGTTCCTTTTCTTGGGAGTCACTATGTATTCAACAGATGAAGCCTCTAGACCATTATGCTGGCTTTTCCCCATCCCATGCTCATGCAGTTAATATTTTGAAGTTCCGTGCAGACGTTACTTTTTTTTCCTGTTTCCAATTCTTGGTTTCAACCTGGCAGCCTAGGTCTAGACTGTAGTGTTTTTATTGACTTTTTCAGTTACCTCTTTTGCTAAGCTTGGAGACATCTATAAATTTGAGACATCTGTAAATTTGAAAAGCATCCCTTCCAGGTCTTCAGCTAATTCATGGATAAAAAGGTTGGATACCATCGATAAGGATCCTGTGGTATGTCACCAACTACCTCTCTTCAAAATGAAACATTTACTAATGAGCATTTGCTGAGAAGACTGGATTCCAGGTTCCTGGGTAGTTGTAGAGCAGGGCTAAGTAAGCATACATGGAGGGAACTGTGGGCCCACTTAATCCACGGTTTGGGATCCTGAGAACAGCAACTTGACATCTAGTTTTTCCCTGTAGGTCAAAGCATGAAGAAATTGATCTGGTCAGTTTAGAGGAATTTTATAAGGAGGCTCCTCCAGATATTAGCAAGGCTGAAGTCACCATGGGAGACCCTCACCAGCAAACCCTTGCACGTCTGGACTGGGAGCTGGAACAGCGGAAAAGGTTGTGTATCTTTCCTGACCTTGTTAGCCTGTGCAGACACAGACCTTTAACCATGAGGACAGTGCTTTGTCGTGCACGACCCACAATCATACAGCAAAGTTCTGAAACCAGTAGAATGGTTTAAGACCAAATCCCATTTTGTGATTAATTCACACCTGATAATTCAAACTTGACCAACAGCATTATGGGTGGGGCTCGAATTGCTTATGGCTGTTAAAAGAAAATTGGAGTAACTTTTTCTTTAAAATTTTAACACCTGAGACCTAAATACCTTTTGTATTGTAAATTTAATTTTTTTCTTTTACTTTTTCCTCTGCCTCTAAGACTGTCCCTGTGGTACTTTAAAGGTTTGCAGACATTATTTTAGAAGGTTCTGCACGACATTCCTGTGTATAGACAAATTACAATTCACGTAATCTTTCCTCTGTTGGATTGGACTTTTAGTTATCACTTTTTTGCTATCATATTTTATGCTTCAAGGAGCACCTTTACATATAAAAATTTTCCATACTAATAAAGATCTTTTATTTATTAATTGTAAGTAGAACATCTATACTGTGTAATTTAATCTAGATCTTTTTAAGGGGGTAGTGTATTTTTCATACTGGATCTTTCATGGCTGCATTCCTTTCGTTATAGTGACTTTCTTCCCCATATTGGTACGTTTTCGTACTAATTCTAGGGCTTTTGGTTGACACATTTGCTCTGTTTTCCACTGGAGAAGCAGGTGTTTTTATTCCTTTTTTTTTTCCTGTTATAGAATGTATTCTATGCCTTTGGTCCATGTTATGAATTTAATAAGCACTAAGTGTGGTGCTTATGGAATTGGTGTCAGGTTGTTAGCAGATGGGGCTGGCCCATCACTCCCCTGTCCAGTACATGGCTTGCCTTGGCACAGGCTAAGCCATGAGTGTTGTATTCCTGTGGTCCAGAATCCATCACCACCTGTCCCACTCAGGCCAGTCTGTGGGCCTCATTTGGGTACTATAGTTGCTAGGTTCACATGTTTGTGAAAGTTTTGGCTCTAGACCTTAGAGGTAAGAAAGGGAACAGGAAATGACACAGATATTCCCTAGTGGTTAATGAGCAGAGCCTCTGGAGCCGGACAGGCATGGATTCAAAGCCCAGCTCTGTACTTGCTTTTAGCTGGATGACCTTGGGCAAGTTACCTACCTCCTTAAGCCTTCGTTTCTTCCTTTGGGGAAAAGAAGAGTCCCTATCTTCCAGGATTTTTATAAGCATTAAATGCAATAATGCTTATAAAGAGTTCTCCAAGTGCTTGACACATAGTAAGTACTAGGTAAACATTAGTTAATCATGACTGCTGTCATTAGGTGGATTGTGACAGTAGGTGTGTTGGGAGATCTCTGAGGAGCTTCGAGTGACAGTGGTCTCTCCTTTCCCAATAGGCTGGCAGAGAAGTACCGGGAGTGCCTGTCCAACAAGGAGAAGATCCTTAAGGAGATTGAGGTGAAGAAGGAGTACCTAAGCAGCCTCCAGCCTCGCCTCAATAGCATCATGCAGGTGAGACTCTCCCCCATATACTCCCCAACATTGGCCTTTTGCTTTGCCTTCAGCACCCAGTGAGACCTTGCTGACTTGAGGCCTCCAGCAGCCATGTATCCCTTTGGGTTTTGCCAGGTGTGTTACCCTAGTGGGTGTCAGAGCCCAGTGCAAGGATTGTCCTGTTAGCAGTTTCTACCCAGCCAGTACGGTAAGATTGTGTCCTGGGTGGAAGAGATGCTGCCGTGTGGGCTCAGGAACATAGACACACATTTACCTGGGATGTTTTCTTTTTCTCCCAGAGCTTCTTCCAGGTAAAATAGTTTTGCAAACTCTAGGTTTAATTTACTCCCAGAATGGTTTCCACCAGCCCCACAGCCTCCAGACATCTAAGCCTGCTTCTGTGGATGTCTGTTAGACTCCCTGACTGCACCTTGGGGGCAGATGTTCAGCAGATGTACTCTCTCTGAAGAGAACTTCACTCGTATTTGAAAGCTGTTCGGTACCTTCAGAGGAAAAGTCCCCACTTTACAATGTAATGTAAATGTAATGTCTTTCTGTGTAGGTGATCTGATTTTTATTTGTGAGGCCAGATTTGCTCTAAATCCTTATGGTTTTGTTTTTTTTTTAAGGCTTTGTGTTTTGTTTTTTTTTTTAAGTAAACACTATGCCCAACATGGGGCATGAACTCAAGACCCTGAGATCAAGAGTCACATGCTCTACCAGCTGAGCCAACCAGGCAGCCCTCTAAATTTTCATAGTTTTATGTAGTAGAGTAAATGGTTAACATGGAGGAACTTTGCAAAAGGACCCTAGAGAAATCAAAAATTCCCTTTTCTAGGATTTGGCAAGATCTACATTTCCTCCCTTTAACTCTAGGCATAGAATTAGAACTGTTAACAAATATTCTCAGTAGCACTTCATAATAGGACAGAAAGAAAACAAGCTAAAAGTTTGGGTTGTACTTAATTTTTCCTGTTGTTTTTTTTTTTTAAGATTTTGTTTGTTTATTTATCTGAGAGAGAGAGTGTGGGAAGAGGAGCAGATGGAGGGAGACACCCAGGCTCTACTCCCAGTGCAGAGCCCAATGCAGGGCTCGATCTCACGACCCTGAGATCATGACCTGAGCCCAAATCAAGAGTTGGACGCTTAATGGACTGAGCCACCCAGGCACGCCTTAATTTTTCCTATTAACTGCAGTCTCTCTAAACATGCCTAAGTAGGGTACAGGTTAAATAAATTCTTGTACGGCACAGCCTTACGGCTGTATTGGAAATACAGAACATCATTACACTGATAAAATAATTGGACAGAATAAAGATTTATCATATAATTAAACAAAACAGTGCCCGTTGTAGGACATAAAGTACTATTTCATTGTATACCTTTGTTTATA
This sequence comes from Neomonachus schauinslandi, assembly GCF_002201575.2. NCBI lineage: Eukaryota > Metazoa > Chordata > Mammalia > Carnivora > Phocidae > Neomonachus > Neomonachus schauinslandi. The sequence continues at coordinate 70,302,943 of NC_058416.1, forward strand.
AAGTATCCATATGAATATATACATGTGTGAGTCCAGTGTATGCTTGGAAGAGTTACTATTAATACCAAATCTTTAACAATTACTTTGGGGTTTGGGGACTGGGAGGTTTGTTTTGTTTTTAAAGTAGTCTACGCCCATTGTGGGGCATTGACCCCGAGATCAAGAGTCACATATTCTACCAATTGAGCCCTGGGAGTTTTTGCTTTATAAACTTGAATAGGGCGCCTGGGTGGCTCAGTTGGTTAAGCGACTGCCTTCGGCTCAGGTCATGATCCTGGAGTCCCGGGATCGAGGCCCACATCAGGCTCCCTGCTCAGCGGGGGGTCTGCTTCTCCCTCTGACCCTCTTCCCTCTCGTGCTCTCTGTCTCTCATTCTCTCTCTCAAATAAGTAAATAAAATCTTAAAAACAACAACAACAACAACAACAAAAACTTGAATACAACTTTTTTTTTTTTAAGCAGGCGCCACACTCAGCGTGGAGCCCAGTGCAGGTCTTGAACTCATGACCCTGAGATCAAGACCTGAGCTGAGATCAAGAGTTGAATACTTAACTGACTGAGCCACCCAGGCGCCCCGAATACAACTTTTTAAAACAATGCACATATATTACACTTAAAAGAATAATGTATAGAAAAGCATACAGTTCATAAGTGTATAGCTCAGTGATTATTCACTGAGTAAACACATCTCTGTAACTTGCACCCAAATCAAGAAAAATAACAGTATTGATTTTTTAGAAGCAATTTTATTTCCCCTTCCAGTCACTGTATCCTCCCACCCCACCCTGTAACCATTATCTTGACTTCTAACATCATAAGTTAGTTTGGCCCGTTTTTGAATTTACACAAACGGAATCATATACACTTGAGTCTGGCTTCTTTTGCTTAACATTGTGAGATTTGTCTGTATTGTCATGAACACCAGGAGTTCATTTGTTTTCATTGATACTTAGTATTTGATTGTGGGTTCTAGTTTGGGGCTAATGAATAATGCTGCTATGAGCATTCTTTGTCCTTTGGTGCCTTTGTATACATATTTCTGTTGAATATATTCCTAGGAATGAAATTGCTGGGTTGTAGAGTATGCTAGGCATATATTTAGTTTTGGCACATACTGAAACAGTTTTCTAAAATGATTGCATTGATTTACAAAATTCCCCTAGCACCATATGAAAGTTCTTTTTTTTTTTTTTTTTT
>NC_058416.1:70304239-70343131 GCF_002201575.2 Neomonachus schauinslandi
AAAGTTTTTTTTTTTTTTTTTTTTTAAGATTTTATTTATTTAGGGCGCCTGGGTGGCTCAGATGGTTAAGCGTCTGCCTTCGGCTCAGGTCATGATCCCGGGTTCCTGGGATCGGGTCCCGCATCGGGCTCCCTGCTAGGCGGGGAGCCTGCTTCTCCCTCTGCCTCTGCCTCTCTCTCTCTCTCTCTGACTCTCATGAATAAATAAATTAAAAAAAAAAAAGATTTTATTTATTTATTTGAGAGAGAGAATGAGATAGAGAGAGCATGAGAGGGGGGAGGGTCAGAAGCAGACTTCCTGCTGAGCAGGGAGCCCAATGCGGGACTCGATCCTGGGACTCCAGGATCATGACCTGAGCCAAAGGCAGTCGCCTAACCAACTGAGCCACCCAGGCGCCCACACCATATGAAAGTTCTAATTGCTCCACATCCTCACCAACACTTGATATTGTCAGTCTTCTTAATTTTAGCCATTCTGGAGGGCATTGCTTATGGTTTTAAATTCCTTTTCCCTGGGCGCCTGGGTGGCTCAGTTGGTTAAGCGACTGCCTTCGGCTCAGGTCATGATCCTGGAGTTCCGGGATCGAGTCCCGCATCGGGCTCCCTGCTCAGCAGGGAGTCTGCTTCTCCCTCTGGCCCTCCCCCCTCTCATGCTCTCTCTATCTCATTCTCTCTCTCAAATAAATAAATAAATAAAATCTTTAAAAAAAAAAAATTCCTTTTCCCTGAGGACCAGTGATATTGCGCACAGCCCCTTTTTATATGCTTATTAGCTTTTGGATTACCTCATTTGTGAAAGGCATGTTTAAGTCTTTTGCTTGTACTTCTTTATATTTTCTGAAGATGAATCTTTTGCAGATATTTTGTGACTTTCTTTTTCACTCTCACAATGGTATCTTTTAATGAGCAGATTTCTTAAGTTTTATATGGTCTTATTAGTGTTTTCCTTTATGGTTAGTGCTTTGGTGTCCTATTTAAGAAATTTGTCTCTGTTCCCAAGGTCATGGAGATACTCTCTTGTTTTCTTATAGAAGCTCTATTGTTTGTTTTTCACATTTAGATTTCTAGGCTTCCTGGAAGGGAATTTTGTACCTAGTGTGAGGTAAGGGTCAGATTCTTTTTTTTTCACATGTTGGTATTCAGCTGGGTCATTTATTGAAAAGACCATTCTTTCCCCACTCTGCTGTGCCACTTTTGTCTTAAATGTCCGTGTAGGTTTGTGAATGGTCTGTTCGTCTATCCAGGCACCAGTACCATACTGGCTTATTTACTGTAGCTTTTTTTTTTTTAAGATTTTATTTATTTATTTGACAGAGCAAGTGAGAGAGAGAGAGCACAGGCGGGGGGAGAGGCAGAGAGAGAGGGTGAAGCAGGCTCCTCGCTGAACAGGGAGCCCAATGTGGGGCTCAATCCCAGGACCCCGGGATCATGATCTGAGCCGAAGGCAGACGCTTATACAACTGAGCCACCCAGGCACCCTGGTCCTTTGCATTTAACATAATAAATTTTAGAATCAGCTAGTTGATTTTTACCTGCTGGGATTTAGACTTGGATTGCATTGAATCTGTCGATCGCTTTGGGGTGAATTGATTTCAAGATAATATTGAGTTTTCCAGACCATTAACATGGTATGTATCTCCATTCATTTAGAGCTTTCATTTCTCAGACCTTTGTGTAGAGGCTTACCTACCTTTCACTTAATAGGTAGTTGATGTTTTCTTGATGCTATTGGAAATGGCTCTTTTTATAAGTTCATTCTCTTACTGTTTGCTGCTTGTATAAATTGATCTTTTTGTATTGACTTTTTGTCTACCTATTCTGTTACCTTATCGTGTATTTTTAGTAAATAAAAAGCTATTATGGTAACTCAGCAGCCACCTTTTCATATGTGGACTGCCTAAAAAGAAAACAAAAACCCTTCTTTTGTTGCATGCAGGCTTCCCTCCCCGTGCAAGAGTACCTGTTCATGCCGTTCGACCAGGCTCACAAGCAATATGAGACAGCTAGACACCTGCCACCTCCCCTCTATGTCCTCTTTGTCCAAGCCACTGCATATGGGCAGGCCTGTGGTGAGTATGGGGGGTGGGTGAGGAAGAGGGGCTGTGGGAGCAGCAGCCTTGGCCGTTTGAGTCATTTGGAAGCCCTGCCCGCTGAGGAAAGCTCCCTGGTCCTGCCAGAAGCCCACAGGTGACAGATGCTGCCCCCCGCCGCACCACCCAGCATGGCTGCTTTGACCAGCTGGCCTGAGGCTAGACTAACCTGGTGGGCATTTCCGAATGGATGGCTTTGAATCTTTGATGAGCCTGGCTGGTCAGCTGTTGAGTGCAGTGCCCAGGCAGCCTGTCTGGGCTCCCAGACACTCACCTCATCAAGGCATGCTTGGCAGGTGGATCGGCACCTCTTGCTCCGCTTCAGAGAGAAGAGTTGGTCAACACAGGTCCCAGGCAGCTTTCCCAGGCTTTCACCAAGCCCAAACAAGCTGCATGTCATTATAGTGAATTACCAAGTGGGAAGATGTCTTTGCTTTAAGCTTAAGGGCAGCCCTTTACTTCACTAGGATTTTGAAAAGTTTTTGGAGACCCTAACCTTTGCCTTCCTGCAGCTTTTACCCAGCACCTAAACTTTTCTTCTTCACCCCATCGCATCAGACAGATATGTATCGCACCAGTGCATGCCTCTCTTCCCAGCCATGGGCACCGACACATTACTGTCTTTCTTCTTGTGTTTTCCTGGTCCTTCTGGTCCTCTCCCTCCCTTTTGTTCTCCTTCTTGTTTCCATCATCAGCTCATATGAAATCCTCCCAGCCCCCTAGACAGGGTGAGTAATTTTCTTTTCTTTTGTGTTTAACCCCATCCTGTTTCCTTTCCCATTTTACTGTAGAATTTCAGGATTAAGTTACCAAAAGAATAGTTTGGCATTTGCCAGTGGTTGGTGGGGGCATCCAGCTTGTTTGGGGTGAGGTATGTTAGTTCATGCAGGGCTGTCAGAGCAGTGGCCAGCCTCCTGGGAGTATTATCTCAGTGGTCTGCCAGGTCGAGGAAGTTTGCTGTTCCTCCTTAGTACAGTTGGGCAAACCATTTTGGGCTCCTGTGACTATCTGTAATCTGTATACCCTTTTGAATGGAGCAAGAGGGTGGTGGCCTGTTTTGACCTCTCAGCACTAGACCTCTGGAGTTCCACAAAGGCAGGCCAGGTGTGACCCAGGGAAGTGTCAGTCCCGGTGCATGGACCGGCCCACTTATATTTGTGCTTGAGACAGTGGGCTCAAGTTGAATAGACCTGGTCTTGAATCCTAGCTTAGCTATTCTGGCTATTGTATCTAACTTCTCTGAGCCTTAATTTTCTCATTTCATGACTATAATAATGGTATGGCTCTCAAAGGGTTGTTGCAAAAGTTAAACATTAATTTGAAAAAAATAATTTTATAATTATAAGCATCAGCTCATTTGGTCCTCACCACCCAACTGGGCAGCTACTATTTGTCAAGACAGGATTTCATTGATGCAGAAAGTGGGGCTCAGAGCAGTGACATAACTTTCCAGGTGTTTAGGAATTGGGGCAGGAACTCAGATCTGGGACTAGACTACAGGGTCCAACCTATCCACTGTCCTGTCTCCCAGTTAAATGTGGTGGTGCCAGCCAGATGCTTAGTGTAGTACAGAATAGATGAGAGAGGTCATTTCCCTGATGTGGACAGTTATGGGTTCTGGATGAGAACCTTTAAGACAGTTGGCATAAGAGTATTTTGTGGCTTTAGGCCCTGGGTTGGGATTGTGCGTTGGTATAAGCTTGAAAAGAGAGGCATTCACCATAGTCTCAGGTGGTGCTTGTCCAAAAGTCTGCACTTTGGGTTGTTCTGAGTAAACAATGGAAAAAAGACTTAAGTTTCCTACCGTGTTCCTCTTCATCTGGAGAAAGAGCTTTTGCCCTCTCATCCCCCAGTCAGTAAGGACCTGCGACAAAGGCAGAAGAAATGCAGTCCCAGAGCTAGCCTGTTTGTATAGCTTAGCTCCTTTCCTCAGCAGCTGTCATACAAAGCTTTTTCTTGCTCACAGATAAGACCTTGTCCGTGGCAATTGAAGGCAGTGTGGACGAAGCCAAGGCTCTGTTTAAGCCTCCTGAAGACTCCCAAGGTAATGTAGTCAGGATCCTCCCCCCAGTCTTCCATAGTTGGTTCCAGGGGCACCGGGTCGCCACCCAGGGGCAGTGCTGGGCCTTTGGAAATTAGCTGTGCTAGTTCTGAGTATCAGGGAGCTTGACTTTAATGTCCTAATGCTCAAGGTAGACAGGAAAAACACTGCTTATGGATTTCAGCCCTGCCACTCACTAGCTTACTGATCCTGGGAAAGCTCTTTAACATTTCTGAGCTTCAGTTTACTCGTCAAAATAGGATAGTAATACCTCATGTAGAATTATCATCTGGATTAAGTGAGGTCATGCATGCAAAGTCCTTAGCATCATTCTGGGCACATAGTGACTGCTCAAATTATATGAACTGCTGCTATTGTTGTTATTTATATTACTGTTACTGCTACCACTACCAGTGGAGGGGCTTGTGGTCCATAGGATGACATTAAAAAGCACTTTCAGAAATGGGGGGGGGGGAATTATGAGGCATTCCTCTTTTTATTTTCTCGCATCACCACGTTTTCTCTACCAAATAAGCAGGAGCAAATTAGTTTATTATGTATTCTAAAGAAACCTATTTACAAATGACACAGTCTTGGCCCCTTTATGCCCCATGGGTTGAGGCACGTTAGGGAACATTGGGAGCCCCCTCACCTCTAGATGACTGTCCTTGTGGTTGCAGATGACGAGAGCGACTCGGATGCTGAGGAGGAACAGACCACGGTGAGAGCCGTTGCCCCTTATGAGTGTGCCACGCAGCCGCACTTGGGCCTGCTAGTTGGCAGGTGCTATTCTCCCTAGAAGCAGAAGAAAGAGGTTGGAAAGAAAGGGCTGCTGGGGGCCTGGCAGCTGGGATAGTTGAAGCAGCAGGTCCCAGGCAGCAGTCCCTGGCCTATACGGAGAAGGAAGGGGGAAATTGTATGACCGGTGCTTACCCGCTTTGATTTTCCTTCATCCAGAAACGCCGGCGACCCACACTGGGAGTTCAGTTGGATGACAAACGCAAGGAGATGCTGAAGAGGCACCCACTATCTGTCATGCTGGACCTGAAGTGCAAAGGTCTGGCTTCCCTTGTTCTGGGGGATCCCGTAGCTCCAGGTGCCCAACATCCAGCAAGCCAAAGCCCTGTTTGACCAAAAAAAGATTCTGGTTTCATATTTCTCTGTTTTTCCTCATGGTTTGGCATGGAGTTTGTTTGATTTTTTTTTTCCCCCTCTAAGTCCTAACCATAACAACAAAGCAACAAAACTAGACACATAATGGATGCTCGGTAAAATTACACCAATTTCTGAATTTGTTAAGTCAGATACACAGAACAAGTTGCAAGAGTATGCAAGTTTTGGGTAATAAGACCAACGTGCTTAATATAACAAATGTAAGTAGAGGTTTGTATTCTGTAGAGAATATATGTTTTGAAACTGGTTTTGTATGGATAAAGAAGCATGTGATAAAGCATTCTAGCAGTATAAGAGTTAACAGTTACATGTAAGTTTCCCTCTCACCTGAGACTCCCAGACTCTTGTCCTTGGTCTTACCTCCAAGGACAACCATTGTGACAGATTTCTGATGTATTTTCTAGACCTATTCTATGCATTTAGAAACTTTTATACAAGTGTTTATTTATCCCCTTCTTTTACTTTTTACACAAATGGAAACATACTCCATACACTGGCCCTCTCTTTATTTTTTTTTTTTTTTAATTTGTTATTTTGAGATAATTTTAGACTCAGAAGAGTTGCAGTAGTAGAGTTCTCATGCTCTTCATCCAGCTTCCCCTAATGTCAACATTTAACCACAGTACAGTGATCCAAACCAGTGTTAATTTTATTGGTATAATGTTATTAACTAAACTACAGAATTTATGCACATTTCCCTGGTTTTTCCACTAATGTCCTTTGTTCCAGGTTCCATTGCATTTAGTTGTCCTGCCCCTTAGTCTCTTCCAGGCAGTGATAGTTCCTCAGTCTTTGCTTGTCTTTCATGACCTTGACATCTTTGAAGACAAGGTTTATTATGTGGAAAGACTCAATTTGGGTTTGTCTGGTCCTTTCTCCTGACTAGGCTGAGGTTATGGGTTTGGGGGAGGAATACCATAGACGTGGTGTTCATCATCACGTCACATCAGGGGTAAATGGTGTCACTGTGTCTTATCACCGATGACAGGAACCTGGATCCACTTGGTGATCACTTGATCGCTCCCCTTCCATATTGTAGTTGTTAGAAGCAGCTAAGTCCAGGCCACGCTCAAGAGGAGGGAAGTGAAGCTCCCCGCCTTGGAGAGAGGAGTTGCAAGGAATTTGTAGACATTCTTTTTTAACTCAATATAAAATTGACATTGAGTTCTTATTTTTACAGTAAAAGCTCTTAAAAGCCTTGCTGACTTTCTGTTCCCTAACACTGTAAACTTTTCTCTCATGTTCAAATTGTACATGGTCTTCGTTTCCTTCCCCCCTCAGATGACAGCGTACTTCACCTGACTTTCTACTACCTCATGAACCTCAACATCATGACTGTAAAAGCCAAAGTGACAACCGCCACGGAGCTGATCACCCCCATCAGTGCAGGGTATTGGGCAGGCGCGGTGGAGAGTGGGGCATGGGGGTGGGTGTGAGAAGAGCCTCAGTATGGGCTGCTCTGGGTTCCTCACGCTCTGAGGAGGTGCATGGCTGTGTTGATTTCTGTTGCCATGTCCACGTGGCCTAGAAGTCCTGGCACATCACTGGTATTTAGGAAGTACTCACTGATTTTAGTTGGTCCTCTTACTACATAGCAGATGATAAAACGACTTCAATGTATGGCAAATTGAGTGGGCGGGGCAGAGCACCAGCTTTTTATGAACAGTGGAAAGGCATGAATGGAGGAATGGAGTTTGGCAGACATTACTAGGTTGACAAATTTAGGCCGCCCTCGTCCTTTACTTTTTCTCTCCCAAGGTGCTGGGATTTTTGCTTCACAGCTCAGCTCAGTCCCAGGTTGTGAGAGGAGGTTTTGAGGAGGGTGAGCAGAAGCTCAGTAATCAAGGCCACAGGTCGGGCATCTCCAGGAAGCCCCTGACACTGGCAGTCTTGTTCCACAGCTAGGAGTGGAAAGAAGGGAGGAGGACCCAAGAGAGCCTGGGGGTGAAATAGCCTCACTTACAAAAGCACTAGGCTGGCCTGGCACTCAAGCAGAGTGAGTCGTCGTGTTGGCTGTACAAAGACCACTGAGGAAGGCATAGGTCTGCTGCCTCGTGGGCTGGGGCTCTTCCCATGGCTGCCTGGTGGTGCGGTGTCCCTGGGTTCTCTACCGTGCACTTACAGTCCACGCCCCCTTCAGGCTGCAGCCGTGGTCCCTGTACTTGAGAGTGTTGTGTGGTTACCCTAGGGCACTCTGGATGAAATTGACCCTATTCTCACCTGACCCCAGCAGAGGGAGCCCAGGCTTGCTTCTTCAGAGCATCCAGTTACACTGCTCAGCCAGAGCTCTCTGGCAGTTGAGGCCATGGTGGAGCTCCCTGTCACCAGCATTCTGCCTGCTCGCCTCTTGATGCCATACCTACTAAGAACAGGGCTGCCTGCTGGCCTCAGTGCACACTTAACTCCAGCTCCTCATGTGCAATGATGGGGACAGTGCTGCGGACTGGTTACCAGCTGGGCTCAGAACTCCAGCATGTCCCCAGTCTGCCACTTAGAGCTGTGTCTGCACGTTGAGCCAAGTTTCCTGGCCTCTGAGTCTGCCTCCTCACTCTGGTGGTTAATTGTAATATCTCCTTCAAGGGTGTTTGTGAAGGACCAGGTCCAGTGCTTAGCATAGGTGAAGCGCTTGATAAATGACAGCTGTGTTTATCATCATGCATTTGCTCTTCACAGTAACTTTACAAGGGGAGGAGACTGAGGCCTGTATACCTCTGTACTGTATGACTGTCAATGATAGGTGGGCTGTGGCCCCGGAAGGAGGAGGAGATACAAAAGGAAACACCGCCCTGAAACCAGGATTATATCTTTATGGGCCTTCAGGTGGTGTCTAGCTCATCCCCCTATTTTCTAGATGGAGAAACCGAGGTCCAAAGGGTATGTGGCCAGTTATGGAAGCCCCAAGCCTTAGAGCTCCAGACTCCCAGCCCAATGGCCTTTGCTCAAGTACAGGCTGCTTTGGGTCCTGGGGATACAGCAGCCTGGTCTGTGGTTCTATTTATTAATCTATGAAAACATAAGGATACTTTTTTTCCAATATAATCACAGTCTCACACTAATTTCTTAATACCATCTAGTATCCACAGTTCAAATTACCTTGATTTTCTCATAAGTGTTTTTTGTTGTTTTGTTTTTATATTAGGTTTTGAATCTGGATCTCTATAAGGTCCAAATGTTGCAATTGGGTGAGGCTTCTCTCCAGCTTCTTTTCATCCGAATGTCCTGCCATCTGTTTATTTGTTGAGGGGAATGGGTTGTTTGTAGGTTTCCCTGGTCTGGATTTTGATGATTGCATCCCTGCAGCACAATTTAATGAGTTACTTTCTCTCTGTGTATTTCGTGTAAATTAGATTTAGAGGCTTGATCAGATTCCATTTTGATTTTTTTGGTTGGGGGGGACAGGGGAGCAAGATGACATCATAGATGTCAAGTACTTCCATCAGGAGGCATAGGAGGTTCTCTATTTTTGTGGCATTAGCAGCATTGACAACCGTTGCCAGGATCTATTTCATTAGGGAATTGATGTTCTTAATACAATTTAACATTTAACCAGCCTTGCTGAATGTTCTTTAAGAAATTATTTTCCAGAATGATCTCCGTTAGGGCATTTTGACTAATCAGTTTTTCATTAAGTCATTAAACTATTTTTAATTATTTTATACTTTTACTTTACCAAATTTTTAATCCTTTGTTATTATTTTATAACAAAGATTTGACTAATTGAGTAGCTTTTTATTTCGGTGTTGTGTTTTTTTGTTTTGTTTTGTTTTTTTGTCAGAGAGAGATAGAGCCCACAAGCAGGGGAAGCAGCAGGCAGATGGAGAAGGAGAAGCAGGCTTCCCACTGAGCAAGGAGCCTAATGTGGGACTTGATCCCAGGACCCTGGGATCATGACCTGAGCAGAAAGCAAATGCTTAACTGACTGAGCCACCCAGGCATCCCAGTGTTTTTTTTGTTTATTTTTTTAAGTAGGCTCCACGCCTGGCATGGAGCCCATTGCAGGGCACTAACTCGCTACCCTGAGATCAAGACCTGAGCTGAGATCAAGAGCCGGATGCCCAACTGACTGAGCTACCCAGGAGCCTCTTGGTGTTGTAGTTTTATGACTAGATATAACCTTTTCTTTGATGTCCATTATTTTTACCAAATTGAGTTGTCCTGAACCACATATTACGATGTAAATTTTATCAAGAAGATTTGATTCTTCCATCAGGTTCTGTTAATTAGAAACCTTTATTGTGCAGTTTTAGCTGTTCTGCTTTATTTTTGTTGATTCATTCTGTTAGTAATAGTCACCAAATATTGGCCAAAAGACTGACAATTTTTTTAAAAGATGTATTTATTTATTTGAGAGGGGTCAGGGGCAGAGGGAGACCGAGAGAGAGAATGTCAAGCAGACTCCCCGCTAAGTGTAGAGCCCGATGTGGGGCTCAGTCTCATGACCTGAGACCATGACCTGAGTTGAAACCAAGAGTCAGACACTCAACCAACTGAGCCACCCAGGCGCATGGCAATTTTTTTTTTAAAGATTTTATTTATTTGAGAGAGAGAGCATGAGTAGAGGGAGGGACAGAGGGAGAGGGAGAAGCAGATACCCCGCAGAGCGGGGAGCCTGATGCGGGGCTCAATCCCAGGACCCCAAGATCATGACCTGAGCCGGAGCCAGACATTTAACCAACTGAGCCACCAAGGTGCCCCAAAAGACTGACAATTCTTATTTTCTGACCAGTTCTCCATGAAAAGCAGTGAAGGGGCAGAGACTTTGAGGAGGGCAGAGAGACTATAGGAGAGACAGAGAACAGGGAAGAGTCAGAAGCTGCCACTGCCCCATTGCTAAGTTCTTGAAGGCGTGCCGGGGCTCTGAGCAGCAGGATTAGCCCATTCTGCCTGAGTTGCTCCTGATGCCGTACCTGGAAAGGTGAAGGAGAACCCCCCCTACTGGTTGAGGGAAAGAACGAACCTTGTCCTTTGCAATTAGATTACTCCATTATCTTCCTCCTCTCCCCTTCCATTCCTTCTCCACTTGTCATGTTTAATTACAGGCTGTTCCCTAACCATTCCAGGTGGGTAGCAGTGGTGCTGTCTCTCTGCTTATAGCCCTGGGTCACCTTGTCTCCGGCGCATGTGATAATGTCTTTTTCTGGGAACATAAAAGGGACCTTTCTCTGTGAGTAGCATGAGATTTGGTCAAAATGAGATAGACACACCATCAAAGCTGCACACTTGTTCTTTTGGGGTAGAAAGGAATCTCTTCTCTTATGAAAATTGTGATTATTTTATCTCCAGTGTCACAGGGCTTTGCTGCCTTGAGTTAAGGCCCTGGTCACCATATACCTCTTGAAGGGATAGGGTTTTCAAAAAATTTGGTGCTTAGTACTACTACTGTCTTGGATCAGACAGTGCAAATCCCAGCTCCATCACTTTACTAGTAGTGTGACCTAAGACAAGCCGAATCTTTCAAAGCTTTGAGTTTCTCCTCTGTAAAATGGAAATGGTTATACTCCCTCCCTCATAGGGTTGTAAGGATCCAGTGACCTCAAGTATAAAGGGTCTGGTCCACAGGAACCATCCTAGAAATGGTAGCATGATCATCAGTGATAGGTGGCATTACCATCCCCAGATGACCAAGTCTGCCTTGAGGCAAGGAGTTGGCCAGCGTTCTCACTGCGGTCTTTTCCCTTTGCCAGTGACTTGCTGTCTCCTGACTCAGTCCTGAGCTGTTTGTATCCAGGGGACCATGGAAAGAAAACTCCAAATCCAGCCAATCAGTATCAGTTTGATAAAGTTGGGTGAGTCAGCAGTGTTTCCTTCTCTCCCAGCCTCTCTGCTTTGGAGTGTCTCCGGCAGCTCACACCCAGCGTCGGAGACCTGTTAGGGCCAGAGACCTCTCAGTGGGGAGGAGAGACTCTGGGGGCAGGAGGGAGTGTGGTATCAAGAGAAGGGAATGCAGGGGCAAATGGAGGTCATGGAAGGGTGAGGAAGGGTGGAAGGATCAAACTTGAAGGACGTGATAACACGTGATACAATAACATGGTTTATCATTTTAATTCTCTGAGAACTAAAAACTTTAAAAACATTTTAAAAATTGGTAGGCTGGTGAAGAGATCAAGGGCACTGCCTTTGTATTGAGATTTGCTTATGAGTTGGTAGGGGGGCGCTGGCAAGAGAAAAGCAAACATGGGAGAGGTGAAGTTCACAGTAGGGAGATGATGAAGTTCAGAGGCTTTGCTGGCAGTCTGGCTTTGAGTGTGGCTGAACCTGCAGGACCAGCCCATTTGGGGCGGTGGGGAGGGGGGGAGGATAGGAAAGGCTGTATCCTGGAACCACCGCAGAAAGGACTTATAAAATCATTTTACGCTGTGTTCTTTTCTGCAGCATCCTGACTTTGAGAGACTACGTACTTGACCTAGGTCACCCCTATTTGTGGGTACAAAAGCTGGGTGGCCTCCACTTCCCCAAAGAGCAGCCCCAGGTGTGTACACTGACCCATTCTCCTTGGCTGAGGATCTCTACTTCCTCATCTCCTGTACAGACTCCAGAAAGGCTTCTGATGGCCTTTGGGGGCTTTAAATTATCAGAATGCTTTCCCTTCTGTCCTCCCTCCACTCAGGATACTAAAATGTCTGAGGCCTACAAGTGTTTAGGTACCTTTTGCCTTCGCCCTGAGCCTAATAGCTCTCTTTTTTTTTTTTTAAGATTTTATTTATTTATTTGAGAGAAAGAGAGACAGAGAAACAGCATGAGAGGGGAGAGGGTCAGAGGGAGAAGCAGGCTCCCCGCTGAGCTGGGAGCCCGATGCGGGACTCAATCCTGGGACTCCAGGATCATGACGTGAGCCGAAGGCAGTTGCTTAACCAACTGAGCCACCCAGGTGCCCCGAGCCTAATAGCTCTCTTGATCAAAGTCACTTGGGTCCTTGCTCTGGGTGCAGCATGGCTCCAGGCTCTGCCACCCCCCCGTTTTATGTACAAAGATGACAAAAATGATGTGTCAACAGAACCCCAGGGGATCTGGCATCTTAGCAGAAGCCTTTCTAAGGAGCTGGCCAGCCTCTCAAGAACCCAGCGGCTTGTATTGTTCCTGCTGGAACTCAGCATCAGGCCTGTCATGGCAGGCAAACTCTGCCATTTCCATAAGATACACATCCCAGGGTGTGGGTAGTCCCAGCTGCCATAGGCACTCAGGGCGTAGGAGAGAGGAAGTGCCTGGAGGAAGGGATGGAGCACTCAGGTGTGCTGCTCACTGTCGTCCACAGCACACGGTGATTGCTGACCACTCGCTGAGCGCCAGCCACATGGAGACCACTATGAAACTGCTGAAGACCAGGGTGCAGTCCCGCCTGGCCCTTCACAAACAGTTTGCATCCCTGGGTAAGCTGGTGTTAGGACTGTGGCTTAAGGGCCACTTGGACAACAGAGACAAAGATGACTTATCCTTCCCTCAGATTTCTTAAATCCTGATGACACATCAAAGAGGACTTGGTTCCTGGCTCTTGCTGAGCAGAGGTGTTGGCAGGGCCATTGGGGAGAGCTACAAGCCCCTCCAGGCAGAGATCTGAGCTCCCCTCAGGGCCATCAGCGTTGTCCTAGCTCACAAAAGAGGCCCAAAGCCTTCTGGGTGGTCCAAGTTAGTGGACTGGTCAGGAACAGCTTATTCTAGGTTAGCGCATGTCAGCCTTTGGTGTCCATTCTACAGATATTTAGTAGAAGCCCAGTTCATGCTTTGTAGAGCTTACATTTAGCTTATTTGAGTACAGCTGTTCAGGGATCCACCCCCTCATCCCTCCCCTGAGACCTACTGAGCTACCATCCTCCATGGTGAGGCTGAACCCCAGTGTTTTTCATAAGTTCCCAGGTGATTCTGATGAGCCATTGACCACGGAGGTGGCCAGTTGGGTGTTTCTCTTCATTCAGTAAATACCTGTCAAGGGTTTACCATGCATAAGGCAGTTGTGGGGTAGTGAGAGTTAAGATCTTTCTGATCTAAAATAGTCACTGTCAGGAAAGGCATTGGGTTTCCGGGACCCATCTAGAGACCGTTCCCCTTTGGGGCAGTTCTTGCATTCCACGTGGACCCAGATGTCTCCAGGGCAGCATTGCTGTCGGGCTTGCTCCCCAACAGCATTGCTCAACCTATTTTGTTGGCTGATTGTCATCCTGTACGGGGTTTACTGTGTTGGCATATTTGCGGATTGAAGCGCCAGCAAGAATTTGCCCTGGAGCAGTTCTCTAGCTCTTCTCCCTTAGAGAAACCGACACAGAACACTTCAGTCATTTCCTCTGTCAAGGTCAGGTGTGCAAACAGCCCTCTCGGCTATTTGATCTAATTAACAGTCATTGCTGTAGAGGCACTGTCACTGGTTCTGGCTGCCAGGGGGCTTTTGTTTTGCTGGCTGTCATTTGCATTAAAGATAACGCACCGTGAAAGCTGGTGCTAGGTCTGGCCACAAGCACATAGCACGGGGGAAGGTCAGATTGGTGTGCCTGCATTCCTAGCACGTGTTGACCAGGGCCCCTACGGAATGCCTCCTGTACCTGAACAGCTGGTAGGGCCATCAGAGCCCTCCAGATACTGGTTACCCAGTGTGGCACCTGATTGCTACCTGTATACCACATATCTTGCTTTCTTTTAGAGCATGGCATTGTACCAGTTACCAGTGATTGCCAGTGCCTCTTCCCTGCAAAGGTTGTCTCCCGCCTGGTGAAGTGGGTGACGATTGCCCATGAGGATTACCTGGTAAGTGGAGGAGTGACGGGTCACCCTTGCCGTCCCAAAAACCCATATCACCCTTTAGCTCCTGCCCTTCCAGTAGGGGATTTGACCGGAGAGTCCAGGAGTTCACTTCTCTGTGGTGACTTCTAGGAGCTGCATTTCACCAAGGACATTGTGGAGGCGGGACTGGCTGAGGACACCAATCTCTACTACATGGCACTCGTGGAAAGGGGCACAGGTAATTGTTCTTCTGAGCATAGTGGTAGACAAGGGGAGCTAGTAAGAATAAAACATTCCTGGATGCCTGGGTGGCTCAGTAGGTTAAGCATCTGCCTTTGGCTCAGGTCGTGATCCCAGGCTCCTGGGATCGAGTCCCACATAGGGCTCCTTGCTCAGCGGGGAGCCTGCTTCTCCCTCTCCCTCTGCCTCTCCCCCCCGCCTGTGCTCTCTTGCTCTCCTTCTGACAAATAAAACCTTTTTTTTTTTTTTAAAGATTTTATTTATTTATTTGAGACAGAGAGAATGAGAGAGAGAGAGCACATGAGAGGGGGGAGGGTCAGAGGGAGAAGCAGACTCCCTGCTGAGCAGGGAGCCCGATGCGGGACTCGATCCAGGGACTCCAGGATCATGACCTGAGCCGAAAGCAGTCGCTTAACCAACTGAGCCACCCAGGCGCCCCCTGACAAATAAAACGTTAAAAAAAAAAAAAGGAATAAAACATTCCCGAGGGTTGTCCAAAGAAAGCAAA
Source organism: Neomonachus schauinslandi (assembly GCF_002201575.2). Lineage (NCBI taxonomy): Eukaryota > Metazoa > Chordata > Mammalia > Carnivora > Phocidae > Neomonachus > Neomonachus schauinslandi. Next base: position 70,319,000 of record NC_058416.1, read on the forward strand.
AGATCCTAGAATCCTGCTGGGGTGACTTAGCAAATAGTAATGATTGTAAGAACCACCGTTCAGTGAGGACTTGTTCTGTAACACAGCTGCATACATGTTTTATCTCATTTAATCCTCATCACAGTGCGTGCTGGGAGTGGTAATACAGGTATCCCCGTTTTCCTGAAGTTTGCATTCCACCACTTTTCCAAAAAACCTACATTAATATCTGTTTTCATTAACCGAAAGAAAGGAGGATTTTCACTTTTACAAAAAGAGTCATTACTAATGTAGGTCTTTTGTAAAAGTAAAGTGGCATTAATGCTCAGAATGTGGGGGATGCCCCTTGTTTTATGCCCTTTTGGCTTTTGAAAGGTTTCATAGCCACGCTCTACTTTTGGATAACAGGGGAAACCTGTATGCCCAGTTTATAGGTGAGCACATTGAGGCATAGTCACAAGTGCAGCCTGACCTCTGAGCCTGAGCTCTTAGCTCTTTGCTTTATCGTTTTATCATTCTCTAAAAGCAGATACCTGTTCTTTCTCCTCTTCACAGAAGGGCTGACTTGTTGTTCTCAGGTTGTGAAGTGCAGGGTGGCAGGACCTTCCTCCCTGTCTGCTGTTCCTGTACTCACTTTGGAGGCATCAAAAACTATGATTTCTCACAGCTGTTCTGGCGTCTAATTTGCCGAGGCTTCCTGTGGAGCCAACCAGGTGCTGCTTTATGGAGCTGTTTTCTGGCTCCTGCCTCGGCAAGCCTGGCACTGCCCACAGGATCCGACCCCTGGGGCTTGGTGCTGTGGCTGCAGAGCGGAGGGATTGTCTGTGATTCTAAGACACTGCGAGAAATACAAGGAAAGGGTGCACTGTCTGATGTTAGAGTTTCTCTGTCCTGTGGTTTCTTCCCTTCTTTTTTTCTTTGTGTGGTTTTAAAATACTCTGAGGAAATTAACTATTTTAGATATAGTTGAGGTCCCCTGAGGTCATTCTCTCCCTCAGGATAGGTGATTGCTACTTGGAATTTGTACATTTGTTTCCCATCCTTTTCCCTTTAAAAAACTTTTTACCTTGGGCGCCTGGGTGGCTCAGTCGTTAAGCGTCTGCCTTCGGCTCAGGTCATGATCCCAGGGTCCTGGGATCGAGTCCCACATCGGGCTCCCTGCTCGGCAGGAAGCTTGCTTCTCCCTCTCCCACTCCCCCTGCTTGTGTTCCTGCTCTCGCTATCTCTCTCTCTGTCAAATAAATAAATAAAATCTTTAAAAAAAAAAAAAATTTTTACCTTGTCCCTAAATAACATAGAATACTGTTTTGAAAGGGCACGAAATATGTAGTCCAAGAAATTTATAAAGCCCCAAGTGGGGTAAGTCACTGGAAGACATCGTTCTGCTTCTTGGTTGAGGAGATGAAAGCTTGTAAAGATAGTAAGTGTTCTAGATCCATCAGAGCGAATGTGCTAAATAACATTTTTGTAAGATGCATTGTAGAATTTGAAAATTTAAGAGTGAAATTTAAATGAATAAGTGGGCAGCAATTCCAGAAAATATGTCATTTTACAACAGATCAGTTTGAAAACTGATGGATTAAAAAAATTGGTGAATAGAGATAAATGCAGGAATATATGCCAACTGTTAACGACACAAATAATACAGCAGCAGAGAAAGGACTCACTTTTTAATTTTTTTTAATTTTATTTTACTTAAATTCCGTTAATTAACTATAGTGTATTAGTTTCAGAGGTAGAGTTCAGTGATTCATCAGTTGCATATAATATCCATTGCTCCTTACCTCATGTGCCCTCCTTAATGTCCATCACCCAGTTACCCCATCCCCCCACCTGCCTTCCCTCCAGCAACCCTCAGTTTGTTTCCTATACTTGAGTCTCTTATTGTTTGTCTCCCTGTCTGATTTCATTTTACTTTATTTTTCCCTCCCTTCCCCTATGATCCTCTCTTTTGTTTCTCAAATTCCACATATGAGTGAAATCATATAATTTTCTTTCTCTGATTGACTTATTTCACTTTGCATTATACCCTCTACTTCCATCCACATCATTGCAAATGGTAAGATTTCATCTTTCTGATGGCTGAGTAATATTACATTGCATATATATTATATATATATACACATATTATATATGTATATATACACACCACATCTTCTTTATTCATCTGTCAACTGACATCTGGGCTCTTTCCGTAGTTTGGCTGTTGTGGACATTGCAGCTACAAACATTGGGATGCAGGTGCCCCCTTCGGATCACTATGTTTGTATCCTTTGGGTAGGACTCACTTTTTTTTTTTTTTTAGGACTCACTTTTTAATAAATGTGGTTGCAACTGTCAGGGAAGAATTGTCTTAATCTATACTCTCTTGTCCTCTGTTGTTTGAATTACTAGTGTGTCACAGTTCTTTTTCTTCCCCATAAATAATGAAAAAGGAATGGCATACTTCACCCCTTGGTAGAAAGGGTAAATATCATCCTGTGGAGAAAGGCAGAGGCTGTCACCAGAGATAAAATGAATATGTTAAAAAAATACAACTATTTTCAGGGGCACCTGGTGGCTTAGTCGGTTAAGCATCTGCCTTCAGCTCAGGTCATGATCTCGGTCCTGGGATCGAGCCCCGAGTTGGGCTCCCTGCTCAGTGAGGAGTCTGCTTCTCCCTCTCCCTCTTCCCATCCCCACTGCTCGTGCGTGCTCTATCTCTCTCTCAAATAATAAAGTTCTTAAAAAAAAATACAACTATTTTCTATAAGGAGTATGAATTTATAGCTTTGATATCAGACAGTTCTAGTTAAACTCAGCACTGCTGCTTTGCAACTGATTGATCCTAAGGAAGTTTCTGTCAGAGTCTGAGTTTCTTTATATATAAAATTGGGATGGTAATAATTGTACCCATCTCATAGAATCATTCCTAGGATGAAATATAATGTGTAAAGAGGAGTTTAACACAGTGCTTGGAATACAGTAAGTACTCAATATATGTTGGCTATGTAAAAGTTTCACGTAACAAAGTACATAAAAAGAAAAGGAACAGAATAGAGAGAATATATTTGATATAATAGCTAATACACAATATTGTTGGAAAGAAAAAACAGATAGCCTTCACGTGGGAAAATCCTTAACTTGCTGGCAAAGAAAGAAATGCCAATTAAAACAAATTTCTGTCAAGGGAGCAAATAGAACTCTTGGGCAGACCCAATGTGGACCAGACTCTGGGGAGTCCACACACCTCTGCATCCTTGAAGGGTACCAGAGTCACAGGACCTCACATTCTGCAACCTGACAATTCTGCTTCAGAGACTGTAGAACGAAAATAAAAGTCATTTAGTACCAGAATGTGCTGCCCAATACTCAAATTAATACAAGACAAAGAGCTAGCCTTGGGTTTAGTGGGGAGGGTCCATGGCTGGCAAACTCGGTCTCAGAACTCATTTTTCCTCCTTACTCCCTTCCCAGCCAAACTCCAGGCTGCTGTGGTGCTGAATCCTGGCTACTCCTCCATCCCACCCATTTTCCAGCTGTGTCTGAACTGGAAAGGGGAGAAAACCAATAGCAACGATGACAACATTCGGGTAAGACCCTGCTGGGGTGACGGAAAGAGCAGGGAGAGCCTCCTTGGGAGGCGGAGGGAAGTGGCAGAACCTACAGCAGCTGAGAGCTTGGCCACTGGCATAATTCCAGGGACAAAGGGGCCTGCTAGGATTTGTAGAATTTGCTGGAGGCTGTATGGTATAGTTGAAGAAAAAGTCTAGCCCCATATTAACCACTTACTTAGCTTGGGGTCACCCCATTTTAAAATGAGGATAATATAAAGCCTTGCCTTTAAAGGTTGTTGTCTTGGGCTTCTGTGGAAATGTGAATAAACTCAGAAGCATGGAAGTCCTGGAATGAGATGGGGTGTGAGATCATTGTAACTATTAATTATCATACCTGTTGATTTGATTCCATAGTGAATCAAAAACATGAATCATGTTTTTAATGCTGATATTTTGTGACTTAGATGTTGAGATTTCTTCTCTACACACCTCCATCTTCTTGGCTGTGAGAATGTTGGGCAAGGAAAGTTACGGGTCACAATCAGGAAGACTCTGTTGTCCTGAGCTTCAGGACAAACCTATCTGGTTTGATCTGGTGTGACCTAGCTCCTACAGAGGCCCGGCTACAGTTCTTGTAAAGCTGTCAGACCCAGCCAGTCTGAAGGTAGTGCTGAGTTTCTGGCTTTCCCACTCCTTAGGCCATGGAGAGTGAGGTCAATGTGTGCTACAAGGAGCTGTGCGGCCCCCGGCCCAGCCATCAGCTCTTGACCAACCAGTTGCAGCGCCTGTGTGTGCTGTTGGATGTCTACCTGGAGACTGACAGCCACGACGACAGTGTGGAGGGGCCCAAGGAGTTTCCCCAGGAGAAGATGTGTCTGCGGCTTTTCAGGTGAGGGGAGGGGTGGGAACGCTGGGGCTCTGGAGGTCTCCAGTCCTGCCTCTTTCAGGGACTTGGGGCAGAGATCAGAGCCTGGCATGGAGGGCATGCTTGTTCTTAGGTGTACTTGTCTCTGTTCACAGTGGAAATAAAAATTCTGTAGCCAGATTTTCTGGGGAGGGCTTGCTCCCTCTTTCCTGAAACTTTCCCTGCAGTCTACTTCCTACCGTCCTGGTCCAGTTGTTCTTCTTGAGCACCTCTGAAGGTCAGCCGCCCACTGAGTGAGCAGCACCAGACCACAAACCAAAAGGATTTAGCTGAACTTCCTGTGTTTTTTTTTTGGAAAACAACAGGGTTTGCTTTTTATTGTCCAAATAAGCTTTTATTTTTTATTTATTTATTTATTTATTTATTTTTAAAGATTTTATTTATTTATTTGAGAGAGAGAGAATGAGAGACAGATAGCATGAGAGGGAGGAGGGTCAGAGGGAGAAGCAGACTCCCCGCCGAGCAGGGAGCCCGATGTGGGACTCGATCCAGGGACTCCAGGATCATGACCTGAGCCGAAGGCAGTCGCTTAACCAACTGAGCCACCCAGGCGCCCCCAAATAAGCTTTTAAAGCTAGGTATAAAGCCCCACCAGTCCCAGAGTCTGCCATATTCTTCCTAGGATGCTCACGAGTCTATGAGAATGGCAGCTCTAGGCAGTCGGGCATCACGGAAGGAACCAGCTCTGAAGTAAGACAAATACAAGTACAGATTGCTGCTTTGCTGCTCACCAGCTGTGTGACCTTGGCAGAGTCACTTTAGCTCGGGACCTATTTCCTAAAGGCTGACATGGAAGTATACTGTCTGGCTGTAATTCATGTAAGCTATGAGAATGGTTCCTGGCACAGACAGGGGCTCACAAAATGCCATTAGGTCATGACAACTTGGTGTTTAGTGTGTCTGTGCTTATGGCACTTCTAGCTACTTTTCCATTCACTTTGGTTAGGTCCTTTCTCTCCCTTTTATCAGCTAACACATGTTCTTGTTCCTTTTTTTTTTTTTAAGATTTTATTTATTTATTTATTTGACAGAGCACAAGCAAGGGGAGCGACAGGGAGAGGGAGAAGCAGGCTCCCCGCTGAGCAGGGAGCCCGACACGGGACTTGATCCCGGGACCCTGGGATCACGACCCGAGCCAAAGGCAGATGCTTACCTGACTGAGCCACCCAGGCGCCCCACATATTCTTGTTCTTAAAGAGTCAGTTTCAAAACTCGAGTCCACACTATTAGGCATCCCTTCCCTTTTGAGCAAGCAGCTGAGGAGGAATGGTGTCTGGGAGAGGGGAAGGGCTATAATCTGTTTCTAATTGGGACATCCCCCTATTCCCTGTCAGCCTAAAGGTGCCTTACCTGCCCCTCACCTTCTTCTCGGACAGCCAGTACCAGCCCCTGGAAGCTGTGCCAGCATCCTCCCACCTCCATCTGGCACCTGCACCTGGCCTGGTTCTTCATGTTATCTGAGAATAACCAGTTCCAGCCCCCAAGTGGCTGCTGGGAGGCAGAGCTGGCGGCTAGGTGTTGATAGCTTCTAGGACTTGCTCTCCCTAGTGGGTCTGTGTGAGAACTCAGTTCTTCCCACCCTCCCAGCCTGCTGTAACACATTTCCAGTGTGGAATCTCTCACACGGCCAGTATTTATTTTCTGTTATCTAATGGTTCCCAAAGGATCTGTTTCCTGAAGTGCTTTGTGTGTCACCCAGGCTGAGCTCCTCTATCAGGGCATTCTGGGATGGTGCTCCTTTGGCTACTCAGATCCAATTAACTCCATGACTGGTGAGATGTGTTTCTAGGCCTGGAGTCCAGCTGACCACTGGTATCAGGCCAAGGGCCTGGGCTGCAGAGTACTGGCCTGGCAGCAGGAGACGGGAGGTCTGGTTCTGCCTGTGGCTGGCTACTTTCAGGCTGTGGGTTCTCCATTAGCCACATGCCTAGACTTGCCCAGGTGATTCTGTGCCCTTCTGATGTCGGGAGGTATATATCGTTACGGTTATGAGCAAGGGCTTTGGGGCCAGAAAGACGTGGGTTCAAATTGCAGCTCCTACCTATGTGATGAGGGTCTACACTTAGCCCCCTGAGCTTCAGATTCCTCATTGGTGAAAAAACAGCATCCACCTCAGGTACTGTTGGGAGGATGAAATTAAACCAAATGTAGGGGGCGCCTGGGTGGCTCAGTTGTTAAGCGTCTGCCTTTGGCTCAGGTCATGATCCCAGGGTCCTGGGATCGAGCCCCACATTGGGCTCCCTGCTCAGCGGGAAGCCTGCTTCTCCCCCTCCCACTCCCCCTGCTCTTGTGTTCCCTCTCTCGCTCTGTCTCTCTCTGTCAAATAAATAAATAAAATCTTTAAAAAAAAACCAAAAAAACCAGATGTAGTGTGTAGAATGCCGAATACAATGCACACAGAGTAAACCCTCACTTAAGTTAGTAGTTGCATTGGTGTTGGAATAAAAACCTTTCTCTCATCTCTATAATCACACACACACATATCCCTCCTTCACACTGAGATCCAGGGTGTCACCTTTCAAGTTACCACTGAATGTCAATCATAGCAGACAAAAGAGGCCCTTTAGATGGACATCATTCACTGTGGAGTTGGGTAGAAGAAGCCCCTGTGTGAAGTTTTGCCCGGGGGCCCAGGATTATAGCTGAAGTACCTTAGCTTCAGAGGGTTGAGGTTTTGGCCATGATTGTCAGCCTGCCTGTGGCCAGTAGGCTTTGATGTTAGTCCTGGTTTTGAAGTTGAGCCCTGTACTTTCTGACCATAAAATCTTGGGCATTTTACCTCCCCGAGCCTGTTTCTTCATCTGTAAAATCTATAAAATGGTAGGAACTAAGAGGTAGTAAGTATAAAGTAAGTATAAAGCACATAGCTCTTGACAGGCATTTAGTGCAGATTCTTTTCACTCCTGTTTACATGGGAATCTCCCTGCAAAGGAGGATTTTAAGATTTTTTTCTTTTCTTTTTATAGAAATAAAATAGGGACACCTGGGTGGCTCAGTCAGTGAAGCATCTGCCTTTGGCTCAGGTCATGATCCCGGGGTCCTGGAATCGAGCCCCTCATTGGGCTCCCTGTTCAGCGGGGTGTCTGTTTCTCCCTCTGCTCCACCCCCCTGCTCCTGTACGCTCCTTCACTCTCTTTCTTCTCTCTCTCTCTCTCCTCTCTTTCCTTCTCAAATAAAAGCTTAAAAAAAAAAAGAAAGAAATATGTTTATTGTTATACAAACAACAATGAACAGTTCTGTAAAAACACTAAAAAGTGAGGGTCTCCAGAAGTGCCTGTTGTCAGTGAGGCCCTTTCCAGGTTTGCGTTCATGCATTTGCAAGCATACATTTTCACCAAAACAGTATCACACCTTACATGTGGTTTTACAGTCTGTTTTTCTCACAATGTTCGTTTTTCACCCCCCAACAGCTGCAGTTTTCCCTTGTGTGGATGAATTATAATTTATTGGTCAGCCCAAAGGGCACAGTATTAACTGATCTCCCTTCTCCTGTTTCTTTAGGGGTCCCAGCAGGATGAAGCCATTTAAATATAACCATCCTCAAGGATTCTTCAGCCATCGCTGACCTTCCACTCAGCCTGTTGTTTCCCCCTATGCCCGAAGTGCTGTGCCTCTATTTTCTGCTTTGGCCCACATGTGGCTCTTGATATTCTCCAAAGACAGGTTTTTTTATTTTTATTTCTAGCCTATTAAAGTGTCACTTGACCAGGTGGCCTTTGTCTTGTGGCTCCCTAAGGATGAGGGGGGGTGGGTTTGCAGTCTGGAAGGGCAGTTGGGGGCCATGGCACAGTGTGAAAGAGTTTTTGTGGATAGGCTTTCTTTAGGTGGCCAAGAAAAGCAGAATGCAGAAGATTCTGAGTCTGTAGAAAGATGCTGCCCTCTTTTCCCCACTCATCTTTCTTGTTCCTACTTTGGGAGAGCCTCATTATTTTGGTGTTTATTACCCTAAGTCCCTGCTGTTAGGAGGTGGCAGGAAAACCCAAGTGAGTGTAGCCCAAAAAACAAAAGTTCTATCCCCTCCCCTCATTCCCTCCACTAACTTTGTCAGTGCCTTCATTGGCCAGATTCTCTCTGATTGTTGGATTTTATAAACATCTGACAGTGCAGCACAAAGAGAAGACAGATATAAGTAATAATTGTAAATATTGCAACATTTTGTGAAGTCAGAATGGTGTTGGAGAATCACATGTAGAGCTACCCATCTTGTGAGGCTCTGGCAGAGTGAGATCAGGTGCCATTGAGGAGAATCTTCATGGTGAGGACATGATAATTCCCTCAAAAAATAGTGGTTTGACTCTCAAAGAATTAAGAGAAGTCCTAGGGAAATCGATAAAACCCTCTAAAATATTTTCAGATGACCTTTATAATTCTGCAAAAGTCAAAGTGAAGGAGTTCTTGGTCAAAGTAAAGTGTTCTTGGACAGTTGTCAGAAAAATTATTCCCCATCTCCAAAAAAAATCCGTATTCATTATTTGTTTAAGAAATAAGATATAAAGCTGGAAAAATATTTAAGAATTATTACAGGGGCACCTGGGTGGCTCAGTCAGTTGGGTGTCTGCCTTCGGCTGGGGTCGTGATCCCAGGATCCTGGGGTCAAGCCCCACGTCAGACTCCCTGCTGAGCAGGAAGCCCGCTTTTCCCTCTCCTTCCTGCTTGCACTCTCTATCTCTTTCCCTCTCTCTCAAATAAATAAAATCTTAAAAAAAAAAAAATTATTACATACTTGGGGCATCTGGCTGGCTCAATCAGAAGAGCATGTGACTCTTGATCTCAGGGTCATGAATTCAAGCCCCACGTTGGGTGTAGAGAGTACTAAAAAAAATAATAACTTAAAAAAAAAGAATTATTACATACTTGTAAGTATAATCTACAGTTTTTCAACTACAAGAAGAAAATCTACTCTTGTAGCCCATTTTTAATATATATAAAGTTTATTTTTTGTGACAGTCCCAATCAATTGGCTTTTTTCTCCCACATGTACTTTGAACTTTGCTCCCCGTTGTGCATATGTTCGTTCTCCATGGACTTTTATTGATGATCCTTGGATAATATGGGCCTCTGGTATAAGAGCTGTTACCTCCTGTTCTCTCGGCTGATCACTGAGCATCCCAGTGATAAGGATTTCCTGAGAAAGAACTAGGAGACCCTTGGGACTGCCAAGACCTTCATTTTACAGATGGAAGCCTGAGCCCTGGAAGAAAGGAAAATGTCACCTCTGATGGGTTGTTTTTTTTTTTTAAGATTTTATTTATTTGACAAAGAGAGAGACAGCAAGAGAGGGAACACAAGCAGGGGGAGTGGGAGAGGGAGAAGCAGGCTTCCCGCGGAGCAGGGAGCCCGATGCAAGGCTCGGTGCCAAGACCCTGGGATCATGACCTGAGCCGAAGGCAGATGCTTAACGACTGAGCCAGCCAGGCGCCCCTCTGGTGGCTGTTTTAATGACTGCCACCACCTCTGCCTCTCCTCCTCAGCCTACATCAGTCCTTTGAATACTCTCCTGCCCAGTGGGTCTCAAACTTCAATATGTGTGAATCCCCCATCCCAGGAGGGGATTAGAAACAGATTCCCATGCCTCACTCTAATATTCAGTCTCCGTTGACCTAAGATGGGCCCAGGAAGTATATTTTTAACGAGTTCCCCAGGTGCACGTTGCCCTAGTCTCTTTTTGGAAGTGGCTGTACTTTCTTCCCTTCCCTCATTTTTCTTGGTGACTCCTCATATAAAGCAGGAGGGCCCGATTCTCCGCAAGCAGCTCCCCATCTTCTGTCTTCCCGTACCTTGGGCAGCATCGTGAACCTCCCTCTGTGTGCTTCTTTCTTTCCACATAGTGTGATCTCCTTGTCTTTTCCCTGACCTACTTGCCTGGACTCTGTCCCTGCCAGCATCCCCTTGGTCTGGCCACCTTCAGGCCCTGTGTCTCACTGCCTGTGCTGAATAAGATTGAAATAGGGCCTAAAAATAGTTCCTTTAATGGCCCCTGCATTGCAGCCTCCACTGTTCGTGGCTGGAAGGCAGCCAGACTGACTCAGCACAAAAGCTTGTCTCTGATAGCTGGGACAAGGTTGCAAAGATGGCTTGTGAGCGCTGGGGAAAGGCTCTGCTTTCTGGGTAGGGGATGTCAGAGTCTGTCACCCTCCAGAAGAGATTTTCCCTCTTCAAAGGAGATGGCTGAATAAAGGAATCTTTTGGCCATAAGGAGAAGGGCTTTCAAACTAGCCAGAAGCCCAGGACAGTCCAGCCCCTTTGAGCTACTTCAAAGGCATTTGTGCTTCCAGTTGGCAGATTAGGAGAAGGGCCTGGTTTGGGAGGACCTTGAAGCTTCCTCAACCAGAATTGGCCTTGGCCTTCCCTGGGGCACATCCCAGAGAGCAGTCCCTTTCTGTCATCTTCCCACACCTGGGACCCAGCCTAGGTTTCTTATCTTTCTTATCTTTTTATTTATTATTTTTTAAATTGAATTGAATTGAAATTTTTTAAAGTAATCTCTATGCCCAACATGGGCCTTGAACTCACCACCCTAAGCTCAAGTTGCATGCTCTACCGACTGAATAGCCAGGTGTCCCTCCTTGCCTTTGTAAAGCTACCATCCATGTTCTTGATTTCTTTGTATATTCTAGTTTCTCCTTTATTTTCTTCCCAGCTTGCTCTCTCCTGTTTTCTCTACAAATAAATCCAAAAGACCTCTTTTTATTTTAAGGGTGTTCCCGCTGATCACTGTGGGAAAATGGCTAAAAGTCCTATCCATGGGAAAGCAGAGCTGCCAGACTGCCAAAGGAACTTTGTCCCTGTCTATAGCCCCAACTCTGTCCTTTCCATGGTATTCAGCAGTCTCTCCATTGAGAACAGTTGTGTTAAGCATCTATTTTGGGTCAGGCCCTGCTAGTCACAATTTTCCATTCACTGTCCTATTTAATTACAACAGGCCACCAAGAATACACGTTCCCTTCATTTTTACAGACGAGGAAACTGAAGCTCATGGTTAAATGACGTGTCTGTGCCCACAGGCTTTCTTGAGCTGCACACCCAGGGTGAGCTCTCAGCAGGTCTATCTGCCTCTAAGACTTTACTTTTTATAAGAGTAGCTCTGGACCCAGCATAGTTTCAGGCTGGCACTCTCTCTGGGCCATTTGTTCATTTTAGCAACACAAGTACACCAAGAGCACTGTGGTGGTCAAGAGTTACAGCTTAGGGGCGCTTGGGTGGCTTAGTCGGTTGAGTGTCTGCCTTCGGCTTAGGTCATGATCTCAGGGTCCTGGGATCAAATCTGCTTCTCCCTCTCCCTCTGCTGCTCACCCTGCTCGTGCTCTCTCTCAAATAAATAAAATCTTTGGAAAAAAAAAAAAAAAGTTACGGCTTAGTGTCAGGCTAACCTATCAGGTCCTTGTTCCACACTTGAGCAACTGTATATCCTTGAGCAGGTTTCTTGACTCACTCTAAGCTTTGGGAGTCCCCATCTGCAACTGGGAGTGGTTGTAGAGATTAAGCATCAACTCTCAGCACTGTGCCCAACACCTAGCATTGCTCAGCAAAGGGGAAAGTTCTTATCCTTGCCCTCCAGGTTTCAGCCTGGAGAACGGACCTCTTAAATGAGGAAGGCCTTTGCTACCTGATGGGCCATTCCCTGGCCAGAGGGTTCCCAGGCTGTGGAAGCCCAGCTATCTCTGGTCCACTCCCTCCTTGCCTGCAGCACTTCCATCAGTCATGGCTAAACTGGCTCTGTCCGAAGATGGAGCCAAGCTCTCATTACCTGTCACTAGGCCAACCACAGCGCATTAGCCACACATCTGTTCCCTGCTGTCTGTGGGCCTGTGTCCTGGTTCCCACCAGAGGGTCACCTCAACTTCCTGGGCTCTTGCCACACCCTCTTCTAACTTGGCTTTCTCACTACCGCTACCACTTCCACAGATGACCTAAACGGAGAAAGGAAACAACACTACCCACTGGGGCTGGTGGAAGACCCTCAGAGTACATTTGTGCAGTGAGTGAATGGATGGGGGTATCCCAAAATATTTTAAAGATGGACCCAGTCTAACAAGTTGAGATATAAAGTCCTACATGAAGGTCATAAAACCAATCACAGGACCACTACAATATTTATCTCCCAGTGTATACAGAATAGCCACTCACGGGCTGGGTGTTTTGTATTTTCCAATTTCATATCTATTTTTGTTTTCTTACTTTGTTTTGTACACTATAGTGTACAAAATTCTTAATTTGATTTCGAGAATAAGTAATTTTTTTTTTAAAGATTTTATTTATTTATTTGAGACAGAGAGAATGAGAGAGAGAGAGCACATGAGAGGGGGGAGGGTCAGAGGCAGAAGCAGGCTCCCCGCTGAGCAGGGAGCCCGATGCGGGACTCGATCCCGGGACTCCAGGATCATGACCTGAGCCGAAGGCAGTCGCTTAACCAACTGAGCCACCCAGGCGCCCTCGAGAATAAGTAATTCATTCACAAGATTAAGAAACCAGAAAGCATAAGGAGTGAAAGTACAATGAAAGGTTTTACCGTCAATCTTACCCCACCTGCCCAGTTCCCATCTTTCTCACAAATCAACCAACTTGCTTACTTTCTTTTGTATCCTTTCAAATTCTTTAAGCAAACACAAATTATTTTTCCATTTTTGGGCAAAACAACATCATACATTATTTTGCATCTTGATTTTTTTCTTGTCTTAGACATTCTTCCATATCAGTGCAGATATAAAGAGCTTCCTCATTCTTTACAGCTGCATACTATTCCATTCAATGGATGTACCATATTTATTAGTTTTTTAATTCTTTTTTTTTAAGATTTTATTTTTTTGATAGAGCACAAGCAGGGGGAGTGGAAGGCAGAGGGAGAAGCAGATTCCCCGCTGAGCAGGGAGCCCAATGTGGGACTCGATCCCAAGACCCTGGGATCATGACCTGAGCCAAAGGCAGACACTTAACTGACTGAGCCACCCAGGCATCCTGATATATAATTTTTTAAACAAAAAAGAATTTATTGATTTCAGTAACTAAGAAGTTCACTGGATGACTTCAGGCACAGCTCAATTTGGCTGTTTAAGTGGTGTCATCAGGACTTAAACGCTGGCTGTAATTCCAAGGTGCTTTCTTTGCTGTTGTTTATTCTCAGGGTGGCCTTTGGCAGAGCTTCTTTCTACCAGTAGCTTCTACAACAATATTGGAATTGGCTTTCGTTGGATAGACTTGCAACACATGTAAATTTCTGAACTAATCACAGAGGCCAGGGGACAGTATATGATGCGCCATGCCTGACACATGTACATCTCTGGGTCCTGGGTCCATGGACACCCAAACCACATGGCCTATATTAGGTTTCTGTGGGCACTGCAACAATTTACTACAAACTTGGTGGCTTAAAACAACACAAATTGGGGCGCCTGAGTGGCTCAGTCATTAAGCGTCTGCCTTCGGCTCAGGTCATGATCCCAGGATCCTGGGATCGAGTCCCGCATTGGGCTCCTTGCTCAGCGGGAAGCCTGCTTCTCCCTCTCCCACTCCCCCTGCTTGTGTTCCCTCTCTCACTGTCAAATAAATAAATTAAATCTTAAACACACACACAAATTGATTCTCTTAACTATTCTGGAGGCCAGAAGTCTGAAATCAATTTCACTGGGCTAAAGTCAAGATTTTGGTAGGGCTGGTTCCTTCTGGAGGCTCAAGGACAGAATATTTTCTTGCTTTTTCCAGCTTCTAGAGTTGGCTTGTGGTTCATTCCTCCATCTTGAAAGTGCATCACTCCAGTCTCTGCTTCTATCATCCCATCACTTCCTCCTCCAACTCTGACACCTGCTCCCTCTAGTGAGGAGCCTTGTGATGACAATGGACCCATCTGGATAATCCAGGATAATCTCCCATCTCAAAATCCTTGACTTAATCACATCTACAAAGTCCTTTATGCCATATATGGTAACATTCACAGGTTCCAGGGATTAGGACATGGATATCTTTGGAGGACCATTCCTCACCCTATTACATGGCCTGAGTGGGGAGATGTTTCACTTTTCATCAGAAAAAAAAAGAATGGAGGCCAGAGAGGCAAAAGCCAATGGAGACCCAGTAGGATGGAACATACAACATTTTATTATGCAACCATTTGTGTTTTACTCTTCAATACTTGTTTTCCCACTAGACTGCATGCTCCAGAAAAGGCAGAAACACACTTCTATTTTGCTTGCCTCTATATCCCACAAGGTTGATACACAACAGGAGACCAATAAATATTTCTTGAATGAATTAATACATGAAGTTTAGAGTCTGTTAGGAGAAGATTAAAGTGAAACATTAAATTTAAGAAGTAAACTCAGATTTGGGACAGTCAGAAAACTATTTTTATAATCATTAATGCACTGTGTAAGGCTGACATTTATATATGATTGTTAAAGAATCTTCAGGCTTCAGCAAAAAAACAAGCAGCATGGTGCGCCTGGGTGGCTCAGTTGGTTAAGCGTCTGCCTTCGGCTCAGGTCATGATCCCAGGGTCCTGGGATCAGGCTCCCTGCTCAGTAGGGAGCCTACTTCTCCCTCTCCCACTCCCCCTGCTTGTTCTGCCTGCTTGTGCTCTCTCAAATAAATAAATAAAAAATATTAAAAAAAACAAGCAGCAAAAACACCTCCTTCTGCATGTCTTCCTCATGGTTGGTATTACAACCTTCAGGATAGACTATTCCCAGAAAGAAGCGAGGCACAGAAGGTCACATGTTGTATGATTCCATTTATATGAATGTCTGGAATACATAAATCCATAGAGACAGAAAGCAGAGTAGTGGTTATCAGGAGCAGGGCTGGGAGGGATGGGAAAGACTGCTTAATGGGCAAGGGGTATCCTTCTGGAACTAGGTAGTGGTAATGGTTGCACAACATTATGAATATACTAAATATCACTAGTGGTGAATTTTCTGTGTATTTTGCCACAATTTTTAAAATCTATTGAGGTGAAATTCACATGGCATAAAATTAACCATTTTAAAGTGAATCATTCAGTGATTAATTGCTTTCCTTATGTTGAACCATCATTTCTGGGATAAATCTTACTTGATGATGGTGTATAATCCTGTTAATATGTTGTTGGATTGGATTTGCCTAGTATTTTGTTGAGGATTTTTGCATCTGCATTCATAAATAATATGATTGCTTTAACAATCATATTATTCTGTAGTTTTGTTGTGGTTCTTTGTCTGACTTTGGTATTAGGGTAACACAGGACTCTGAGAATGAATTAGGAAGTGTTCCCTCTTTTTTTTTTTTTAATTTGAGAAGGATTTGTGTTAATTCTCTAAATGTTCGGTAGAAGTCACTAGTGAAGCCATCTAGGCCTGAACTTTTCTTTGTGGGTAGTTTTGAAATTACTAATTTAATCTCTATTTGTGGTAGATCTATTCAGATTTTCTGTTTTTTTCTTGAGTCATTTCAGTAGTTTGTGTCTTTTTAGGAATTTGTCCATTTTTTTTAAAAGATTTTATTTATTTATTTGACAGAGAGAGACAGAGCGAGAGAGGGAACACAAGCAGGGGGAGTGGGAGAGGGAGAAGCAGGCTTCCCACGGAGCAGGGAGCCCGATGCGGGGCTCGATCCCAGGACCCTGGGATCATGACCTGAGCCAAAGGCAGACGCTTAACGATTGAGCCACCCAGGCGCCCACCCCCAAATTTTTTTAGTTGAAAAAAAACACACTCGTTTTCTTTTTTCCTGCAAAATGTTTGCTAATATAAATGTAATTTTTTAGCCATTCTCCTATTATTGTATATTCACGGTACTTTCCATTTTTTCCAAAATATAAACAGAGCTGAAGTGAATGTATTTTGTATTTGAATATTTCTGTATAGACCTGGTTATTAATTTAGGATACATTCCCCGAAGTGGCACACTTTGGTTAGAGTATCTCAGCTTTTAAGCTTCTGATGTATCTCATTAGATTGCCTTCCATGTAGGTTTTATCCATTTTCTTTTTTTTTAAGATTTTATTTATTTGACAGAGAGAGACACAGCAAGAGAGGGGAACACAAGCAGGGGGAGTGGGAGAGGGAGAAGCAGGCTTCCCGCCAAGCAGCGAGCCCGATGCGGGGCTCAATCCCAAGACCCTGGCATTTTCATTCCAATCATCAGTTCCAGAAAATTCAGGTTTCTCTGCATACCCACTAACATTGGGTATTATTGCTCATTTGGATCTTCTGCTACAGGCACTGTGGACATTTATCATTGTTACTGCCCAGCATCCATTCCTTTTTCTTCTGATAACAGTACCTCTAATTTCCTTTGGGAACCACACCTTCCAAACTCTCAATTTCAGTTTGTGGGGCATGACATATTTCCCCAGCTCCAGGCATGGGCAGGTGACCATGCCTAGCTCATCAGTGTCTTGTGCATGGCCAGAGAGGAGTACGTGACCTTACCGGCCCAGTGAGAACCAACCCCTGGACTTTTCCTGAAATATTGAACAAGAATTCTCTTCTCCCACTGAGTTGACTCAACTGGTGGCATGTAAGCCTGAAGCTGGAGACCACAGGGAGAGGTCCTGCCTGAGAATGAAGCCTATACAAAAGAAAATAGCCAAGAGGTGGAGAAAGGAGTGGCAGCATCTTGAGGAACATCATTTGAGAATTCCACTGGATCTAGCTTTATCTGAAGCAAGTCAACCTTCTTTTTTTTTTTTTAAAGATTTTATTTATTTATTTGACAGAGACACAGTGAGAGAGGGAACACAAGCAGGAGGAGTGGGAGAGGGAGAAGCAGGCTTCCCGCCGAGCAGGGAGCCCGACGCGGGGCTCGATCCCAGGACCCCTGGGATCATGACCTGAGCTGAAGGCAGACGCTTAACAACTGAGCCACCCGGGTGCCCCACAAGTCAACCTTCTTGAACTCCTTGGTTGTATGAGCTGATATAGTTATCATTATTATAATATTAATCAGTAGCAATAGTATTTTGCTTAAACTCGTTTGATTCTGTTTTGGCTACCTGCAGCAGAAATAATGCTGATGAATATGGGAACCTCCAGTGCGAACCCTCAGGAGCTGCTGGTCAGAATTCTCTGGAACATTGCTGTGGAGTTATCAGTGCTGCCCCCTTAAAAAGTTCCCCCTCTTCTCCCTCTAGCACTTAGTAAGACTGCTCTATCTCCTCTGATGTTAGATATAACTGTGTGAATTGCTTTGGCCAGTGCAATGTTACCAGAAGAGACCTGTATCACACCCAGATAGGACCTTTAAGAGTCTGTGCATGGTTTGTCACATTCGCTCTCCCCTGCCTCAGTGAACTTGGAAACCTGGATCTAGATGGATCACCTATTAGCTTGGTTCTTGAGTGACCACTATGAACAGAGACCCCTGCCAACCCACACTGGATGTGTAGTGTGAGTGAGAAAGATGCTTTCTTTGGGCTAAGCCACTGAGATGTTGTTTATTATCATAGAACCCAACCTAGCCTTTCTGAAACAATTCCCCTGGGGAAAAAATGAAGGATGTTTTTCATCAACCCAGCTATGTTTGCTGAGCCAACAGCTAGTCAGCAGGAAGGGCACATCCCAAAGCAGTCAGCTTCTTTTCATTTATCGTCTGTATCCCCCAGGCCCTTGACATCTGACAAGCAATTTCTTAGCAAATTGATTCTATTGGTTTTTCCTAAGTTTTGTATCCTCCCAGAGGGAGAATTATTTTGTTTGGCAGATGGTTAAAGTTAGTCCTAGTTGGTATCTGGCCAGCTAATCCTGCCTACAGCACTGGGAGCATGTCCACTTAGGGCAAAGAGGAGGCATGGCCGGGCCAGATCCTTCTGCCCTGCCTGTACCACTTGGGGTCACCATGAGAATGATATCACCGAGGAAGGCTGGGGCTTTTGGTGTTCCAAATACCTACAGCATCTGGTTTGGGGTGTCCATGTAATATGTCAGGAGGCAGAATGACAAAGAAAGGAAGAGCCTGGGCTCTGTGGTCAGGTTCAAATTTAAATCCAGCCTCCACATCTTCCTGGCTCTGGGACTTTAGGCAAAGTCACCTCTCTGAGCCTCAGTTTTCTCAGCTGAGAAATGCAGGTTCAGTAGTGCTCATTTCATTGGGCTGTTGTTAGACTGTGGATATAAAATGTGTAGCCTAGCACCCAGTCCTTGGAAGGTGGTGATCATGATGGTACCAAAGCTGATGACCTGGATTCTAATCTTGTCTCCTGTGGACATTGGCTGAGTCAGTGATTTGTAAGAGCCCTTGTATTTCTAATGCCTATCATGTCTTGCCTGTGATTTCAAAACTGAGAAATATATATATATATTTTTTTAAGATTTTACTTATTTATTTGAGAGAGAGAGAATGAGAGAGAGAATGAGAGAGAGCACATGAGAGGGGGGAGGGTCAGAGGGAGAAGCAGACTCCCTGCCGAGCAGGGAGCCCGATGCGGGACTCGATCCAGGGACTCCGGGATCATGACCTGAGCCGAAGGCAGTCACTTAACCAACTGAGCCACCCAGGCGCCCGAAAGTATAAATTTTCTAAATAAGGGTCACTGAAGACATTTTTTAAAAAATCAGACTATGGACGCCTGGGTGGCTCAGTCGTTGGGCGTCTGCCTTCGGCTCAGGTCATGATCCCAGGGTCCTGGGATCGAGCCTCGAATCAGGTTCCCTGCTCGGCGGGAAGCCTGCTTCTCCCTCTCCCACTCCCTCTGCTTGTGTTCCCTCTCTTGCTGTGTCTCTCTGTCAAACAAAATCTTAAAAAAAAAATCAGACTCTTTAAAAAATTAATATCCAGGTAATTCATATTTTCTCTATAGAACAAATAGGAAAGCTAAACTCTGCTACCAACTTGGCCTTAGGCAGGCTCCTGCCTCTCTGGCCTGTTTCCTCATCTGTATAATAAGGAGATTGGGCTAGAAGCCGTTTTGGGCCCTCTTGGCTTTGACTGGTTGCGGTCTGCTTATAATGACACATAGGGGCCTTTGCCTCTCCCTGACCCTCATCTACTTTATCTTCAACTCCAGGTCTTAGGTTCTGATATATGGTATTTACTTTATGTTTTTAGTACTGCTCAATTTCTTGATATATCAAATTTTTAAGAGATTTTATTTATTTATTTGAGAGAGAGCGAGAGAGAGGGCATGAGCAGGTGGAGGAGCAGAGGGAGAGGGAGATAATCTCCAGCAGACTCCATGCTGAGTGCCGAGCCCAATGCAGGCTCAATCCCCAGGACCCTGAGATCATGCATGACCTGAGCCAGAACCAAGAGCCAGACGCTTAAACCAACTGAGCCACCCAGGCACCCCATTGATATATCATTTTTTTTAAAGATTTTATTTTGAAGTAATTTTATTTGTTTTAAAGATTTTATTTTTATGGGGCGCCTGGGTGGCTCAGATGGTTAAGTGTCTGCCTTTGGCTCAGGTCATGATCTCAGGGTCCTGGGATCAAGTCCCACATCGGGCTCCCTGCTCAGTGGGGAGTCTCCTGCTTCCTCTCCCTCTGCCCCTCCCTCTGCTCATGCTCTTTGTATCTCTGTATCTCTGTTTCAAATGAATAAATAAAATCTTTTTATGTTATGTTAATCAATAAAATCTTTTAAAAAAAGATTTTATTTTTAGATAATCTCTATATCCAACATGGACCTTGAACTCACAACCCCAAGATCGAGTCAAATGCTCCAATGACTGAGCCAGCAGGTGCCACCCCTCCTTTATTTTTTTTAAGATTTTATATTTTGAAGTAATTTTTTTTTTTTTAAAGATTTTATTTATCTATTTGACAGAGAGAGACACAGCGAGAGAGGGAACACAAGCGGGGGGAGTGGAGGAGGGAGAAGCAGGCTTCCCGCTGAGCAGGGAGCCCGGTGCGGGGCTCGATCCCAGGATCCTGGGATCATGACCTGAGCCGAAGGCAGACGCTTAACGACTGAGCCACCCAGGCACCCCGAAGTAATTTTTTTTATTATTTTTAAATTTTTTTAAAGATTTTATTTATTTTTTAACAGAGAGCGAGAGAGGGAACACAAGCAGGGAGAGTGGGGGAGGAAGAAGCAGGCTTCCCGCCGAGAAGGAAGCCCGATGTGGGACTTGATCCCAGAACCCTGGGATCAAGACCTGAGCTGAAGGCAGATACTTAACAACAGCCACCCAGGTGCCCCTCTTTTGAAGTAATTTTAAATTTAATGAAAAGTTGCAAAGACAGCATAGTAAGTTCCTGAATACCCTCACCCCATTCCTTGTAATATTCACATCTGGATGATCATGGTAACATTTGTCAGAACAACAAAAAAATATTAATATTGATATATAACTCTTAATTGAATGACAGACTGCATTTGGAGTTCATTGCTTTTTCCACTAATGTTCTAGGATTCAGTGTAGGTTACCACATTGCCCTGAGTCATCATATCTCCTTAGTCTCCTCTATTCTGGTAGTTTCTCAGTCCTTTATCAATTTTAAGCATTTTCTCCAGACTGGTATGAGAGATTGGTGTATTTGATCAGTTACACACTCCATTTTCCCTTAAATTTATCTTACTTTTTGGTATAATCCGTATTCATTGCTTTTATTTTTTATTTTTTTAAGATTTTTATTTATTCATTTGAGAGAGAAAGAGCACAAGCAGGGGGAGAGGCAGAGGGAGAGGGAGAAGCTGACTTGCCGCTGAGCCGGGAGCCCAACATGGGGCTCAATCCTAGGACCCTGAGATCATGACCCAAGCTGAAGGCAGATGCTCAACTATCTGAGCCATCCAGGAGCCCCTACTTTTGTTATTTTTTTAAAGATTTATTTATTTATTTGAGAGAGAATGGGGGAGGGGAGGGGCAGAGAGAGTCCCAAGTAGACCATTTGGTTTCTAACATAGTTACCAGCCCCCCTCAGTCACTACATTATTCAGAACTCTTCCAGTTGCATATGACAGAGCCATATCCTAAATGAGCTTTGGCAAAACTTTATCAGCTCAAAGAATGGTCAATAAGCCATGGAAGGGAACATCAGGATCAAGGACCTGAAGTCTACAATGACTTTCTAGGTATCTTGTCTCTGTCCATCTCTCTCTTTCTCACAGACTAACTTTTCCACAAGGATGGAAATATGGTGGCCTATAGCTACTGATTCCCTTATCCACCTACCCCCCACAAGGAGAAAACTGACAGCCAATCTGGTCCCAAGTTTGAAATCCCAGGAAGAGTTCGCATTGGCTCATCTGGAGTCGGTGGCCATTCTTGGACCAATCACCAGTGACCAGTGGTATAGGGCAATTAGAAAACATGGTGGCGGGGCGCCTGGGTGGCTCAGTTGTTAAGCGTCTGCCTTCGGCTCAGGTCATGATCCTGGGGTCCTGGGATCGAGCCCCGCATCGGGCTCCCTGCTCCGCGGGAAGCCTGCTTCTCCCTCTCCCGCTCCCCCTGCTTGTGTTCCCTCTCTTGCTGTGTCTCTCTCTGTCAAATAAATAAATAAAATCTTTAAAAAAAAAAAAAAAGAAAACATGGTGGCTCTGAGGGCAGGCCAGGAAAGAAGTAATTCCCAGGAAAAGTGCTAAAAGCAAACACAAAGTTGGAAACCACACAAGAATTTTATAGTAAAGACCTCACATAAATCCCACAAGAACAATACAGCTTTCAAAATCGTCTCTGGAGAAGTATGTTAGAGTCCAATTAAGTGACTCCTGACAGATTGTTCCCAATGGTGGTGACTATAGTCTTCACTACAAGTGAATTAGCAACATATGGCCCCTCAATCAGAGGGCTCATCCCTCCTTACAAAAGAGGACATAGTAGAGCTCTATAAATAGATTGTTTACTATCCAAAGGACCTCACCCATTCTCAGGCTTCAATGTGCACCAGAATCAAGTGGGAGTTGGTAAAGCATGTACTTTCCCAGGCCTACCCCTCAGATTTTGATTCAATGGTCTAAGGTGGAATCAAGGAGTCTGGATTTCTGTATGGCTCCCAGATGATGCTAATGTAGGTGATCCATGGACCATGGTGAGAAACCATGCACCAGGCCACCTATGTACAAAATCACAAAGATAAAGCACATAGCACATTGCCTGGCACATGGTTTATGTCCAGGAAATAGCCCAAGAGAGGCCACGTTAAGTGGTTCCATACCTGCACAAGGCCTCTGATGCTCACTCAGTCCTCTGCTGTC
Organism: Neomonachus schauinslandi; assembly: GCF_002201575.2. NCBI lineage: Eukaryota > Metazoa > Chordata > Mammalia > Carnivora > Phocidae > Neomonachus > Neomonachus schauinslandi. The sequence continues at coordinate 70,341,548 of NC_058416.1, forward strand.
TTGAGTGTGACATTTAGACTTCCCCTTGCCCTGTCCCCCAGTCTGCCTGGGAGAAGAGAATAAATAACAGCAGAAACATTTTCATTTTATAAGCACTTGGTTTTATTGCACAGAAGCAATTGAAAGTGGACTCCAGTGGAAAAGTGCGCCCTGGCATGATTCAGTGGCCAGTGCCCAGCCCCACCTGCTCCAGCTCTTCCAGGATAGAGAGCTCTGGGCAAGGGCTCGGCCACTCCTTTGGAAAACAGAAGGCATTCAGGAATAGGTTAAGACATCTCAAGCATAATGTGTTTCTAACTGCTCATTCATTGTTGCGGTCATCTGTCAATTGCACATACAGGTAATAAATGCACTTATTTGGAAAGGAGGGGGTCAGTTTTTATAGTCAAGTGTTTACATGTGGCATTCAGCATATATCACATTCAGCTAGATAAGCTATCATAACATAATTGTCCATTGCCTGGGGAGGGTTTGAGGTGTAGGGCCAGGGACTGGGAATACCCTCTCTTGCTAACATATTGCTAATAGAAATTCCTGTTTGGTGAAGGAGGGCTCCATCATCTAAGCAGAGTTTCTTCTTATATAAAGAAAAGGGAGAAAAAATGAAAATTACCCTTGAGCTCCCTGGCCCTCCTGAGTTTCTTTGGCTGTTCTGGATAGTCCTTTCTCCCTGCCTTACTTCTCTGCCTTGGAAGCCTTGTCTTCTGTGGTCTTCTCTGGAGGTCTGCTGTCTTTCTGGTCTGTGCTAGAGGATTTCTCAGCCTTTTCTGTCTTGGCTTTGCCAGGTGTGGGGGCCTCCTTGCTGGGCTCTTCTTTGGCTTGGGCCTCTGCTTTGGGTTTCTCCTCAGGCTTCTTGGCCTCCTTGACATCTTTTTTCTCAGGTGCTGCCGGTGTCTCTTCCTTCTTTGGTTTTTCTGGCTCCTTCTCTGCTGCTTTGCTGCGTTCTTTGGCCTTGGCATCATCTTGCTCCTTCTTGGCCACCTCAGCCTTCTCTTTGGGTTTGGCCTCTTCCTTCACCTTGGCAGGAGCCTCCTTCTCTGGGGTCACTGCTTTTTTCTTATCTTCAGCCTCTTTCTTGGCTTCAACTTTGGATTCTTTGGGTTTCTCCACAGCAGGTTCCTTCTTTTCCTGGGCCTCAGGTTTTGGAGCCTCCTTTGGCAACTCATCTTTCTTGCTGTCCTTCTTCTCCTCAGTTTTTGGTGTGGCTGGAGCTTTCTCTTCCTCTACCTTCTTTGGGGGCTCTTTGACTTTCACTTCCTGGGATTTCTCTTCCTCCTTTATGGGAGACTTTGCCTCTTCCTTCTTTGTGACCTCTTTCTCAGGAGCCTTGGTCTCTTCTTTCACAGGAGATTTGACCTTCTCTGGAGACTTGACCTCCTCCTTGACAGGGCTTTTTGCCTTTTCGGGAGATTTGATGTCTGCAGGGGACCTTACTTCCTCCCTTGCTGGAGTCTTGGCTTCTGGAGACTTCACATCAAGAGTCTTAGCCTTCTCAGGAGACTTAGCCTCTTCCTTCACTGGGGATTTGGCCTTCTCAGGGGACTTGGCCTTCTCTGGGGACTTGGCCTCCTCCTTCACTGGGGA
>NC_058416.1:70343141-70398232 GCF_002201575.2 Neomonachus schauinslandi
TGGGGACTTGGCCTTCTCTGGGGACTTGGCTTCTTCCTTCACTGGGGACTTGGCCTTCTCAGGGGACTTGGCCTCTTCCTTCACTGGAGACTTGGCCTTCTCGGGGGACTTGACCTCTTCCTTCACTGGAGACTTGGCCTTTTCGGGGGATTTGGCCTCCACTGGGGACTTTGCTTCTTCCTTAGCTGGGGACTTGGCTTTCTCTGGGGACTTCACCTCAGTCGGAGATTTTGCTTCTTCTTTCACGGGGGATTTAGCTTTCTCAGGGGACTTCACCTCAGCTGGAGATTTGGCCTCTTCCTTCACTGGGGACTTGGCCTCAGTTGGTGATTTTGCTTCTTCTTTCATGGGGGACTTAGCCTTTTCTGGGGACTTGGCCTCTTCCTTTACTGGGGACTTGGCCTCAGCTGGGGACTTAGCTTCTTCCTTCACTGGGGACTTAGCTCCAACTGGTGACTTGGCCTCTTCCTTCTCTGGAGATGCAGCCTCTTCTGCTGGGGGAGACTTCATTTCTTCTTCTCCCCCTTCTGCTTCCTCCTCCTTGCCTTTCTCCTCTTTGGCCTCTTTCTCTTCTTCTTCAGTCACTTCTTCAGTCACTTGGATCTCTTCTGTCTGTTCCTCCAAAATCACGGTTTCCTTCTCTGACTTTTCTACCACCTTGATCTTCTCTTCGCTTTTGACCTTTATGTGTGTGGATATAGAAGGGATTTTGGGAAGTCCTTCTGGAAGGGAGAAAGGACTGGGGCCAAAGCCAATCCGACATTCTTCGCCCTCCAGGAGTTTTCTGCCGAATGGATAATGGAACACATTACTATTATTAACTCAGAGCAGACTGAGGAGTTGGGGGTCTTCCTGAGTTACTCTGAAGATCCACAGAATCCAATAATACGGACTTTGGTGGAGGAAGGAATGTGAATGGTGGGCACTTTGAGCCTGGAAAAAGTCACTTAGCAAATCATCCCAGGGACCACCCAGAATCTGTACCCCAATGGCGTTGCTCTTGTTTTATGCAGCTAAGGCTGCAAGTTATAAAACAACTCCCCCACCCCAAAATGGCCCTCGAGAGAGAACACCTCTATTAGCAAAAATTACATTAACTGTCCCTCAACTAAAATGTTCAAGTGGAGGGTGGGAGTCTGAGCAAACAACTCCACATTTATAAATTTGGGATTAAGAGGTCTTAAACTATTCCCATTGGAATTTCAAGGGTCTCTGGTCACTTTATATTCTCATCCTTTGAGTTTTAGGAATAGGGTGGGGGCAGCAGTGTCTACTCTTTCCTACTCAGTAGGTATGTGACCTCAGCCAAGCCACTCAAACTCTTCAAGTCTGTTCCTTCAGTGGGAAAAAGAGGGTCATAAGAGTCCCTACCTCAGAGGGTTGTTTCAGTGAGATAATGAATAAAAAGGACCTGGCAGTGCCCGACTCACAGGTTTAGGGGTTACCCCTAGAGACCAGTGCTTTGCAAATTTAACAGCATGCAAATCCCCCAGGGATCTGGTTAAAATGCAGATTCTGATTCAGTAGATCTGGGGTGGGGCCTGAGAATCTGCCCTTCCAACATGCTTGTGAAGATGCCAATTGTGCGGTTCACGGACCACACTCTGAGCAGCAAGATTATAGACTAGACCCAAGAGGTGGGACATGAAGAGTCACCTGCCAGCAACTGGGACAGATCTTCACTGGGTCAGCCTGCTTCTCAGCAAGAAATTGCTAAGCTGGGAGGTCTCATGGGCTTCTCATGGCAACCATTTACTGCGGGCTTTCTCTATGGCCGCCCGGCAGTACCTGGATGTGCTCCGGAACTGGATTAGTTCCTCCTTCCCCACAACCCTGTGATAGGAGTACTGTTATCATCTCCACTTTATTTCCTCAGGAAACAAAAGCTCAGGGAGCCAAAAAACCCTAAGAGAGTTGTCAAGGTCCCTGACAACTCAAGTACCTCCTTTCCCTCCCTCCAGCAGGCCTCTAGCTGGCTGGATTTGGAGGGGTGAGGAACGTTAATCCTCCGAGTCACTGGCAGAATGAAAAGAAGGCACTCTCAAGACTTTCGAGAAATTCAGAAAGTAGAATGATGTTGCCAGGGCCAGAGGAAAGGAGGAAAGGAGAGTGGGGAGTAATTCTTTAGTGAGCACAGGGTTTCAGTTCGGAAAGATGAAAAAAGTTCTAGAGATAGATGGTGGTGATGGTTGCACAACAACGTAAATGTACTCACTGCCACTGAACGGTATACTTAAAAATGGTTAAATAGCAAATTTTATATCATACATTTTACCACAATAAAAAAAAATTCTTTTTTGTCTCTGAGACAGGCAGGTCACCTTGCTGGGAACTTGAAACTCAGTGCTAAGCTTCTCATAAGAATGCAAGGGCTCCCCACCATCCCAAAAGCCCCTCCGGCCCACCTCACCTGTAAGCGGCAATCTCAATATCCAGAGCCATCTTGACATTGAGCAGGTCCTGGTACTCTCGGAGCTGGGCTGCCATCTCCCACTTGGTGTTCCTGAGCTCGGCGTCTAGCTGCTGGATGGCCTCCTGGGGAGGAGAGGTCACACACACGTCACACACCAGCCAGCGCCTGGCCCTTAGCGCTGGAGAAGCTAGGGCACACCATGGAAACCCAAAGTCCCATCTAGCCAGGCTCACTGGGGCCAACACCCACACTGCCAAAGCTGTGGGAGCCTCATTTGTGGCCATGGAAACCACCTGGAGCAAAAATCCTGCTGTGTGTGCATTCGATCTCAGCCTGGGGAATGGTTTAGAATAAAACACACCAGCCACCAACAATGGCTATCACTGGTCAGTGGGATGATGGGTGAAGTTTCACAGATCTCTTAAGCTTAGAAAACGCTCCACGGGAACAGAGCCCTGTCTGCTTTGGCTCCTGATGCTCCCAAGTGCCTGCCGCACAGTAAGGGCTGAAGAAGCACCTGCAGCTGAGGACTGAAGTCGTACACAGAAGCCCACTAAATAGCAGTGGAAGCTTCTTCCCTGTCCCCAGGCTCACTGAGCCGCTGCTGAAAGCGAACCATTATGGCTGATTTTTATTGCCTCCTTTTTGCTTTCTCCATTTCCTAATTTGTCCACAGTCACCACATATTAACTTGCATAATAAGTTCTTTAAAAGTGTTATCTTCTTTTGCCAGCTGTCTTTAATGGAAGGAACCTGCCAAGGCCTTCCCCAGGCTACCCACGCTCACAGACACTGGTTATGGTTTACCAAATGCCCACTGTGACCCAGACCGTGCTGAGCAGGCTCACACTCATCTCATGAAAAGTCTGTCCATCTCTTTAGCCTTCACAGCTCTGCAACGTGGACATTCTTCCCCCCCCCCCGCCCCCACCACTGCACTGGAGGAGTTCAGATTCAGAGAGGCAGATAACTTTCCTGGGGCCACTCAGCTAGAAAGACATACTGGTACCCCTTGCATGTCTGACTCCAAGGCCCAGTCTTCACCACCACAACTTTGCTGAGAGAGGGGCAGTGACTTGTCCAGGATCACCCAACCAGGGAAGGTAGTCTGGCTCTCTGCCCCATCCCTGCCCACCTGGTAGGATGCGATGTCAGCCTGATGACGGTCCTCCAGCTCAGAGCGCTGCCTCTCAAGTGAGTCCTTGGTGCCTTTGAGAGCCTCCAGCTCTGTGGTCCTGGCCTGTAGCTGGCGGCGGTACTCTGTTATCTCCTCCTGTGCTGAGCGCATGGCATCTGTGTTCATCTTGGCTGCCTCTGATAGTCGGTCCAGCCTCACTGGGGGAGAAGGAGACAGGGCACAGAGTTTGACACACCTGGATTTGGATTCTAGTGCCCAGATCCCAAAGGTGACACACATGGGTTGAAGACCTACTGAGTGCCTGGTGCCATCCTGGATTCTTAACATACCCTCTCGTTTGTGATAGGCAAATTACTACTGTCCAAGGCCAGCTAGTAATATGCAGCAGATTCAAATCTAGTGTCTATCTGGTTCCAAAAATGAGACTGCCTCCCCCAATTCGGGATCTGAAACCCCACAGGACAGAGGAAGCCCCCAGTTCTGGTCCTAATACCTGGTTCAGCTCCCCAGCAAGGGCTGGCAGTGCTGGGGATTCAGACGTAAAACTTGGCCAACAGGGCTTACCTCTGACCTTGTGGCTGATCAAGTTAATGAGCCTGTGACCTTTGGAGGCATGAAGGTGCTGTGAGCCACTGTGTAGCCATAGCCCCTTCCTTGTAGGTTTTGGCTGTGGAGAGCCCAACGTCACTGCAGAGCCTGGGGCCCACGTGCCAGCGTCTCTGTCCCTTCCCCCACCTGGCTGTGCATTCTCTAGCACAGGAGTCCTTGTGTCAATGGCAGCCACACCCTGGTCCCTGTGAGCAATGGGCTGCTGGTTCCCAGAAGATCTTCTAGGACTATTGGAGGTCTGGAGACTAGTCTACATCTCCTGAAAGTGAATATCGTGAATCCCAAGATAGTAAAACCCAGGGCCTGAGTCTTGGGAGAGTGAGGAGGGGGGGAAGGGAAGCCAGCTGGGTGGGCCAGAAGTCCTGGGATGGTTTGTCTGTGTAAAGGACAAAGCCCAAGATAGCAGAGAGGTTTGCTCTGGGAGGAGTCTTGCCGCAGAGATGGGGGAGGAGAAGGGACTGCCACTGCAAAGGAGAGGAAAAGTAATGGGGAAAACCATGCATCTGAGTCCCAGCTTTCCTGGCTTTCCCTGCTAGTGTTGGCTCAAGACTTAGAAACCATCAAGGTGGGTGAGGATTTTTACCCATGTGGACCACAGACCTGTCTGAAAAATCGCTGGAGCTTCTGCACCCTCTCCCAAGGAAAATGCAAGTTTTACACAGTTTCAGGAAGTATCACGTTGCTCCCCCTGAGTAAGAGGCTCAGCTGGTCAACCCCCTCCCCTCTCAAGCCCCAAAGAAATGAAAACCAGAGAAGGCAAGCATTGCCCAAGGTCACCCTGCAGCTGCTGGGTACAGCTTCAGAGCTGCTGCAGCTGCAATCTAGCTGACTCAGAGCAGCACGGAGTTGGAGGGGGGAGCTTGAGAAGCTTCCAGCTTCTCAAGGGGAGAGAGGACATTAAGGGGCCACCGCAGCCTCATGCACCCATTGGTTGGGGTGATGATATCTCCCAGGAAGAAAGGATGTGAGAATGCCTCACTGGGGAGGAGCCTGATAGGGGTCTGGAGAATGAGGTCCCCTGCAGAGTGCAGGCAAGGGGGATGAACAGTGTTGGGCAGGGAAGGCATGTTACTTTGAAGGGCAAAGGGTCCCCAGTGCCTGTAACTAGAAACTGGCACTGCTTTGGAACTGTAGAAGGAACCTGATGGAAAGGGGCCCTTGGAGTGGGGTTACCTAATCTTGGGCGGGGGCAACAGAGGGGACCCAGAGTCTCAGGACAGATATAAGGACCCTGGAGGAGGGCAGCCAAAGGACAACCCAGAATTTCAAGGAAGGGAGAGGGTGTCTCCAGAGACCCGGGGTGAAGCTGTTATTTAACGAAGAGGAACGCACTTTGCAGGGAGAAGCTGAACAGCACACCCTCCAGCCCAGCCACCTGCACACAAAGTGCACCCGGCCCGGCCAGGAGGGGGCGCCCCCTCCCCCACGCGCCTACGAACCTCGGAACCACTCCTCCGACTGCAGTGTGCTCTGCACCGCGTGGCCTTCAAGTTGCGCGCGGATCTCGCGCAGCGCCGACGTCACGTCGCACTTCAGGGCGTCCCGCGCCTCGGCCTGCGCCAGCGCCTGCGCGGCGCCGCTGCCCTGGATCTGGCCGAGCAGCTCACCCACCTCCTCCTGGTGGTGACGCCGCAGGTAGCCGCACTCTTCCTGCAGCGCCTGCGCCTTCTTCTGCAGCTCGACGCGCGCCGCCTCAGCCTCCTGCGCAAAGCGCGCGAGTGCGCGCGCCGCCGCCTCGACTTCCTCCCGCTGCCGGGCCTCGTCGTCTAGGCGCTGGCGCACGTGTGCGATGTCTTCGAGCAGGTGCTCCTGCTCCAGGCGCAGCTGGCCGCGCGCCGCGCCCAGGCGCAGCACAGCGCCGCGCATCTCGCGCACCTCTCGCTCGTACAGCTCGCCCATGGCGGCGCGGCCAGCGTGCTGCTGCCGCAGGGCCGCCGCCTCGCCTTCCAGGCTGCGGTTGTGAGCCTCGAGCTGCCGCACCTTGTCGATGTAGCCTGCGAAGCGGTCGTTCAGCGCCTGCAGCTGCTCCTTCTCGCTGCGGGCCGCTGCTGCTGCCACCACGCAGCCCTCTGGTCCGTTGCTCAGTGTGTCTAGCGAGTCGGTGCTTGAGGTGGCTGCTGCGCCGCGGAAGCGGCCCGGGGAGGCCGACACGGAGCTCACGGATGTCCGCGCCCAGGAGTGGAAGCCACTGGATGAACCGGCAGCAGAGCGCGCTCCGCCCGCGCCGCCCTTGCGGGCCAGCGCGTAGTGCAGGCTGCCGCCTCCATGTAGCGGCGCGAACGGGGCGCCCAGCAGCGCGTCCGCGCCGCTGAAGCTCATCATGGCCGGAGCAGGTGCGGCCGCCGGCGGAGGGGGATACCCAAGGCCAGGACGGGGCGGGCGGCACTGCGGCAGTACGGTGGATGCCGGCCTTTTTATAGAAGCCCGGTCGGGTCCAGCCCCTTGGCAGTGGCGGGGAGGGGGCAGGGGAGGAGGGCCCCGCCCTCTCTGCCTCCTCCCCCGCTGCCGGGGCCAGGCCGCTCCGCCGCAGTGAGAGGGGCGGGGCAGGGGGACTCAGGAGTGAAGGGGAATCGACGCGGCGTCAGTGGAGCACCCCGAGGTCGGGTGAGGGGGTAGAGGACTCCTGGAGTGGAACGGCGGGGACCCCTGGGTGCGAATCAGAAGACCCTGCTACTGTGTTCGGAAATAGAGAAGGGGCCCGAAATAGGGAGAGGACAAGGAGTCCTGGTGGGAATAGGGGCAGGGTGCCTTTGGGATGGAGCGATGAATGACTCTGTAGTCAGTAGGATGAGGAGGCCCTTGAATGAGAGGGGGGCACAAGATTTTCCTGAAAGTTAGAGAGTACCTCAGGATAGGGGGTGCAGCGTGTCTGGAGCCAGCCCGGAATAGGGGAGGAAGCAAAGTAATCCTAAATGGACTCATGGTGGATGCTACAGAAGGTAGAGATAGAAGACTCCTGAATGGAGTTACTCTTTCCCTAATAGCTAGGAAACCATCAGGAGGAAATGCAGCCGGCTGCGGAATAGGGGAAGGGGACTTGGAGTTGGGAAGGGCGGCAAGGCTACCCTGAATTGGGGGTATGGAAGACACCTCAGAGGATGGAGAGAGGGAAACCAGGATGGGAGACACAGTGGTCTCTGCAGTATAGGAGGAGGGAGACCCTGCAGCTGGCCCCAGCAAGGAGGGCCCTCGGTGAAGGAGGCAGAGAGTCCCCTGAATAGGCAGGAGGAATGTGGGCTGTGTGAGGGTCAGAGAACCCAGAGTGGCGGTTCTGTGGGGACTGGGCATGAAGTTGGGGGAGCTAGCGCCTGTGTGGGGTGGGGAGAAGTGACAGGTGTCCTAGGAGTCATTCAGGCCAGGGTCTACACTCTGAGGTCAGCTCCACAGTCACCTGGCCAAATGACCTTGGACAAGATGTGTCCCCACCCCCCTGGTTTTCCCATCTGTACCAAGAGGGGTCTTGCCCTGAGATAGGCTGCAACTAGAGACCCCCAGCAGCTTCTGCTTTGGGGGAGTCTATTGCTGAACTAGGGAAAGGAAGCCCATATACTGCCCATGGACGCAGCAGCCACTTAACTAGGAAGTCCTTCTTTCTCCCTCTTTCCTCCTCATTTCCTCCACTTTGACTTGTCATCCCTCCCCCAACCCCCACAACAGAGAAGAGGGTGCAGTGATAGGCATCCCTTCTAGCCCCCAGTGAAGTGGTGGGATGCTTTCAGGACACCAAAATCCCTTACCACCACAATCCCTAATGGGGGGTCAGATAGAAAAAGGGGTCCCTGGGATTTGGGGTGCTCTGCAACTGCTGGTGTTATATCACTTTTTCTTGGGCTTTCATTCTCTTGTGAAATGCCTTGGGAGTGCGGGAGGGCTGTGTCTGGTGCTTCAGCACCGAGGACAGGGCCTGCTCCTCCTGGAGAGAAAGGGGTTAATCTCTGCCTTTACCTTGGAGGGGGAGAGGAGGGAGGTATGCATATGTGCTATGCAGAAGGGAACTGAGGAGGGGGCGATGAATGATCCCGCAGAATTACTCTGGGAGCCGGGGACCCAGCCCCTCGACCTTCTGCTGGGGGTCCAGTCCCCTGTTTTCTTTGAAGTTCTCTCACATACACACCTGGGCGGTCCTGCTTCTCCTTTGGGAGTTGAAAGGACCCCCCACAATCTTTTTCTGGGAAGGAGCCTTGAGACTCACCTCCCAGATCTGAGACTCCCCTCAGGCAGTTACTCAACTCCACTACACATCCAGTTTATACTGGTTTTCCTTCTGTGGATCCCCAGGATGGGGACAGAGAGATCCCCCCAGAAAAGACCTCTACCAGTTTGTTTCTCCTTGCCCTCTGCCTCATTCCCAGACCCTGGTTCTAAACAGACCTTCAGAGATGAGGAAGTGATGGTGCTGTCCCTTTAACCACGATTTACTGGAAGGAGAGTGCGCTGGGAGAAGGAAGGAGGGGGAAGGGAGTTTCTGGTTCTGAATGGAGAAGCAGAACATGATGAAGCATTTTTCCCCCCATTTAAAGATCCAGTCATGAGCCAGTTTGCAGGGGGCAGAGGGGCTTGTTTGCAGTCGGTGCTGGGAGGAAGGAGTTGAGTGTCTGGTCTGAGGCTTCTGAGAATGGCATCTAGGAGGGCTTGAGCAGGGCCTCCATGCTCTCATGTGGCTCCCCATTTACTTGTCATTCTGCTTGGCATTTTGCCAGTAGAGCCTTGTTCCTTTGGGTTTTTCAGTCATCTGCATAATGCAGATACATCCTCTGGGTGTAGGATGGCTGATAAGCAGCTGACTGTAAGGGAGAGTGTGAGAGGAGCTCTGTAAAAGAGGGGTGGGGGCCAGGGGGCCAAGATGAATTCTGTCAAGGTCAGGGGGCCACAACCATGGGATCATAGCTCCCTGTGGATTCCAAGCAAGAAATCCCAAGCATGATTTTTGTGGCTGGAAAAATGACATGAGGGTGGGAGCTTTGAATTCATTTTCCCAAAGGGCCCTTCTGACTCACTTCTAGGAAGCCATTTCTGGCCTCCTTTACCTCCACATTTAGTTAATTATCCCCTCCGAGGTCTCTAGTGCTAATCCACTACACTGCACTTAACCACTCTGTGTTGTCATTGTTTGAATGAATGAATGGATGAATAAATTCCATCAGTTCTCCAACCAAACTTGTGGTCTAGAGGAAACTAAAAATGGTTCTGTCCTGAGTCCTTGGGTCTCAAATCACTTTCACCTTTCTCCCCTCAATTCTTCCTATTTGGAAGTGAATAGAATAACATATTCATTCATTTATTCATTCATAGAATAACATATTCATTCATTCGTCTATCCATCCATCCATTACATGTTTACTGAGCACCTGCTATGTGATAGTCACACACAAAACACTGAGGTTACAGAATCCCATAAACTTCTAAAATTGTCTCCCTGGGAGAAGGATTCTTCTTCCCAAATTCTAGTCCAGTATTTCCCAAGGCACCTTCTTGAGGATAATAAGTGTTCCTCCAAAAAAGGAGAGGAAGAGAGGAGTTTCATTGCCAAAGGAGTTAAATAGGGCTCTTGAAGCAACTCTTGGAGCCTGGGCTTGGCAATGAACATTGAAAATCCCCCAAAGGTGAGTGGAGTGTGCTGTGTTGTCCAAACTTATTTGATCATAGGCCCTTCTTGCCCCCAAGTGTCTCCCATGGTGGCCCACACTGAAGGACCCAGTCAGAATTGGGCTCCAGCCTGTGTTCTCTCTGGGCTGCTATCTGGACTCCTGTGGATCATGTTTGTTTTTCTCATAAGAGGCAAAATCATGAAAAATGAAAGAAGGACATTCATTAAAAAGGATATAATGAAACATGAAAATTGAATAACAGTTTTTTTAAGTAAGCTCTACATGTAATATGGGGCTTGAACTCATAACCCCTAGATCTAAAGTTGCATGGTCTCTTGACTGAGCCAGCCAGGCAACCCTGAATAACAAAATTTTAAAGACTATTGCAAAATACAAAATATTTGAATACATTTTAACTGTGTGTAGATTCATGGCAATGCTGTTCAAATAACTGACTTTATTTTGTGGATTGTACTTGCACTTGTCTCAAAATCATTTATTCATAGTATTACACATTTTTTTTTGGCTTGCTGATTCATCTCATTTAGCATCACATTTTTTCTTTTTTATGCTAAAAATTCTTCCTTCATTAAGACAGGTATCCATTTCCAAATACTAGGATACATATTTGTAACTGAGTTTTGTATTGCATTGTGAAAGGCCTTCTCTACACCGTTACTTGTTCTTGGCATAATGTCACATGTCGTTGATAGACATTCCAAAGTTCTTTGGGAAATGTGGGTTCAAAATTCTGCACCACTGTATAGACCCTCATAATGACTACTGTTTATATTATATATGAATGGGAGCACTGTGTCAATGGAGAAATGAAACCAAACTGTCAGGCAGTTGATGAGACCTACAAACTATCAAACCAAACTATCAACCAGTTATTTTTTAATCTTTTAAGGGAAAATTGCCTCACAGCCAAATAGTTATGTGGTGAAAACGCTTGCAGCAAAGAAGCTTATGGCAAAACTATCTAGAATCTCTGTGGACCCCAAGGTTAGTGCTCTTCAGGAACAGGGCTGCAGTGTGAAGGATAAAGCAGTATACAGCTCTCCTTGAACATCAACCGAACATTGCTGTCACTCACTTCATTCACTCAGCATCTATGGGATTAGACCCTGTGTTGAGCACTGGGGACTCTAAAGAATGAGACTTCAGTGAGGGGAAATCCTCCCCCGCCCCCCTCCCCCATGTGTGTACTGCAGAGAGAACTCAGCCACCACTTTCTCCTTGGTACCTCCTCAAACCTTGTTCACTAGACAAGGATGATTGTTGCTATTTTATACATGAAAAAACTGAGGAAGTAAAGTGAGGAAGGGGGTTGCCTGAGCTGACCCACTGATAAAACAGAAATGAGCCCAGTGTCTCAAATCATCCAGGACTAAACTGATGTTGGACACACAGGGTGGAAACTCACTTCTCTGGCACAGTGGACACAGATGGCCTGAGGGTGAAGGAGTGAGATGCACCCAGAGAGGGAACAAGTGAGGGTTGGAGTCTGGCCTCCAATGGGTCATCCTTTTTTTTTTTTTAATCTTATTTATTTGAGAGAGAGCGCTCGCGCATGAGTGAGGAGAAGGGGCAGTGGGAGAGGGTGAAGCAGACTCCCCACCAAGCAGGGAGCCCCAACACGGGGCTCAATCCCAGGACCCTGAGATCATGACCTGGGCTGAAGGCAGACACCTAACCAACTGAGCCACCAAGGTGCCCGGATGGGTCATGCAACTGAGAGTCCCTGTGACCTGTGACCCAATGTCAGCATATCCTTTATGTAAGGGCTCACTCCCAGCCTTGGCATCCTGCACCACTGTGTCTCCTCTCTGGGGAACAGCATGTGACCACTGTTTAGGGGTGCATTTGATAGCTCTTCATTCTCTTCCTGCTTTATTTTTCTCCATAAAATGTGACCTTTTCTCTCATTAAATATTGTGTGAAAATTGTGACTGATTTAGCATTTTGTTAAAAGTGAAATGACAAATCACATAGAACATTCTGTGTCTTCAGCCTATATGTATATATATATATATATGTATATATATATATATACACACACATTTATATTTATAAATGTTCTTTATATTTTTACATATATATATATACACACACACATATATATTTATACATTTATATATATATAGTGGCAAGGGATATAAAGTCCAGCACCAGCTATTATTTAACTAGGGCTACATTTTATAAATGACCCTTTCTTGAAAATAATTTATAACATTGAAACTTTCAAAAAAAAGAAGTGACACTTTTTTTCTTTTTTTAGAAGTGACCTTTTCTAACATGGATAGTTCTTATCTCTCTTATCTTGTCTTCTCTTCTCCCGTGGGTTGTAAGCTTCATAAGGACCCAGACATTTGTCTGTTTTATTCACTGCTGCTTTCCTCGGCACTTGGAACAATGGCAGGCATATGGTAGGTGCTTAACAAGGAGTTGTCCAATGGCTGAGCAGTCTTGCCTGACAGGCAGACCAGTGAGCACCTTGACGTTTCAGCACCAGGAATCTGGACAGCTCCCGGCTGGCTGGGCCCTTGGAGGGAGGCCACAGCAGGACGACTGGAAAAGGCTTAAAAGTGAGCCACGCTAACACCCCCCCTCCCCCAGCCCTCGCGAAAGCTTGGAGCGTCCCGACCCCCGCTGTGTGGTCACTTTTGCTGGGTCTACAGCCCTGTCCACTCCGTTGTCTGTAGGCTCCCCTAGTATTCCTTTTCCTTTTTGACTTCAGCAATTATTTGTACATATTTATGAAGATTGCTTCTCAGCCTTTTGGCTAAGATCAAGTGTATCTATCTATGAAGAACTGAGCATTTCTCTTTCTCCTTGTCTCTCTTTCCCTAAATTGTACCCCACATTCTCAGTCTCCCTTTCCCTGTCCTTTCTCCACTTCTTTCCCCTTCCTCTCTCTTTTCCTTCTCCCTGTATCACATCCCTCCTCCTTTCCCCACAATTTCTCTGTCCTCCTTATCTCTCCCCTCCTCCTCCCTCTCCTTAGAGATGTCCTATTTTTTGCAGGGCTTGATTTATAGTAAAGGGAGGCAGCCTCCCTTCCTCTATTCCCTTTATGAAGGAAACAGCAAAAACTTAACTACGTGCAGTTTTGCATAAGTCTCCTCCTCCTAGTGTCCACCCACAGGTTAACCCCCAGGAGACTGGCCCACAGCTGATGAAAGCCTGCAGCAGGCCTGCCTGCCTGCCCACTTGTCTGTGCCCTGGGGTGGCACCAGGTGGGAAGCTGAATTCTGCAGCAAAGGTCATGGGCTGGTGGGTGGATTTACTGATCCACCCTATCACCCCCGCTCCAGTTCCCTTTGTGGGTAATCATGAATGAATGATTTGGGGCTGTGATTCCTGAGAATAGGAGTGAGGTGATTCATTGGTCTTTCCTAAGGGACCAGTTCTAGCAATTAGGTGAGGTTTGCTGTGTTACACATGCTCTAGGGCTGTCATATTCTTGTTACCTAGAGCAAGAGGCTAAGCAACAATAGGAATGAGGGCTCTCAGCCAAGGAGGGGAGGAGGTGCCTTTGATTTTACCCCGACCCTTCTTATCCCTGTAACTCTATGATGTAGATAGATACTATCTCCACTTCATGGTCTGGGAATTGGAGGCTCAGAGGTTGAGTGACTTGCCCCAGGATACACAGCTAGAAAGTGGTGGAGCTGGGATTGGAACTCAGGTCTAATGGATTCCATTGCAGCAGGTATACTGAACTATAGGATTGTCCTACCACCTTTCACATTCATGGGAAGGCCCAACTAGGTTCCATAGGACGACTGCTTTAGAAATCACAGTTACATCACAGCCGGTTGGGGCTTTGCTCTGGGGGTTCCTTCTGTCACCATGGTGGAAGCAAGGGGTGTTGAGAACTGGCATTGTGTCTGGGGGAGGAGGCTTTCCAGGCAGTATAGTCAGGAAGTGAAAATGACAGCCAACTCAGCTTTCTGGATGACCTGACCTGAGGAGACACTGATAAGTAGAAAGTAGCCATGGAACCATGATTGATCTTGAGTAATCCAGAAACCAATTTTGGCAATCTCCGTGTGGTGAGCACCTGCCTGCTCTGCTGACCACCTACATATGTGGTGTCTGCAACAACTCTGCTAGATCTGCAGGGTATCTTCTAGTACAGAGTAGGACATCTAGGTCAGAGAAAGAAAGTGACCTGCCAAGGTCACAGAGCAAGGTAGTGGAGGGGCTGTGGCTCACACCTAGGCCTCCTGTACTTCCAGTTTCCACAATGGTTCTCAGGGGGGAAAAAAGGTTTCAGTGATGTTTTATTTCTTTATTCCAGAGGAGAAAGCAGTACATAGAATAATTTTAGGAATTTATATGTCAATGAGTTTAAATTGGGGGTTTGAGGGCTTGAGGGGAGAACTATCAGTTGAATAAAAGGTCATTCCTGGGGCACCTGGGTGGCTCAGTCAGTTAAATGTCTGCCTTCAACTCAGGTCATGATCCTAGGGTCCTGGGATTGAGCCCCGAATCGGGCTCCCTGCTTGGTGGGGATCCTGCTTCTCCCTCTCCCTCTACCTGCCACTGCCCCTGCTTGTGCTCTCCGCCACCCCCCATCAAATAAATAAATAAAATCTTTAAAAAAAAAAAAAGGTCATTCCTGATGGTCAGTGTTGGCAGGTAAATGAGGCATTCCTGGGCTTTATAAGAGGCTCCTGCAAGTGTGCATGGCCCTGGGCTTGGTGGACATGAAGCTTGCCTTACTTGGGGGCAGCCTCACCCTGGCCTGTTGCTCTGCAGTCAGGCTGTGTGAAGACACAAGGGACCACCCAAGAGCAGCAAATGCCAGCAGGGAGGAGACATGCCAGGAAAGTTTCTGAAACGTCTTCCTCAGTCCTGAGCCAGACGCCTACCATAGACAGAACTGCCAGGCACCTGTAATAGACAGGAGCCCAGACTGGACCTGGACTGGGGACTCAGTCACACTTACCAGGGTGCCTGACTGCTTTCTGGCTTCTGGGGAAGTTAGTGGTGCAAGACGGAGGAGACGGAGCTGAACTTGAGGTCTTTGCTGTCTTAGGGGGAGTTAGTGGAGCTAATGTGCTTTTTATTAAAATTTTAGAAATAATTCTGCCTCAGTGCTGGTCACCAATGCATATTCCCAGGTCCACCCAGATCCTCAAGCCAGAATCTCTGGTGGAGGGGCCTGGGGAGGTGCATTCTGAGCCAGTGTCCCTAGAGCAGCACTACCTTCAAATCTGTTCTCAGCCAATCCTCCAAGTTCATTGATTGAGCTCCTGCTCTTGCCTTTTACACACATTCTCTCATTTAGGTGTCACATCCATTCTAAGAAGCCCTGGTAAGAAAATCAAGGCCCAGAGACGTTAAAGCACTCACCAGGCACAAAATTTCGCAGCCTGGCTCTAGAAAGCCACCTTCCTGTCTTTGTTCATGACTGGATCTCTCCCAGGAATGCCTTTGTCCTTCTCCATGTGCCTTGTGCCCTGCACATTACTTAAGTGTATGTCCTGGGTCCTAGATGATGGCATGTGCTGGGGTCCATGGTGCCTGTGCCTTCTGACCTGTGGGTGCAGGGAATGGTCTTTGCACCTGAGGCTCAGGATGTGTGCAATGGGCGAACCAACTGTGGGGACATAAACACACGAGGCACAGATAGAAGGACACAAGAATGTGCCCTGCTGGTGGCTTTGGAGGGGGGCAGGACTGGATAGAATGGAAAGAGAGAACTCTCTTCTCTCCCACATCTCTCTCTCCCCAAATCTCTTCTGCCTTCCAGGGCTGCCTCCATGAAATTCTTGATTCTGCCATACTCTCTTTCACCCTGAGCTTCTTGTCTGAAACCCTTTCCCTCACTCCAATATTCACTCTCCCCCCCCCCTTCACATAACTCCTTCCTATCCTTCAGCTACTTCATGTTACTCACACCTTCAGGTACTTTCCCTAACCCCCAAAGTTAGCTGATTCCTTTAGGCTCCCACAGCCCCTCTGTCTTTCTGACATTCTAGCCCTAACTCTATTCTCTCTTTTTTTTAAAGATTTTATTTATTTATTTGAGAGAGAGAGAATGAGAGACAAAGAGCAGGAGAGGGGGAGGGTCAGAGGGAGAAGCAGACTCCCTGCTGAGCAGGGAGCCCGATGCGGGACTCGATCCCGGGACTCCAGGATCATGACCTGAGCCGAAGGCAGTAGCTTAACCAACTGAGCCACCCAGGCGCCCCCTAACTCTATTCTAAAGTGCTATTTATTTGTTCCTAATGGATCTGTGAGCTCCAACAAGGGCAAGAGCCATCTCTTATTCAATGTTGCTTCCCTAAGATCTGGTACCAGAATGTTAGCTCAGTGAAATTTGTTGTATGAATAAATGCCAATTGGTGGTGACCTCCTATGATTTCTACTCCACCTTATGCATCTAATTATAATCCATCTTAGGGCGCCTGGGTGGCTCCATTGGTTGAGCATCTGCCTTTGGCTCAGGTCATGATCTCAGGGTCCTGGGATCGTGTCGGGCTCCCTGCTCATCAGGGAGTCTGCTTCTCCCTCTCCCTCTGTGTGCTCATGCTCTCTCTCTCAAACAAATAAATCTTTGGAAAAAAAATCCATCTTGGATTGCGTTTCACAAGCCAGAATCCAAGGAAGCCAGGCTAAAGGGCCTCAGAGAAAGGAGGAGGAAACTGAGGCCCAAGTGGTCAGTGGCAGGTCCGACTCCCAGCCAGTCGTTTCACTGCAGCTGCCAGCTGCCTTGTTTCTGGTTCTGCGGTTGGAGGTCCTTGAGGGCAGGAACCAAGTCTTGGACATTATTTCCTGGCTTGGCAGGGCACTTTGTCTCTTATCACAAACATTGCCATTTACCGGGTGCTTACAAGGTGTCAAGCCCTTTATATGTATTTTTCCCACAGTTTGCAACTCTCACAATATACACAGGGAAGGAAGGTACAATTATCCCCATTTAGAGATGAACAAACTGAGGCAAGGTGAGTAACTGCATATTTATCCATGTGTCTTCTAGTTCCTTTCATAAATTTATCCAGGTTCCACTGAAGGCTCACCAAACTTGTCATCAGACCCATTTTCCGGAGCAAGACACCAAGGCCCCAGGACTACAGAGCCATTTCCTGTGCCTCCAGAATGCTTGGCCCACAATCCGACTTGAAATCTATTTATTTGACAGAGAGAGACACAGAGAGAGAGGGAAACACAAGCAGGGGGAGTGGGAATCGCGCTGACAACAGCGCCCCCTGCAGGCGGCGATGGCCACGCCTACGTCACGTTCAGCCCCGCCCCTCGGCGCCGGAAACGTCCGAACAGCGTCCGAAGGTTATCGAGCGCTCCTCCAAAGGTCCGGGCTCCGAGAAACCGGGCGCACAGCGTTCAGCCCGGACCCGACTTCCCGGCAGCCTTAGTCGCCGCGGCATCGGGTCAGAGGCATCCCCGGGGACCGCGGGAAGGTGGAGGCGGCCTTCGCCGCCGTCGTCTCCTTCGTCGTGAGTAAAGCCCAGACAGACGCCGCGGGGCATCCGGGAGGGCCCGACGCCCACCCGGGAGCGGCGGAGGCGGGGCTCTGGGAGGGGCTCCTGCGGCAGAGGCTCTTCCCTGGGGGACAGTGCCGCAAGCGAGGACTCCGTGCATCAAGCCCTGGGCATGTGTCTGTGCGTCTTTGAGCAGCAACCTCCCCCTCAGTTTCTGCACCTGTAAAATGAGGGCTCGCGACATTTCCGTAACTGCAAAAACCGGGATTTCGTCCATCATTTTCAGAATTCCCCTCCCGCAGGCAAGCATGAGAAATCAGAGCTAGGTCAGGCTCTCCCGTGTGGACGTGCAGAGCTCTGGGATCTCCTTCCCTTGCTGCGTTAGTACTCCTGAGACTGGAGAGTCCTAGCAGTTGGGGACTAGCCCCTTCCTGGTGGACCAGGCGCCCCGCAGCCTAGGATGTGATAAAGATGAGACATGGCCATGCCAATAACAAGTAACAGTGCTAGCTCAGATTTATTGAGCACTTACTGTGTGCCTGGCTTTACATGAAGCCCAACACATGTGTTATTTCCAGCTCACCACAGCCCTGTCTGGTAGGTACTGTTCTTGCCGTCCCCAGTTGACTGAGGAGGTGTGTGAGGCCCAGAATCACAGAATAGTAACCAGTCCAAGGTTTCCCAGCTAAGAAGTGGCTGAAGCAGCAGTCCACAGCCTTACCCACTACACTGGAGAAATGTTTGACCTAGAAGACAGAATGGCAGACAGGGAAAATGACAAGGGCCTACCAGTATTAATAATATACACCCTGAATTGAGCACTAAATATGTGTTGGGTGCTGGTCTAAGGGCCAACATCCTTTATACTGCTGACAGTGACCCTACACTATAGGTCTTGTTATTTCTGCTTCACAGATGAGGCTCAGAGAGGTCACCTCATATGTCTCAGGTCGCACTGCTACTAAAAAATTGGGTTCATCAGTGGTGCATTCTGCCTGCCTGTATATCGCTCTTAGGAAGACCCCACTCTTTTTTTTTTTTTAAGATTTAATTATTTATTTGACAGAGACACAGCGAGAGAGGGAACACAAGCAGGGGGAGCGGGAGAGGGAGAAGCAGGCTTCCCGCTGAGCAGGGAGCCCATTACGGGGCTCGGATCCCAGGATCCTGGGATCATGACCTGAGCCGAAGGCAGATGCTTAACGACTGACCCCACTCTTAAAAAAAAAAAAAAAAAAAAAAAAAAGGAAGACCTGACTCTTCTCTGTGTCTCAGTTTTCCCCTTCTGTAAAATGGGAGGCTTGGGCCAGAGGACCCTGAACATTGTTTCCTGAGCTCACATTCTTTGATTTTTAGGTAGCATTGACCTGATGTCTGGAGTCCTGGGTTTGTTCCCAATTATCTGTGACTTGGGAATGCCTTGGCCAAGTCCCCTGTATCTCTGAACCTCAATTTACTCCCTTCATAAAATGTAGAGACTAGACCATCCTAATTGCAATGGCACCCTCTGGCTTTAATTTTTTTTTTTTTTAAGATTTTATCTATTTATTTGACAGAGACACAGAGAGAGAGGGAACACAAGCAGGAGGAGTGGGAGAGGGAGAAGCAGACTCCCCGCAGAGCAGGGAGCCCAGTGCGGGGCTGGATCCCAGGACCCTGGGATCATGACCTGAGCTGAAGGCTTAACGCCTGAGCCACCCAGGCGCCCCTGGCTTTAATATTTTATGACTGCGGAGGAAGAGACAAGTTGAGGTTCAGCAAACCTTACATCCCCTGAGAATTTCTAGTGAATGTGAATCTGCCCTCTCACTCAGAACATCCCTGGTGGTAGGCTTCCAAGAACAGATACTCTACATGGGTGAAGGGGAGCAGCACTCTCCAGAAGATCAGCAGTAACTGCTGGGGGAGGCTTACTCCTCCAGTGGTTCAGAGCTCACCGCTCAGGTCAGACCAACCCAAGGCTGAATGCTGGCCCTCCCACTTCCCAGCGGGGCACCTCGAGCAATCGACCTCTCCCGTCTGTGCCTCAGTTTCTACATCTGTAAAATGGGGTGCTAATAATACCAGCTTCGTTTGAGATCTGGTGGAAAACATATGCAAAAAACCTAACACCATTTCTGGCCTAGAAACCCCTCAATAAAGACAACTGTTATTGATTATGTCTGTAGCACCATTCTGGGGACTAGGAGAGTTCCTGAGCTTTGGACGCTGCCGCCCTCTACCCCCTGGCACCAAGGTGTTGCTGGGAATGAGGGCGGACAAGCAGGGTCCTGCTGAGTCAGCAGGGGACCCAGATAAGAGAAGCAGGCAGCCCCCACCCCTGAGGTGGCTGGCGTAGGCTGTCATGCCTGTTGGTGGCTGAAGTAGCATTAACGGGCATTCCTGCACGTCCCTGGCTGGCAGCAGCCCCTGGGGTGGCACAGAGGCCATCTGAGGACAGAAGAGGCAGAGGAATTGTGTCACGACCACTGTATCATGTGCCAGGGGCTGCAGCAACGTGCAGGCTCATGGTTCCAGATGAGACAGCTGAAGTGCGTGCCGTGCCTCAGGCTTTTATGAAGCGCATTCACATCTGTAGTGTCCCCAGGACAGGGCTGGGTGACATTGGACAGGATTTTCCACCTGCAGCACAGAGACGCTATTCCTGGGTGCCTGTGGGTGAGCTGCCGGGGGTCAGGAGCCACCAGAACTGTGCGCAGGGTTGTGTGAGTGATTCTCCAAGAGGTGCGAGATCCCCAAAATGTCAGAAGTTCTAGGGTTAGGGGTCAGAAGAACCCTGATGCTAGTAAATGGCTTTGTGTGACTGGGCCGGTAGCTGAACCGCCCACCCCCACCCCTTAAACTCTCTCCCTTCCTTCCCTTCTTTCATCGTTCAGTCAACACACATTTCTTGAGGCTTGTTCCAGGCCCAGGCCTGCACTCAGGAATCCCAGCTCCTCTTACCGTGAACAAATAAGGAGCCAATTTTATAAGGGCTGCTAGAAGGGCAAGTCCAGCGGCTGTGGGAGTCACAAATTGGGGCTCCTGACCCAGCGTGTGTTTGGGGGGCAAGTTGGGGAGACAGGAGGGGAGTCTTGGTGCAGTGTCTGTAGCCTTGGGCAGATCACTAGCCTTTCTAAGCCTCAGTTTCCCCTCTTTCCCATAGGCCCGATGGCGCAACTTTCAGGACGTGAAAGGGGGGTGATTTTCCAGGCCTTGGCCACCTCTTGAGACACTGTGAGATCAGACTCCGTTTTGCTGGGTACAGACGCGAGGTTGGATGCTTCTCCACTTAGAGAAGGGCGGGGAGATGGGATGTTCCCTCTGTCTGCCCCCTAGTGGGGCTGGCTTCATGTGTCCACTGATCTTGAGTACTGAGTGCAGCTTGCACTTAAGGCACTGGGAAGAGGCTAGAGCAGGGCCTGCAACAGACAGAGCCCTGCTGGCCTGGACCTCTGAGCCTGGGAGGAGGGGCACACAAGCGTCTCCAGGCTGGGATGGAGCAGGGCGTCATGTTGTCATTCTGGGCCTCTGTTATCTGTGAAATGGGGAAAAAATAGTGTCCCCCGGGGTGGGGCTGGACTGAGGCTCACAGTGACTGGCCCAGCATCTACACGTAATACATGGGAACCATTAGTATTATTGTTGCTTTCGTTAATATCAGGATCATCAAGTGCCTTTTGTCACCTCATCTCAGCTATCTTGTCACACAGTGAATGGTGTCAGGGCTCCATCTCCCCTGTCCTCTTCCCAGACCATCAACTCCCCCCCCCCCGCCTGCCCCCCAAGGCAGGGCCTGGCTGCCCCTTCCCGGCGCTGCCCTTTATAGACCCAGGCCTGGGGCCTGAAGAAGCTTCTCCTCTGTGCGGCCCCAAACCCCCCTTCTTGCCCCCTTTCTCTAGGACCCTTTCTCTGGGCCTGCGGGTCTGGCCGAGCAGAGAACTGAAGCCCTGCTCCTGACCTCTCCTCCCGCCTAGCTGCTGGGTAAGGTCACCGGGCCACCCCCCAGGAGGCCTTCTGGGCATTCTGCTCTCACTGCGGCTGGAGCTGGATCTAGAGCAGGCTGAGTCCGACTCAGCATCTCCTCCCACATCCCTCCCTCTGCAGAGCTGTGAGCTGGGCTGGGGACTCAGCCAGGGCCGCAGCAGCGTCTGCAGCATCCCTGTTGCTGTGGTGGGCAGAGGGCACAGATAGAGGGGCGTGCTTTCCCCTGATGGGTGCTAGTCCCCGCTCTGGACCCGCAGGACCGCCTTTCAGCTCCCTTCGAGCTCTTTCCACCAAAACTGCCTGCCAACCACTCCTTCTCCCTTTTTTCCTGGTTCCCATTTGCAGACAGCGTGTCCAGCCTGCTGGGCTTCCCTGGGCACCTTGGATACTGGGGCACGTTGTGTATTGAGAGGAAGGACAAGGTCCCACCACAGCCCTACCGTGAATGGGCTGAGCAGCTCAGAGTGGCTTACGGAATCTCTCTTGCTCTCAGTTCCCCCATTTGTACAGTGTGAATGACCTTGACGGTGTCAACACTGCCATCCATCCTTCTGATTTCTCTTAATCTCTCTCCGACCGTGAATCTTTCACCTTGGAATTGGGTCCTGTGTGTCTGAACAGGGGCCTCAGCAACCAGGCCAGGCAAACAAGAGAGAGCTAAGATAGGCTGGGTGATGGGGGTAGTGGAGAAGCCCAGCTCTGGAGCCTGCGACTCCCCTTTCCCCCCAGGCCAGTCCTCACCTCCCTGAACCTTGGTCTCTTCATCTGTAAGATCGGGAGAGTCAGACCTGAGTGTTTGGAGGTGGACCCCTGTGTCAGAGCACTAGCAGGTGGCCATCAACAGGGAGGGGTCTCCTTCCCCTTTGAGGTCCAGCCTAGCCCCCCAAGCCTGGGGCTCTCAAGTTGAGGTCCCTGCAGACAGTGTCAGAGATGGGGGATGAACTAGCACGAGGCATGTTGTGGCCGAGATGGTTCCCCGGGGTGGGGGGGGAGCATCTCTCCCTCCAGGCCGTCTGTGTGATCCCAGATCAGTGGTGAGCAGAAGGTGGGGAGGCCAGAGCAGGCTCCAGCCCTTGGAGTCGGCATGGTGGGGGCATGGGGCTGTCGGAGAGCTTGGCGCCCTGTTTGCTCACTTTTTCATCCACTCAGCACACACTGAGTCAGCATCATCTCCCTGAAGGCCACGGCATGCCTGGGCCTGTGGAGGACAGAACAGAACCGGGCTGTGTGCCAGGCCCTGTTCTAAGCACCTTATGTGAATTAACTCCCTTTTATCCTCACAACAACAAGAGTGGGATAAGCACTGTTTGCCTCATTCGGCACAGAGAAGCTAAGTAATTGCCCAAGTTACACAGCAGATAAGTGGTCGACCTGGTGTCTGAAACCAGGCAGTCCTCTCCGGTCAATGACAAAAGCCTCCCCTCCCCTTCCCACTGCCCTCACTGGGGCTGGCTTCACGTCCTGCTCGTTCTGGAACAACCCACTGGGTCTTCCACCTCTAGCCCTTGTTCTTACTGCTACCCCTGCCTGCAGGGCATTTTCTGACCCTCTTTCTCCTCTGACTGACCAACCTCTGGTCATTTCTCAGTGCTCAGCTGTGAGTAACACCTCTTCAAGGAAGGCTTCCTTGGTGCCCTTTTCACCCCAGGCTGGGTTAGGTTCCTCGGCTGGCCTCTCTTAGCTCCCTCTCCCCCCATCCACCACTTCTCTCTCTTGTTGCAAGCATCTATTAATTTAGCTGCCTCCCACCGGACTGTGAGCCCCTTGCCTCACCTTGGCACTACCCCTCCCATGCCTGCCACCATATGTGGTACAGAGATCACTGGGAAATGTTGAATGACTAAATCTTGATTGTTAATAATCTTGTGAATAGCGGGCAAGTTCTAGTATCTCTGTTTCACAGAGGAAGAAGCCGAGGCACAGAGAGATGACATGATCTGCTCAAGTCGCAGACCTAATGGTACTGGAGCTGGCATTTGCTGGAATGGCCTCAGTCTTCAGGAAGCGATCTTGGGAGGTGTCAGGGGACTGTGACAGTAGCCCTTGCTTAGGGTCTGACAGACAGATGGTCAATAATAATAATAACAGTATTAATAATAGAAATCCCATTTTAAGAGCTTTTACTGTGTCTCAGGCCTCATGCTAAGCACTTTGTGTGAATACTTTCATTTATACCTTACTCTTTCCCTATGAACTAAGCGCTATGATTAACTCTATTTTATAGCTGGGGAAATAGAAGCTCAGAGAGGTTAAGTGACTTGCTCAAGGTCACACAGCAATGATTCACCAAACCAGAGCTTACACTTTTTAAATGATTTATTAATGGTTTAAAAATCCAAAGGCCCAAAGGGTAGACAGTGAAAAGTCTCCCTTCCCCTCTTCTCTCCCCAGGCACCCAGCCCCTCCCTGGAGGCAACTAGGATGATTCTCAAGTGTCCTTCAGAGCAGGTTTGTGTGTTACCAGACAAACCTGGGCTTGTGTTATTCAGAGCCAGGCTTAAACCCACACCTGTGAGATGCCCTGTTACCGCTGAGGCCCAGGGCTTGACACAGAGTGCCCACCATGCCCTGGCAGAGATTTGGGGTCACCAAAAGCCTCTGTCCTCTGCCCCAGGCCCCTCTCCCCACTGCCAATGTGCCTCTTCAGCAGTTGGCTGAGGGCCTGCCTGGCTCTTCTCAGGCTGCAGCAGAGCCTGGGCGTTGGTCCAGGGCCCTGTCCAGCGATGGGGGAAGGACTGCGGCAGGCCCTGGGGGACCCCTTCAGCCCAGTCTGACACTCATTTTATGATCCCTCGCGGAGGCAGCCCCACATGGAGGAACAGCCCAGGCAAAGGCAGGGAGGCCAGAGTGAGCACAGGGGGTACGTAGGTGCCATGGTCTTTGTGCACAAGGAGACTTGGGTCTGAGTCCCAGCTCCACCCCTTTCTGCTGTGGAACCCGATGGGCCTCCTTAAGGAGCCTCTGTTTTCTCCGGATACTTGAGGATTAAGAGATAAAGCACCTGAAGTTGCCCCGGGAATGTAGTAGGCCCCCGCTAGGTTGGTCATTGGCTTGTTTTAATTATGAAGGCCTCCACTCTGAGCTTTTCCAAACTTCCATCTGACCCCTGGAAGTCAGGGATGCAAGACCCTCAGCCCTTCCTTCCTTCCCACATGCAGAAGGAACTGATGTGAATAAACATTAGGTTGTATTATTGTTGTTGGCATTATTATTACTCTTACTTGGTGCCCAGTTCTGTGGTGTCCTTGGGTATGTAGACCCCAAAGACCCCCACCCCTTCCCCACTCTCTGGGTGACACTGAGGGGGAGCCCCCTGGCAGGAGTTCACTCTGTTGGGGGTCAGAGCATCAGGGGACGCGTGCGCAGGTTTGAAGACTGGGAGGAAGGCGGCTAACAGGAAGCTGGCTGGGGTTCCAGACTGAGCACAGGGCTGGGAATCGGGTGTCGGTCGGTAGCCATGCCTGCCTGAGTTCCAGTTTCCGCTGTGGAATGGTGGTCATCTGTCCTCTCCCATTAATATCGTGGGATTTGGGATGCTCAGGCAGGGGAATACATGAGAGAATATTTGCCACCTGCAAAGTGAAGGTCACAAGCAGGCAGCCCACAGGCTGATGTGGCCTGTGGACCAGCTTCGCTTGGCCCCTCCCCCCACCCAAGGGTATTAAAAAAATTTCATTTGGAGGGATGCCTGTGTGGCTCAGTCGTTAAGCGTCTGCTTTCAGCTCAGGTCATGATCTGGGGATCCTGGGGTTGAGCCCCTGATCAGGCTCCCTGCTCAGTGGGGAGTCTGCTTCTCCCTCTCCCTCTGCCGCTCCCCCTGCTTGTGCTCTCACTCTCTTCCTCTCTCTCTCTGTCAAATAAATAAATAAAATCTTAAAAAAAAAAAAGAATAAAGAGGATTTGAATTAATTGCCATATCAGTCAGAAAAACAGAGCCCACTTTAGAGGAGTCAATAAGGACAATTTTGAAAGACCAAACAGGAGGCAGTAGAAGGGTGGTTACCCAAATTTGTGGCCTGGACCCATGGAGGATGGGCTGGCTGGAGGGCACTGAAGCTTTGGAGGAGACCCTGGCATGCACGGAGAGATGGGAAATAGCTTGACCTCTTCCCGCCTGCCAGTCTTTCTTCAGTGCCTCCCATTGGCTGAACCTAACTAGAATCAGTTGGCAGAGGAGCTTGGGAAATGTAGTTCACAGAGTTGAGCCCCTGGGATGCCAAGCAAAGCAGAGGAAGGGCAGGGAATGGGTCTAAGATCACGTAGCAAATGACTGGTACACTTGTCAACATTTAACAGCTGGGTAATTTAACATAAAAATCTGGATTCATAGCTTTTCCTGAAACACACTTGGGCCCCCTGTCCTGACAATGACCTTGAAGACTGGGAAAGGAAAGGAAGACAGGGCATGGGGGTCGGTGAGACCCACCTCTGTCTAGTCGTGCTGGGGCACTGGCCTTGGGCAGCCCTGCTGAGGAGTCCTGAGAAGCCTACAGGGTCTCCAGTGCAGGAATAGAGAAGAAGCCATGAGGACCCTGAGCCAGGTGACAGAGCAGGCAGGGTTGGGGGCTGCTGGCAGGGCTGGATTGACCTCTAGAAAGAGCACATTGGGTTTCCAGGACCATGGGGAACCTTCCTGTACTAGCTCTTGGAGACTCTCTGGTCCTGTGGAGGTTTTGTTTGTTTGCTTTTTGTTTTATTTTTCTTTCTGAGGCTGTCAGGCCCTGTGTTCAGACCAGATCTTCCAGGAAAGCCCAACATGTAAACTCATGGCAGAACTATTCTAGAGGCAGTGGTTGGTTGGCCTGGAGTTTTCCTCTGAAAATCCCTGAGGGGATACTCAGGAAGGGTCTCAGACCTGTCCAAGGTCGCACATGGCATTTGAGGAGAACTGTACTTAAGCCACAGGCCTCTTGGCTCCCAGGAAGCTGAGAGCACTTGTTCTGGAGTCAGTTGGACTGGGGGGCAAATCCTGGCCGTAGCTCAGTGACCTCAGACAAAAGGGTTCCAGTACCTCCCTCACAGGATGTTGGGAGGGGTAGAGGGGCTTATGCTTGTCAGGGGCCCACACAGTGCCTGGGAGTGGGATCGTAGTGGTTACCAAGGAGCCAGTCCCAGGCCTGTAATGATGACCCCGGGCTGCCCTGTAACCCCCAAGATGGGGAGAACTCCCCAGCTTCCCTCTTCCTCTCTTCCTGCTCCCTCCCAGGCCACACAGCCAGCAGGAATTTGTCCTCTGCAGGGATGTGCAGGGAGAAAGTCTCCTTTTTTGATGAAACAGCGATGAGGTGATGTCTGGGTTTTTTATATCCCCATTGCTGAACAGGAGCCAGACACAAAAGTCCAGGACAGATTCCATTAGCCACATTTGTCCTAGAGGCTCCTGGCCCTGTGGGGACTTTCCAGGGGTCCAGGGTGAGACCCAACAGCTGGGAAGACATTGGCCAGGGCCAATGGAAGCAGGTGCAAGATGTGGCACCTCCAGTGGGGACCCAGGCAGGGTCTTAAGAGTCTTAAGAGTCTGCCTCACTCAAGAGTCTTTCCTTTAAAAAAAAGAGGAGAGAGAGAGAAAAAGACATTGTTACATTTTTCTTCTTGCCAATGTAAGAAGTCCTCTGAGGTGTAGGAGTTACTACTAACCCCATTTTTGAGAATAAAGCGAGGCCTAGATAAGTGAATTACCTTGCTCAGAGGAACCCAGTGGTTAAGTGTCAAGTCATGGTCTTAATCCTGTTGATCTCTTATCACTCAGACTTCCAAAACCTGAGTTCTTTTTTTTTTTTTTTAAGATTTTATTTATTTATTTGACAGAGAGAGAAAGAGACAGTGAGAGAGGGAACACAAGCAGGGGGAGTGGGAGAGGGAGAAGCAGATTCTGCACTGAACAGGGAGCCCGACGCGGGGCTTGATCCCAGGACCCTGGAACCATGACCCAAGCCGAAGGCAGACGCTTAACGACTGAGCCACCCAGGCGTCCCAAAAAACCTGAGTTCTCATTATCATTCTTGCTCAACAAAAGGATCAAGGGTCTGGAGAATTTGAGATTGTTGGCGATAATATTATAGGATTATATTTTAGATGGGGAAAAAAAGCCCTCAAAGTAGCATGCATTTGTTAAAAAAATATTCAGTTATAAAAATGTCTGAAGTAGACAGTGAAAGCTCCCATAATCCTACTCTCCAGAAATAAGCTCTGGAACCATTTATGATATATATTCTTCCAGATCCTTTTATGCATTTACAAGTAAATGTTAATTTTTATGGTTTTTTAAAAAAGATTTTTTTTTAAAGATTTTATTTATTTATTCGACAGAGAGATAGCGAGAGCAAGAACACAAGCAGGGGGAGAGGGAGAAGCAGGCTTCCTGCCGAGCTGGGAGCCCGATGTGGGACTTGATCCCAGGACCCTGGGATCATGACCTGAGCTGAAGGCAGACGCTTAACAGCTGAGCCACGCAGGCACCCAAAAAAGATTTTATTTTTAAGTAATGTCTACACCCAACGTGGGACTCAAACTCACAACCCCGAGATCAGGAGTCACACGCTCACCAACTGAGCCAGCTGGGCGCCCCTGATATTTAGGTTTAAAGAAGATTATACATTCTGTTTTGCAACTTGCTTTTTGCAAGTAACGGTAGCTCCTGAAATGCAGACATTCCCAATCAGGCAGGTGTGGGGCGGATCTGGTGGGGGAAGCGATTGGTAGGTAAAGTTTTGTGCAAAATTGTGTGTTGCGGGGGTGAGCGCTGTTGAGGGACAGTGGTTATGAGCGTCATCAGGATTTTTAAAAAGACTCAGACCCAGGCCCCTTGTTTTTCCAATGGACAGAGCGAGGCTGACAGGGGAAGGGTAGGGGAGTGGGGAGCCCAGCCCCTCGGGATGGCCTTGAAGGGGAACAGCGAGGATGCTGCAGTTGCTTGGTCCTGGGCATCCTGCCCTGGCCCTGAGAGGAACAGCGTTCTGCATGCGGAGCCAGAAGGAGGGTGAGGGAGTCAGCCTTGCCGAGCTACCAGGCAGGGCTTCTGCATTCCCTGCGGGGAAAAGATTTACGGCCACCAGGAGCTCGAGGTTACAGAGAAAGAGCTTGGTGCAGCACTTGGGGAGAATGCTGCCCGCAGTGCCTGCTGTGGGCTGGCTTTCGGTCAGGCCTGGCTCCTCCAGGCTCAGGAAAGCCCTCCAGGGCACAGGCCTAGAGTGTGGGGATGGGGTGGGGTTGGAGGGCGCTGTTGGGATCAGACCCTCCCCCTCCCCACCCCTCCCCAGCTGGTGTTGGGCCCCCAACCTGGAGAGAGGACGCTGAGCACAGGGCCTAGCCAGATTCTTATTACCGTGCTAGTGACAAGAAGTTACTAGAGAAGGGGCAAAGGACAGGCAGGATGACATGAGGAATTGGGTAGGAGGTCCAGGTGGTTGGAGCTCAGAGCGGAAGGGTGAGGGAGGAGAAGGCAGAGGCTAGGAGCTTCATGCCGTGTGGAGAGCTGGACCAGGGAAGTTTCTGAGAAGGGTTCAGGCAGGGGCTGACCATGTCTCAGATGCAATATTTGAAGGCTCCGTCTGACTCGAGGCTGGATCGGGGGAAGCTGGGGATGGGAGGGTGGGGAGGAGGCCACTGCCAGAGGCCACGTGCCACACCACCGGGTGGAGTGTAAACAGGGCTGGACCACCGAGCCGGCCAGGGGGCTCACACCTTTGGCTTCCTGCCCCACGTCCTGCCCCAGCTGGGCTGACAGAAGCTCAGCACCAAGGTTTCATGCCGGCACCCTCACGACCAGCTGAGCATCACGCCTCCACCTCCAAACCCACCTCTAGCTCCCAGGTGGCTCAGGACGGCGGGCATTCATAGGGTGGGTAATCATAACAGGCTGTGCTCACTTTTCTCCATGGTGTCTCCACATTGGCTCCTGGAGGCCGGGACTGTTACTCTCCCTGGCTTACAGAAGAAGAAACAGGCTTGGGATGGGTTGAGAACTTTGCCCAAGGTCCCAGAGCTGCAGAGTCGTGGCAGACAGAACCAGGACCCAGATCCAGGGTTCCCAGTGCCATTGAGAGCCCCGGAGTCCCCCGCATCCAGAGACCAAACCTGGCCCTGCATCGTTTATTCTTTCACTTGATTGATTGATTGATTGATTGATTCATTCATTCATTCACTCACTCACATTCTCATGCGCCCCACTGTGTGCCTCGCTCTGTCAGGCACTGGGGCAGCAAGCGCTCCACTCCCAGGTGCTACCCTGTTTGCAAAGAACAGCAACTTTTGTAGAAACCAGACGGTAGGGACCCAGGAGACCAGGAACATTGCCAGTTCTATCTCTTGATGGCATCTACCAGACACAGATACCAGTGATGTCGTCTTCGAGAACCGTGTCCGCTTGGTACCCAGGCAGGTGAGCTAGGTGGGGGCAAGGGAATCAGCCAGCTCGGGGGTTACGAGGTAAGGGATCAGGCAGGAAGCCAGCTTGGGGGGCAGTGAAGCGACATCTTCCAAAGGGCAGCCCATGGAAGGTTATGAGGTATTCCATTATCTAGCAGGTGAGCCTTGCAGAGGAGGCTCAGAGAGTTCGGTGAGGAACAAATGGGAAGCTCCTGGGGGCAGAGGCTGGCTGTGGGCCTGCTGGGATGGGGTGGCAGAAGGCTGCTGGCCAGGTGAGCAGAAATGCTTGTGCAGCCCCCACTGGGGGCAGCCCCGTCCGGCTCGAGAGCGGAGCCGGGCAGCTTTCTGGGCGACTGGCAAGCCTGCTGTGCAGCTGGGGCAACCTGAGCCTGTCGTGAAATCCGAGTCCTCAACCCAGACAGCATTTCATCTCCTGCTTCAGCAGGGATTTACCCAGAGGGTGGAGAGCTGGTGCTGTGGGCCCAAGTGGACTGTGGTTCACATCCCAGCCACAGATAATAAGGCATTTATTTTTTTAGTAAGTTATTTTTTTTTAAAGATTTTATTTATTTATTTGACAGAGAGAGGCACGGCGAGAGAGGGAACACAAGCAGGGGGAGTGGGAGAGGGAGAAGCAGGCTTCCCGCTGAGCAGGGAGCCCGATGCGGGGCTCGATCCCAGGACCCCGGGATCATGACCTGAGCCGAAGGCAGACGCTTAACGACTGAGCCACCCAGGCGCCCCAATGAGGCATTTAATATGGAACAATGATTGATGTGCTGTGCTCCCCGCATGCCGGGCATTTGGCATTACTGCTTTTGGTCTTTGTGGCAGCCCTGTGGAGCGGGCATCAGAGGAAACAGGCACAGAGAGGGTGAGTGACTTGTCCAGGGTCACACAGCCAGAAACAGCGGAACCTGAGCTGGGCTCTTACCAGCTGTATTATCTCTCTCCTAGCCCAACTCTTTCGCAGCTGTATGAGCCTCTGTGTTTTCACCTATGAAATGGGGGTGACAGTCGCACCTACACCATGTAGATTAAGGGAGACAGTTGAATTAAATGAGTTTTGTGTGGAGTCTGTGGAGTCTAGCACATAATGAGTTCTTGGCAAGTGGTACGGTTATCATCTTTGCCACCATCATCACCATTATTACTGGTGGGCTGGAAGCCACCTGAATGATCATCTGATCCAGCCTCCTCATTGTACAGATGGGGAAACTGAGGTCTGAATAGGGGGTGATGGATCACACAGTTGGTGAGCAGGGAAGGAGTATCAGAAATCCTCATGAGTTGGGCGCCTGGGTGGCTCAGTTAAGTGTCTGCCTTCAGTTCAGGTCATGCTCCCGGGGTCATGGGATCTGGGATCGAGCCCCTTGTTGGGCTCCCTGCTCAGCGGGGAGTCTGCTTCTCTCTCACCCTGTGCCCCCTCTCCCCCCCACTCTGCTCTCTCTCAAATAAATAAAATCTTAAAAAAAAAAAAATCCTCATGAGTCTGAGGCCTGCCACCTTCCAGCCTCCCCACCCTGCATGATGATAGCCTCAGGCCTTTCCATGAGTTTAGCCCCAATGGGGGTCCCAAGGGGCACTAACCCAGCTTTGTACCTCC
Source organism: Neomonachus schauinslandi (assembly GCF_002201575.2). Lineage (NCBI taxonomy): Eukaryota > Metazoa > Chordata > Mammalia > Carnivora > Phocidae > Neomonachus > Neomonachus schauinslandi. The sequence goes on from NC_058416.1 coordinate 70,374,283, forward strand.
AGCTACCCAAGGTGGATCAGATGAGCTACAGCACCAAGAGTTCCTCCTATACATGTAGCTGACTGCCTTGCACAGGGAATGTGCCCTGCTCAACCTTGGAGAACCCCACTCGTCTACCCTGGATTTTTCCTCTACGTCACAGCCTAGGGATATCACCACCTCCCGGGACATGGCTTGAGAGCCCCCTGGTGGTCATCTAGGGCTGAAGCTGCAGAGTCTAAGTATCATGGAAGTCCAGCTCAGCCCCAGCTGGGAGCCCGGCTCCTATGTGCCTCTTAACCCAACTGAGTTCTAAAGCAGTGTCCCAACCTGGATACTGAGGTCCAAACTCTGCTCCTGGGGAGCACAGGACTCCATCCTGGTGGAGGGTGTTAATACCCACCCACAGACTCCCATCACCCGTTTTGTCCCCAGGGTGCCCCCGTTCCCGGATGCCCACTTACCACAGTACCCCATGTGATACAGAGGATCTGGTTTTATGTAGGATTCTGGGTTACCTTTTGTTTTGCTTGGCCCATGGGACGGCAGGTAACTGCAGCTTTCTGTTGTCAGTGCCAGCTTGGCCAAAGTCTCTCCTCCTCCAGCCACACACGGCTACAGGGAAGTTAGGAAAGTTGGACTCTGTTTGAGTGGGTCTATTAGGAGGACCTCACACTGACAGCCTTTGGAGGCCCTGAGCTCTAAGAAGCTGCCTGCTCTGAACCAGTGTCCTTCCTCTGATTCAGTCAGGGTTCAAGCAGAAATACCAGGCCATAGAGAGTTCTCTTGATTTGTCTCAGAGTTTTGAACCTGGGCGATTATGGGAGCTGCTTAAGCGGTCTCTGGAAGGATGTTGTCACTGAGTCTGATGCTGGAGCTTACAGACAGGCAGGCTGTCAGGAAGGGCAGGGGGAGAGTAATGTAGGGGAGGTCCAGAACATTCCGGGATCCACAGGAATGAGCTGGAACCCATGTGGGCAGACTGGAACCCTGGTTGGTTCTTGCTGCTGCCAACCTTGATGTGTACGTGGGGGTTCTGGAGAAGCCAGGATCCTTCTCACACATCTAACACACACCTGGCTTAGCAGGAGTCAGAGCCGAATGCCGATCCCAGGGTCGGTGGGGCAGTTGCAGACCTGTCACTGCCCTGAGACAGGGAAACTGAGGGGATCCCAAGAACAACTGCTTTTTGCTCCCTTTCCTGCTTCTATTCTTGCTAGGACCTGCACCCCCTCCCTACACATGCCTCCCGTACAGGTGATGTGTGTCCTCCTTGTAAAGGTCAAGGAGTTGATTTCTTTGGAGTCTTCCAGCACCACAGATAACATCTAAGGAGTGACTGGGCAGGGTCGTCACGAACATTTTCCAAGAGCACTGACTCACCAAGACCCCTGGCTCCAGGGCAAAAGTGACTTAGGAGGACACCTAAACACTCGTCTTTGTTCCTGGATGCCTGAGAAGCCATGTGCACCAGACCACAATCCTCAATAAAAACCCCAGGCCCCCAGCAAAGATGAGACTCACTCTTCTTTTCCTTCCCGAGTCTCACGGACGCTTTGTTATCTACCCTCTCACTCTGTCTTTAATAAACTCTGCTCTCACTTCTTGGCTCGCATTTGATTTCTATCCTGCACGAAGCCAGGGACCCTCTTGGCTGGTCCTGCGGGGACGCCCCCCTCCCCTGGCCCCCAGGTCCTTGGACCTAGCCAGTCGGCATCAGCCTCATGCCAGCAAAGTGAGCCAGCCCACACCTCAGCAGCTGTAATGCTGGCCTCGTTAGTGAGACTGTGCACAAAGTCACCTCCTGCCTCCCTCCCCAAAGGATCTGAGGTAACTCTTAGTAATTTCTAGGGTAAAAATAATAAAAACAGCAAGCAAACAGAAATTGAAGTAGAGGACTAGTAATCACATAGGAAGAAGAATCTAGAAAGAAGGTTGGGACAGGGATGCTGTGGGGCTGCCTTTGTATCAATTACATAGGAAGGGAAGCATGGCAGTTAGTGTCACTTGGGGGCCCTCTAGTGGGCATAGGCGGAAATGATACTTAATTTGTGCAACATTCGTTGATTACGCACCACTGTGGCGGGAGGGTGGGGAAGGACCTGTAGGGAGATTGTGTGTGTCAGGAGGAGGAAAGGACTTTTTGAAGGACACACAGCGCCAGCAGCAGGTCCTCGGTCATTTCGCGACACCACAAGAACTCCCAACCTTCTTCTGATTGGATGAAACCCCGTGAGGCAGGTATGGGTGGGGGAAGGGGAAAGCATGGGCCCTACCGTCACCAGCCTCCACTCCCAGCTCAGTCCATTGGTGCCTTGTGAAAGTAGGAAAGTTCCTTGTCTTCTCTAGACCTCAGCGTGCTCACCTATAAAGTGAGGGTAATTGTAGCCCCCACCTCTTGAGAATGGTGAAGGTGACATGAAGGGATGGACGTCAAGGGCACATGATGGTGCTTGGCCCATAATTGAGTACAGGGTTCATAAGGAGGAGAAACTGAGGCTAAAAGAGGTAGACAGGCCCGTCCCACATCAGCCAGCTCAATAGGGCAGGTTGGAAAGTGAATAGGACTTGAAGAAAAGTTTTTAAAACACCCTTGTCCAACCAGGAGGTGATGTTGTTGTTAGCAGTGGTGTATTTGTTGGGAGAAGTCAGTTCTCTATCCAGGCGGGCTTGACCATCATAGGCTCTGTGCCACCCTCCTGAAGCAAGGGGCTCCTCCTGGGCCTGGGGTCTCAGAGGACCGGGTGAGAGGCGCAAGACCCAGGTGTGACTGTTCTAGCCACAGCTGTCAGGATTTGATGAGTGGGACTCAGGCAGAGTGACCAGTTGGCTTCGGTGGTGGGGGTAGAGAGGGAAGCCCCTGAAAGGCTGCCCCTCCTCTGCTCTGGCTCCCACCTCTGCAAACCATAAGTATCCAGTCTTTGACATTAAGCTGTGCCTTAATATAGTAGTACTATATTTTTAGCTCTCCTGCCAGGCAGAGCTGTGAGTGAGGAGACCCAGGCCCACAGGGAAATGTGCCTACTGGCCTGTTTTCTCAGTTTTACCTGGGGACAGTCATGGAAACTTAAACTGTTGGGAAGAGTCCAGTGACTTAATACGTGGAAGAGCCTAGCACAATGCCTGGTTCATGGCAACTATTGATAGTAGCCATATCATCCTTCACAGCTTGGGCTGGATGTCACCACCTCCAGGAAGCCTTCCCTGCCTTCCCAGGGCGAGTTTGCTGCTCAAGTCTCCTGTGCCTCCCTGGTCCCTCTGGGCTGTGTTATAATTGCCCCTTTGTTTGTCTCTCTCCCACACTCACCAGTAGCCCAAGGAGAGCTTGTGCTAGCCCTTGTTCATGTATCCCCCTTATGGCTGGCTCAGGTGGGAGTGATGAATAGATTTTAGGTGAATGAGTGGGACTTATAAGGGGCTCTAGGACCAGGCCCTTAGCTCTGACACTCACACACTGTTTGACTTAAGCTCTTAAGAGTTACATCCCCTCCCACCCCCAGATAAAATGGGGCTGACATGAGAGGCAAATGAGACCCTCTACATACACCTGCCACACCCTAGGTGCTCCATAAACATTCATTGTTTTCTGCACTTCCAGATTATATGCCCTCCACTTGTCTAGGCCTCCCCCTGGTCTCCCCAACTCCAGGGAGCTTCAGCCCCTGCTCTGGACTCCTGTAGCCTCTCGGGCATCCCCCATCACAGCACCAATCACACTGGGTCTGCTGCTCTGTCACTGTCCCCAGACAGACTGTAGGTTCAGCAAAGGCAGGGCCTTGCCTCACCCATGTGACTATCCAACACCCAGCCCCGGGCCTGGTTCGGAGGAGGGACTTGTGAAATGCTTTCTGAAGGACCCAGATGCCTGGCTCTCTTGCCTTCCTGCCTTTGCACTGTTGTCCCTGGATTGCTTTGTCTTTCCATCTCAGCCTGTGAGGCTCTGTTCTCATTGGGCAAGGCCTAGCACCAATGCCCCCTTCCCTCGGATGTCCTTCCTGAACAAACTAACACTGTGACTTCTGTCTTCTTGGAAATCTTTTTCTTTTTAATATTTATTTATTTTTAGAGAGAGAGATCATGAGTGAGCAGGGGAGGGGCAGAGGGAGAGGGAAAGAGAATCCCAAGCAGGCTTCTCATAGCGTGGATCCCACCTCGGGGCAAAATCTCATAACACTGAGATCACGACCTGGGCTGAAATCAAGAGTCAGACACTTGGGCGCCTGGGTGGCTCAGATGGTTAAGCGTCTGCCTTCGGCTCAGGTCATGATCCCAGGGTCCTGGGATCGAGTCCCGCATCGGGCTCCCTGCTCCTTGGGAGCCTGCTTCTCCCTCTGCCTCTCTCTCTCTCTCTCTGTCTCTCATGAATAAATAAAAAAAATCTTTAAAAAAAAAAAAAAAAAAAAAAAGAGTCAGACACTTAACAGAATGAACCACCCAGGAGCCCGTCTTCTGGGAAACCTTAAAGCTCTGACTGCTTTTACCACTAACTTACTTTCACATAGGCTCTCCAGCTTGGTACCTTTTAGGTTTTTGGGTTTTGGGGTTTTTTTTGTATTTTATTTATTAGAGAGAGCGAGAAAGAGAGAGAGCAAAAGCAGGGGGAGTGGCAGGCAGAGGGACAGTAAGAAGCAGGTTCCCCGCTGAGCCCCAATATGGGGCTCAACCCCAGAACCCCGGGATCATGATTGGAGCCAAAGGCAGACGCTTAACTGACTGAGCCACCCAGGCAACCCTGGTACCTTTAGGTTTGTTGGTTTGTTTTGTTCGATATTCTTTTCTTTCCATGTTACATCCCCAGTGAAATTTTGTTCCCCAGTGAGGCTGATAGCATTTGCCAACATTCATCATTAAAGAAAGGTAGTTCCTCCAGACAGCTGAGCATAGCATGTGGAACATGGGACGTACATATAAAATTTTTCTATTTGTTCCCTGCCTACTTCAGAAAAGGATTTAGAAGGCGCCTGGGTGGCACAGTCGGTTAAGCGTCTGACTCTCATCTCACATCTAGCCTGTGAGATATGTCTGTTCTGTTCTTAAAGGAAGGGTAACTAGAGATGCTATATTGTAGGAGATGAATTTCTTAGTAATCATAATATGCAAGCTAGAACATTACATCTCCCTTCGATTTCTTAGTAAATCTCAGTTATGACAATTTTCTTCTTAAAATTAGGAAGGTAGGGACTGAAAGAGAACTCAGCCTTGCCAGTGACTCAAAAAAAAAAAAAGTAACAGCCACCTTTGGCATAGTGAGCCTTTCAACTCAGCAGAGTTCTGGAATTTGTTTCCTTATGCCAGAGAAAAAAATCACATTCAAAAAGTATGGGGAAGGGGCGCCTGGGTGGTTCAGTTGGTTCAGTGTCAAACTCTTGATTTTGGCTCAGGTCAAAATTTCGGGGTCATGGGATTGAGCCCCACATCACGCTTTGCACTGGGCAGGAAGCCTGCTTGGGATTCGTTCTCTCTCCCTTTCCCTCTGCCCGCCCCCCCAAACAAAACAAAATATTAAGTATGAGGAAGGCAATAAAAACACAGAAAACCCAAATTCTTTTTTAGAATTTTTCTTTTTTTTTTTTTTAAAGATTTTATTTATTTGACAGAGAGAGACGCAGCGAGAGAGGGAACACAAGCAGGGGGAGCGGGAGAGGGAGAAGCAGGCTTCCCATGGAGCAGGGAGCCCGATGCGGGGCTCGATCCCAGGGCCCTGGGATCATGACCTGAGCCGAAGGCAGACGCTTAACGACTGAGCCACCCAGGCGCCCCTAGAATTTTTCTTAAGATTTTATTTTTAAGTAATCTCTAACCCCAACATGGGGCTCAAACTCACAACCCTGAGATCAGGAGTCACAGCCTCCACTGAGCCAGCCAGGTGCCCCACAGAAAACACAAATTCTTTTTTTTTTAATTTAAATTCAACTAATTAACATATAGCATATTATTAGTTTCAGAGGTAGAGTTTAGTGACTTACCAGTTGCATATAACACCCAGTGTTCATTCCATCACGTGCCCTCCTTAATGCCCATCCCCCAGTTACCCCATCCCACCACCCACCTCCCATCCAGCAACCCTCAGTTTGTTTCCTATGATTAAGAGTTTCTTATGGGGCGCCTGGGTGGCTCAGTTGTTAAGCATCTGCTTTTGGCTCAGGTCATGATCCCAGAGTCCTGGGATCGAGCCCCATATCCGGCTCCCTGCTCCGCAGGAAGGCTGCTTCTCCCTCACCCACTCCGCCTGCTTGTGTTCCCTCTCTCGCTGTGTCTCTCTCTGTCAAATAAATAAATAAAATCTTTTAAAAAAAAAAGAGTCTCTTATGGTTTGTCTCCCTCTCTGATTTCATCTTATTTTTCTTCCCTTCCACTATGATCCTCTGTTCTGTTTCTTAAATTCCACATGAGTGAAATCATATGATAATTGTCTTTCCCTGATTGACTTAATTCACTTGGCATAATACCCTCTAGTTCATCCACATTGTTACAAATGGTAAGATTTCTTTTTTTTTTTTTGATGGCTGAGTAATATTCCATTGTGTATATATATCACATCTTTATCCATTCATCTGTCAATGGACATCTGGGCTCTTTCCATATTTTGGCTATTGTGGATATTGCTTCTATAAACATTTGGGTGTAGGTGTTCCTTCAGATCACTATATTTGTATCCTTTGGGTAAATATCTAGTAGTGCAATTCCTGGGTCATAGGGTAGCTCTATTTTTAACTTTTTGAGGAACTTCTATACTGTTTTCCAGAGTGGCTGCATCAGCTTGCATTCCCACCAACAGTGTAGGAGGGTTCCCCTTTCTCCACATCCTCACCAACATCTGTCATTTCCTGACTTGTTAATTTTAGCCATTCTGACTGGTGTGAGGTGTTGTCTCATTGTGGTTTTGATTTGTATTTCCCTGATGCCGAGTAATGTGGAGCATTTTTTCATGTGTCTGTTGGCATTTGTATGTTTTCTTTTGAGAAATGTCTGTTCATGTCTTCTGCCCATTTCTTGACTGGATTATTTGTTTTTTGGGTGTTGAGTTTGATAAGTTCTTTATAGATCTTGGATACTAGCCCTTTATCTGATAAGAAATCTGCAAATATCTTCTCCCATTCAGTAGGTTGTCTTTTGGTTTTGTCAACTGTTTCCTTTGCTGTGCAAAAGCTTTTTATCTTGATGAAGTCCCAATAGTTTATTTTTGTTTTTGTTTTCCTTGCCTTTGAAGACTAACAAGAAGTTGCTATGGCCCAGGTCAAAGAGGTTGCTACCTGTGTTCTCCTCTAGGATTTTGATGGATTCCTGTCTCACATTTAGGTCTTTCATCCATTTTGAGTTTATTTTTGAGAAAACACAAATTCTTAATTATGATCCATTCCTATCATTTATTTATTTATTTATTTAAAGATTTTTATTTATTTATTTAACAGAGATAGAGAGAGAGCACAAGTAGGCAGAGCGGCCAACAGAGGGAGAGGGAGAAGCAGGCTCTCCGCCAAGCAGGGAGCCCGATGCAGGGCTCGATCCCAGGACCCTGGGATCATGACCTGAGCTGAAGGCAGCCGCTTAACCAACTGAGCCACTCAGACTCCCCTCCATTCCTATCATTTAGTAAGTGATCTAATTACCAACCTTTACATTTTCTAGTACATTAAAAAAATACACATATACTTATTTTGTCACTGACCAAAATAAGAGGGGAAAGGGGCATGGAGTTCAAACTTTATTTGCAATGGAAGTATGAGGTAAATATAAGGTTATTAAGTACAACCACAGGTCCACTAATAGTTCATGAGGTAAGAAAAATATTAGTTTCCAAAAAAATTAGACAACTATCTATACCTATAGCTTTGTTCTTCTAGCCAAGGGACAAGTTAAAAGCAGGTCACCAGTGCATGAGCAGCCTACTTACTACATATAACCCGAACTTTTTTTTTTAAGATTTTATTTATTTATTTGACAGGGAGAGAGACAGTGAGAGAGGGAACACAGGCAGGGGAGTGGGAGATCGGGAGTGGGAGAAGCAGGCTCCCTGCTGAGCAGGGAGCCCTACGCGGGCGATCCCAGGACCCTGAGATCATGACCTGAGCCAAAGGCAGATGCTTAACCTACTGAGCCACCCAGGTGCCCCCCGAACATTTTTTTGTTTTGTTTTATTTATTTAAGTAATCTCTATACCCCATGTGGGGCTTGAACTCATGACCCGGAGATTAAGAATCACATGCTCTTCTGACTGAGCCAGCCAGGAACCCCTAACCCAAACATTTTTTATTCTTTGAGAATAAAACTCTCCACTGCCAAGATGAAAAAAATGAACCAAAAATACACGTTTAAAAAACAAAACACATTCCATAAATGCAAATAAGTATTTTGATGATGGCAAATATGCACTGCCTTCTCCAGTGTTTCCTAGAATTTTCTGTGATCTATTTGGCCTTCAAAAAAAATAAAGTTCCTATTCTACTTCTCAGCTGAGCCTAAGAGAGCTGCTATTAGTTCCCCATAAGTAACAAAACCATCTAGAACTACCATAAGCATAAAGTACTACCAAAGATTATCTTTCTTACCCAATAGGTTATGTATGACAAAACCTGCATGTCCAGCCACCTTTTAAAATGATTAAACAGGGGCGCCTGGGTGGCTCAGTTGGTTAAGCAACTGCCTTCGTCTCAGGTCATGATCCTGGAGTTCCGGGATCGAGTCCCACATCGGGCTCCCTGCTCAGCAGGGAGTCTGCTTCTCCCTCTCACTCTCCTCCCTCTCATGCTCTCTCTCATTCTCTCTCTCAAATAAATAAATAAAATCTTTTAAAAAAATAAAATAAAATGATTAAACAGCAGAAGATACCTAGGCACAGGGCAGACTATGAATTTCTAACAAGATATAAGAGTTTGGTGTCTTGCTAGGTGTTGGTACAGAGTGGGGAAGAAGCGTTAAAGAACTGTTTAATTGCTATTGGCCCCATGCAGATTTCAGCCCAAAGGGATCCTATGCTACATTAGGATTTAATCTTTCTTTAGCAGAAAGAGAAACCAAATGATGAAAATGTTCAAAACATTAGTGGATTATTTTAGGAAATGGCATTCTAAAATGGGCACGTACACTGGTAAATTCCAGGTATGCTTCAAGTTCTTGGATAAAAAAGACATTCTGCACTTTGCAATAATCATTCCAAATAAAAATGTTGTTGATTTGAAACAGACTAAGAAACTAACCGCCTTCACACTTTCAGTATCATAATTCCTTAGAAGAGCATCAGGTAAATATATATTTTTTTCCTTTGGTAAATTAGGTACATCTAAGAGAATATTAGAAACTATCATATTCAATTGTAACTTACTATCTACTAGAAGTGATCATTCCTTTTTAAAAAAATAAATTTATTTATTTTAAAGACTTTTTATTTATTTATTTGAGAGAGAGAGAATGAGAGAGAGAGAGAGCATGAGAAGGGGAAAGGTCAGAGGGAGGGAGCCAGATGTGGGACCTGAGCCGGGACCTGAGCCAAAGGCAGTCGCTTAACCAACTGAGCCACCCAGGCGCCCCTTAAAAAATATATTTATTTATTTAAGTCATCTCTACACCCAACATGGGGCTCGAACTCACAAACCCCAGATCAAGAGGGGCCTTTTCCACTGACTGAGCCAGCTAGGTGCCCCTGGAAGTGATAATTCTTTTTTTTTTTTAAGGTTTTATTTATTTATTTGAGAGAAAGAGAGCACACACAAGTGGGGGGTGCAGAAGGAGAGGGAGAAGCAGACTTCCCACTGAGAAGGGACCCCAATGCAGGACTGGAGCCCGATGCAAGACTCAATCCCAGGACCCTGGGATTATGACCTGGGCCGAAGGCAGATGCTTAACGACTGAGCCACCCAGGTGCCCAAGGAAGTGATAACTCTTTTTTTTTTTTTTTAAGATTTTATTTATTTGACAGAGAGACACAGTGAGAAAGGGAACACAAGCAGGGGGAGAGGGAGAGGGAGGAGCAGGCTTCCCACTGAGCAGGGAGCCCGATGCAGGACTCGATCCCAGGACCCTGGGATCATGACCTGAGCTGAAGGCAGATGCTTAACGACTGAGCCACCCAGGCGCCCCTGAGTATGTGACTCTTGGTTGTAAGTTTGAGTCCTACCTTGGGTGTAGAGATTACTTAAAAATAAAATCTTAAAAAAAGTGAAAAAAAAAATGTATCTTTTACTATCACCTTATTAATCAGGCTATATGCCACAAAGATAAGCAAAACAAAGGTCGAACAAACCTTAAGAAATCATGTCAGTCGAGGGACACCTGGGTGGCTCAGTCGGTTAAGCATCTGCTTTTGGTTCAGGTCATGATCCCAGGGTCCTGGGAAGGAGTCCCTCATTGGGCTCCTTGCTCAGAGGGGAGCCTGCTTCTCCCTCTGCTTGCCACTCCCCCTGCTTGTGCTCTCCCTCTCTCTCTTTAGCAAATAAATAAATAAAATCTTAAAAAAAAAAAAAGAAAAGAAATCATGTCAGTAGAGGTACAAAGGAACCCATGATTGGCTTTTTAATATCTAATATTTAAGCAGTGTGAAAAACGTAAGTAAAGGCAAAGCAAACATTGCCATTATTCATGTTTTCGTATTTTTCTTTTTTTTAAGATTTTATTTATTTATTCATTTGAGAGGGAGAGCGAGGGAGCACGAGCGGGGGTGGGGGGGTGGGGGGGGCAAAGGGAGAGCGAGAATCAGGCTCCCCGCAGAGCAGGAAGCCCGACTCTGGGCTGATCCCAGGACCCCGAGATCATGACCTGAGCTGAAGGCAGACGCTTAACCGACTGAGCCACCCAGGCACCCCATCATCAGGTTTTCATATTTTCACTAGCAAAGAATTTTCATTAGGTTAATGTTTGACTTCATCCTTCCCCCTGGGCTTGAATTAACACATATTTCAAATGCTAACCTTTTACTTATATAATCTAGAGGATGAAACTAATTCCTTTTCTTATTTATATTTGGTTTATAACCTGATGACAGTGATGTATCTAAAAGCAATGTTTTGGGCGCCTGGGTGGCTCAGTTGGTTAAGCGACTGCCTTCGGCTCAGGTCATGATCCTGGAGTCCCGGGATCGAGTCCCGCATCGGGCTCCCTGCTCGGCAGGGGGTCTGCTTCTCCCTCTGACCCTCCCCCCTCTTGTGCTCTTTCTCTCTCTCACTCTCTCTCTCAAATAAATAAATAAAATCTTTAAAAAAAAAATAAAAGCAATGTTTTCAGGGTGCCTGGGTGCCTCAGTTGTTGAGCATCTGCCTTCGGCTCAGGTCATGATCCCAGGCTCCTGGGATCAAGCCCCACATCGGGCTCCCTGCTCGGTGGGAAGCCTGCTTCTCCCTCCCCCATTCCCCCCTGCTTGTGTTCCCTCTCTCGCTGTCTCTCTCTCTGTCAAATAAATAAATAAAATATTTAAAATAAATAAATAAAATAAAAGCAATATTTTCTAATACTTAGGTGAATAATGTAAGAAAGAGTGTAAAGCCAAAGTCTCTTGTTTATTGCTGCAATGTATGTAAAAGGAGTGCCTTACACATATGAAGTGCTCACTAAATTTATAATTATAAAAAAACCCTATACAAGTACTTAAAAACAACACAAATATATCTTTAGCTAACCGGAGTGGTTTAAAACATTAGAAATAACACTTTCCAGTTATATATATTTATAGTTCATAATTGAAATATTTCCTCCCCACACCCAAAAACAAGATGTTCTTTACTTTTCCTGTAAAGAATTGAGGAAGCAGTAAAGTTACCTTTTACATATAAGAAATGGGTAAATGTTACTAGACTTCTAAATCATTTTAAATGACTAGCGTTTCAGTCCGACATTAATGGTCTCATAATGTAGTAATAGAACTTTTTTTTTTTTTAAGATTTTATTTTTAAGTAATCTCCACACCCAACTGTGGGGCTTGAATTCACAACCCCAAGACCAAGAATCACTGAACCATCCAGGCGCTCCTAGTAATAAGCAACTTTTAAAAAATAGGTGCTTTTCTTTTTTTTTTTTTTAGATTTATTTATTTATTTATTTATTTGAGAGAGAGAAAGAGATACAGAGCATGAGAGGAGGGAGGTTCAGAGAGAGAAGCAGACTCCCTGCCGAGCAGGGAGCCCGATGCGGGACTCGATCCTGGGACTCGATCCTGGGACTCCAGGATCATGACCTGAGCTGAAGGCAGTCGCTTAACCAACTGAGCCACCCAGGCACCCAATAGGTGTTCTTTTCTTAACCTGAAGTTTAGTTTATAAACCTTTAATTATTATCTTTGCTGAAAACACCTTTGACAGAGGTGGCATTCATATCTGATTACAAATGTGCCCAAATCTAATGAAATCACTATCATGGCAAAAAGAAAATGCTCTAAGAGTCAGAATATGAGCTTGTCATAGTTAAACTCATTCCCAGTAAAACATTTTTAAAGTGCAGTGACGAAATACTGTTTTAAGGGGGATGATCAGAAATTATCTGTAAGGAGAAAGTTAATAGTACCAGAGTCGGGAATGAGGTGATTATAGGAATCAACGTCCTGGCAGACCCAGCAAAGGAAAATGGGATATTATGAAGTTCCTCTTGGATAAAAGTTCCTCGGAGGCACATGGGTTTAACTCTTCCAGTCGGAATTTCCAAAGGGCTGCCCTGAAGGGCAGCAAGCGCTAGACTGGATTTACAGTTCTGGTTTTGACTCTAACATTCATAAGGAAATTAATCTTGAGCAAAGCCTTGCCTTTCTCAGAGTCTCAGTTTCCCCGTCTGTAACACAGAAGGAAGAGATGGTCCTTAAAGTCATCACCTTAAGTTACTTAAATTACTTAGCTAATTTTTTAGCACTCTGAGGGTGGCAGCGGCGAGGGAACGCCCCGGCTGGGGAGGGGTTAATTCGTCTGGCCCCGCCCCTCTGGCACCACCCCCCGCCCGGGTTGCACCCTTGACCCCGCCCCCAGGCCTGCGTCCACCGGAAGTGCCCGCGCGCGGGCAGCTCACTTCCGCTCGGCCGGTGACAGCCGCGGGGCTCTGAGTGGCCCGCGGCACGGACGCACCGAGGGAGCGGGAGGACGAGGCCGCGGACATTTTGCTGGCGAGCCGAGCCGCGCCGTGGTGCCGGGAGCCGTTCGGACCTGTGGGTGAGGAAGCGGGGAGTCCGGCGAGGCAGGAGAAGGAGTGGGGCGGGGAGGCGGTGGTCTGAGGTGAGGGGTTTGTGGGGTCAGAGGTCACGGAGAGGACGGGGCGCTAGAGGGGCGAGAGTGGCTTCCCAAGCCACGACGAGACAGAAGGACTGCGGGTTCATTCATTCGTGACCAACACTGAATCCCGGCCGCCCCAGCCGGCAGCCCCTCCTGGGGTGTGCTCCCGAGAGACTCCTGCCTAGACTTAGGCCCCGAGGAGTCCGCCCCTCGCCGGGGGAGAAACTCCTCTCCCGGTCCTGGCTTCCTCCTTCCATCCTGAGGCCTCCCTGTCATTCAGGGCCTTATCTCTTTGCCAAGGTTCAAAAAGAAAAAAAAATCAAGAACCGGCTCTGCGCGCCTGCCCCGCCGTAGGCTTGGGCTTGGTCTCTCCGTCGGGTTTTCATGGACAGATTATCTGGGGACACCTGTGATCATGCTAAAAATACTGACGAAATGCTAGCTACTAGTTATTGAGTTCCTACTGTGTGCTAGACACTGCGCTAAGCACTGTAGGTACAATGCCACATGTAAACTTCACAACAACCCTTGTGTGGTAGCTGTTGTTGATATCCTCATTTTATCCACAAGGAAACCAAGGTCAGTCCTTACCATAAGTATAGGCAGAGCCAGGGTTCTTTTTTTTTTTTTTTTAAAGATTTTATTTATTTATTTGACAGAGAGAGAGACAGCGAGAGCAGGAACACAAGCAGGGGGAGTGGGAGAGGGAGAAGCAGGCTTCCTGCGGAGCAGGGAGCCCGATGTGGGACTCGATCCCAGGACCCTGGGACCATGACCTGAGCCGAAGGCAGATGCTTAACGACTGAGCCACCCAGGCGCCCGGCAGAGCCAGGGTTCTTACCCAGGCTTTCAGGGACCTGCAAAGTGCAGAGACAGAAGAGGCTGGAGCAAGGTTGGGGTGTAGGGGCTGTTTGATATCTTTAGCTGCCGTTGTATTTATTCGAAGCTATGTAAAGATGTAGCCTTATTACGTTGCGTCTGATCTTAATAAGGGGCATTTGATTCACATGTTTAGGATGAAACAATCCTGCAGGCTATTGCTATAAGTAATTACATTTCAGGGCAAAAGTGGAAGTTTTTCCTGACTGTTGAGAACTGTGACACACAAAACAGGCTATTCATGAAGCTGATTTAAGAATATTCAGACCGTCTCTTAAGAGTGGTTGAGCTGCATTCCTTTTGGAATAAAGAGAGGAAGCACATGACCCCTAGGGGATCTTTTGGCCCTAGGTTCTTGAAGAACGTTCTCAAGGGGAGGGTCTCTGTCTCTCTCAGAAAAGTGCAGGCCCCTTGGCTTCTTGGCTGGGAAGCACACATCTCGTTTGGGAGATGGTGAGGTCATTTGATGGATGGAGGACCAGACTCTGGGAGTCTGAGCCTTACTCCTTTGCAGATATTCACTTGCTCCAATTCTGCCTCAGTTTCCCTGATAGCAGCAGGAGAAAGACCTGCTGCCTTCCTATCCAGTCCTGGGTGTTACAAGCCTTAATGAACCCATGAAGGTTTTCACATGCTTCTGAAGAAAGCTGTGATATAAATATTACTGTAGTACCTTTTTTTAAAAAACCATATTTATTTTTTTTAAGATTTTATTTATTTGACAGAAACACAGTGCGAGAGGGAACCCAAGTGGGGGGAGTGGGAGAGGGAGAAGCAGGCTTCCCGCAGAGCAGGGAGCCCGATGTGGGGCTCGATCCCAGGACCCCGGGATCATGACCTGAGCCGAAGGCAGACGCTTAACGACTGAGCCACCCAGGTGCCCTGTAGTACCTTTTTTTTAAACTCTATGATCTGTTTTTCTAGTTCCATTGAATTCACAGAAACTTAATATTGTCACCTTATCCCCATCCTTCCAAGGGAGGATTTGAGATGAAGTGACTTGTCACAGATGGTGGGAACATGAGCAAAGCTCAGAGCATCTGGCTCCCTGTCCTGAGTTGAGCCCACCAGCCTCCTCCATCCTCTTAAAAACTGTCATAAAGAGTAGCCTCAGTAGTTCTCAAAGAATCAGATCCCTCAGAGGTTGTGGAGAGATTATCTGTTGAGTATGGGTTGAGCAGAGGCTTCATCCTGAGCCTGAAGGGCTCAGAGGTGTAGTGGAAAAAGCACTGCCCGACTCCCCATGAGTCAACCCTGGCCGAACCCAGCTCAGCAGCTTCCTGTTAGTGTGAGCTGGACAACTTACTTAGGCTTGGCCTCCTTTACTTCAGCTCTAAAATAATGCCACCACCTTCTCCTTATCCCTCCCCCCGCCCCCAGCACTGGTGTGTGTGGGGATTAGATAAGGAAATTTGTGCAGAGACTGTTATTGCGTTTGGTTGCCTTGACCCTAGGCAGTTGATGCCTACTGGGAGCCTCTGTCTAAGGAAGGCTGTCAACCCTGGTTTGTGGGGTATTACTTCCTTCTGCAAACAGAGACCTTTACGTACACAGGACTGCTCCCACCCTTCTCGTTTCACTTCCTAAACGTGTTTCAGAACAAGTTTAGTCTGTTGATCCTACTGGCTTTGGACTTGGACTTTCATGTTTTGCTGGTCATCCTCTGAAGCTGTTGCATGTCTTAACTGCTCACTTCCCAGAGAACCCCCCCATGCCTGGCACCAAAGCCTGACATGCTGACAGTGAGCAAACATGGCTTGGGTATGGGTTTTGCATTTTGGTGTAATTATGAAAGATTGAGAGGGCATCTGTTACATGTAGATGTTTCTTTTTCTGAACAGGTTTTTTTTTTAGCCTGAGATAGGTCACTGATACATGATTATAGCCCAGAAATGGTTTTAGTGTTATGTTTTTCTCTTCACACAGAGAGGAACAAATAACACCAGAGAGAAGATATCACTTGAGCACTTGGGGAATCTTTTAAAAAATAATCCTGCTTAGGGGCGCCTGGGTGGCTCAGATGGTTGAGCGTCTGCCTTCGGCTCAGGTCATGATCTCAGGGTCCTGGGATCAAGTCCCGCATCGGACTCCCTGCTCCTTGGGAGCCTGCTTCTCCCTCTGCCTTTCTCTCTCGCTCTGTCTCTCATGAATAAAAAAAAAAAAAAAATCTTAAAAAAAAAAATAATAATCCTGCTTGAATATCCATCAGTGACTCCTTATTGCCCTCAGACTAAAATTCACATTCCTTATCATGGCCTTCAAGGCCTTTTGGGCTGACTCCTGCCTGGCTCTCCTGCCTTATCTCTCCTACTCCCCACTTCCATCTCTTCCCAAGCTCCAGTCAAACTCAAACTCAGCCACTTCTGCAACCCCCAACTCTTTTTACATTCTTTGTCTTTGTTTTGTGCTATTCTCTGCTTGAACACCATTTCCTGTCACACATGCCTCTTTGCTGGACCACTACTTTTAGCTTCCCATCTGATCATCTCTCTCACCTTGCAGGCCTGAACCTCCTCAGTGGGTTTGTCATTGTCTGTTCACTTGGCTGGCTTCTAAGTAAACAGCTCTTAATCCTTGGGGAGGACTTGTCTTAACTGTCTGTGTCTCTAGCACTTAGTGAAATGTCTGGCACATAGGTGCTCAGTAAATGTTCAGCGAATGAATGAATGTTGCATTGACTTGTTAAAATTCTTTGATTACTAGGGAAGAGGGAATTCAAAGCACTTTCCTGTCCATCCTCATACCACTCCAGGGGGATAGGGAGAAGTCTGACCGGTGATAGGATTAACTACTCTCTGGTGTTGTTGCTACCACCCCGCTAGCCACCAGAGTGACATTGTCTGGGGAAAGAGCCTTCCAGGCCCAAGATAGTGAAGAGTAGGAGTGTCCCTGGCTTGTTTGAGGAACAGCAGGGAAGCTGAGTGAGCAATGATCAGGGCAGTGGCTTATGAGGTCAGAGGAGAATGGAGGGGGCTTCCAGGTCAAGATGAGAACCCTGGCTTTTACTCTGAGTGAGGTGGGAGCTGCTAGAGGGTTTTGAGCAGGAGTTCTGAGATCTGACTTACATTTCAACAGGCACCACCAGAGTGCTTCAGGGCCTCCAGAGACTTGGGGTTGGGGAACAGCGAGGAGGTGCTGGTGGTAACCACTCTCCCTATGTAGTAGTCATAGTGGCCAGCCTATAGCAATAGGCCACTTGGGGCACTGCTGAAGGCTTTGTATGTATTGACCTGTTTTATTTTATTTTTTTAAAGATTTTATTTATTTATTTAAGAGAGAGAGGGAGAGAGCACAAGAGGGGGGAAGCAGACTCCCTGTTGAGCAGGGAACCCGACTTGGGGCTCAATCCCGGGATTCCGGGATCATGACCTGAGCGGAAGGCAGATGCTTAACTGACTGAGCTACCCAGCTGCCCCTGTATTGACCTGTTTTAGCCTCACAGATCCCTCAGGTATGTGACATTACAATTCTCATTTTACAGCGGTGGTATGCTTATGCCTGTTAAGTTGTGTAGACCCCTGGAGAGCCCCTGTCACACCTGCTGTGGCCACCTTCCCTTTCCCAACCCCTAGTTCTTGGATTGTCTCCTGTTATTTAATGTTGCTGAGGAGGGGCTTGGCTTTGGTTTTAGACTTTCAAGCCTCATGCTTTTTGGGTCTTTAGCCTTGGGCTTGACCTCTTACCTCCATTAAGAGGGTCTCCCCAAAGTTGGGAGACCTCTTCTCGTTAAGGTAAGAGGCTGGTTGAGTCCAGAATGCCCAGAGTCCATCAGCAGCCAGAATGCCCGCCTTAGTGACTGCTCTCCCAGGTTTACCGTCTCCTCTGTGGACTTGAGCTGGAAGATGGTAGGTTTGAAAGTCAGCTCTCAAAGCTTTAAAACCAGTCCATTGTTAATTTTCAGCACTGAAAACATTCGTTAAAGCAGAGCTCTGTGAAGGAATAGACTTGGGTGACACATAGTTTTTGCCACACCTAATTGTTTTTAGGGTCTTAACCATACTGAGAGTGGAATGACAAAATTTCATTAGCCGGTGAGTCTGCTTCTGTGTTCTTCATTCTTTGAATGAAGCTGAGTGGCTGGATGTTGAGACAGTGTCCTGTCACCTTCTCAAGGTGGCCATCTGGTTAAATTTTTAACCTCCTTTCCTCCCCTCCTCCACACTCCCTATCCTCCTCCCCTGTTTTCTCTTTCTCCATAGCATTTATTACTATCTCAGATAGTATATATTGTACTTATTTATCTTGCCTGTAGTCCCTGTCTGCCATTGGGATGTATGCGCCATGAAGGGAAGGATTTTTGTCTGATTTATTCACTGCTGTATCCCTAGCATGTAGACCTGTTTATGGCACATGGGAGGTGCTCAGCAAACATATGAATAGGAATGGGGGTGGGGGCGAAGGCAGGAAAATAGGTACTTAGTACAGGAACAGTATCTTTGTGGGTTTTTTGGTTTTGTTTTTTTTTAAGATTTTATTTATTTGAGAGAAAGAGTGAGAGAGAGCACGAGCGGGGTGAGGGGCAGAGGGAGAAGCAGACTCCCCAATGATCAGGGAGCCCGATGCAGGGCTTGATCCCGGGACTCTAGGATCATGACCTGAGCCGAAGGCAGACGCCCAACCGACTGAGCCACCCAGACACCCCAGAGACAGTATCTTTGAAGTGATGTCATCTAAGCCGAGATTTGAAGGATAAGTTGGAGCAGCCACTCTAGAAGCTGGAGAGGATCATCCAGGCAGAAGGCTCCTTAAGTGCAAAAGCAATGACGAGCTTGACACAGAAAGCCTGTGGGCCTAGAGGGTTATAGGCAGAGGGAAGGGCCTGTCTGTGTTCACATCGCAGCTGTGTCAGACCCCCTGCCCCCAGCATTTGCATCCCCACCTCTAGCAGCTTTAGTCTCTGAGCTGATGCCTGTGGGAGCAGGGGATGGTGATCTGGCCTCACTGAAGGAGGTGGCCTTGACCTTTCTCCTGTCAGAGTTGTTGCCGCCTGATCTTCTGCCCTTTGCCCTTTCTTCTCTCTTTTCTTTATTTACTTGTCTTTCATTTATTTATTGGCTCTAAAATGGGCTAGGGGGTCTGACATTTTCAACTTCAATTTTATCAAAATAGCTTGACAACCAGAGCAGATGCATGTCTGATGCTGGCAAACCCTGTGAATGGAATATGGGGAAGCTGGTCTCTAGCTGAGGTTGGTTTACAAAACTTGAAATTTCCCCAAGAAGAGAGTTTAGCACTAATCATTCACACATTTATTGAGCACCTACTATTTGTCAGGTAACAGTCTAGGAGCTAGGGATACAATAGTGAATAAAATGGACAAAATCTTTGTCCTCATGGAGCACATTATGGAGGGAGAAAAAACAGACAATATAAATATATTTTATAGTATGTTGGTGATAAGTATCTTGAAGAAATACAAAAGAAGAAAAAGGATAGGGAGTTGGGGGGTGCCTGGGTAGCTCAGACCTTCAGCTCAGGTCATGATCCCAGGGTCCTGGGATCAAGCCCCACATCAGGCGCTCTGCTCAGCGGGGAGCCTGGTTCTCCTTCTCCCTCTGCCTGCCTCTCTGTCTACTTGTGCTCTCTCTGTCAAATAAATAAATAGAATCTTAAAAAAAAAAAAAAAGGATAGGCAGTTGGGGGGAATTGGTTGGGGATGTGCAGAATTTTAAATGAAGTGGTCAGAGGAGGTGACATTTGAGTGAAATTTGGAAGAGGTGAGGGACTGAGCCAAGGCGCTATCTGGAGAAAGAGCCTCCCTGGCAACATGAACGGCATTTGCAAAAGCCCTGAGGTGGAAATGTGCCTGTTGTGTTCAAGGATCAGCAAAGAGGCCCCATATGGCTGGAACTGAGGGAATGACAGAGAAAACAGTGGGAGAAGAGTTCGAAGAAGTAATGGGTGGTGTGTATGTGTGTGAAAGAGAGACAGAAGGGGTGTGTGTCTCATATGAACCTATAGTCCATGAGGCCATGTAGAGATTTTGGCTTTTACTCCAAGGTGAGATACGGAACCGTTGGGAGAATTGGACAGAGGAGTACCACTGTCTGACTTCAACTGTAATGGGATTGTTCTGCCTGTTGCTGAAATGTGTTGTCGAGAGCAGTGTGGAAGCAGCTTTGGTAGCAATCCCAATAAGAAGTGATGGTGGGGGGCGCCTGGGTGGCTCAGTCATTAAGCATCTGCCTTTGGCTCAGGTCATGATCCCAGGGTTCTGGGATCAAGCCCCACATCAGGCTCCCTGCTCAGCGGGAAGCCTGCTTCTCCCTCACCCAGTCCCCCTGCTTGTGTTCTCTCTCACGCTGTCTCTCTCTCTGCCAATAAATAAATAAAATCTTAAAAAAAAAAAAAAGTGATGGTGGCTTGGAGCCTGGTGGAAGTGATGGAGCTGATGAATAACCACTTTATGGATTCTGGATTCATTTTGAAGGTAGACCCCATAGGATTTGCTGATAGGTTAGATGTGGAATATGAGAGAGTGTGTGTGTTGTCAAGGGTAACTGAGGTTTTTGGCCTGAGACCCTGTTAAAGATGTTGATAATGAACTAGATCATGAAAACTGCAGATGAGCCAGTTGGGGGATGGGGGGAAGCAGGAGGTCAGTTTTTATCATGTTAAGTTTGAGCTGCCTGTTAGCTGTATAGACATTCAAGTTCAGATATTGATTAGGCAGTTAGGATATATGAGCTGGGAGTTCACTGGAGAGGTTGGGCCTGGGGGTCTAAACTTGTGAGTTGTCAGCATGTAGATGATACTTAAAGCCTTGACACTGGATGAGCTCATCAAAGAGGCGAGATAGTATGGAGGGTGGGGGTGGGGAAAAGGTACCAGGCCTGACCCTGGGGCCCTCCAGTAATGGAGAAGGAGAGAAGGAAGAACCAACAAAGGAGACTGAGATGGAGCAGGCAGTGGGGTAGAGGGGAAAGCAGAGTGCATAGCATCCTGGAATCCAGGGGAAGAAAGTGTTTCAAGGAAGAGGGAGTGATAAGCAGTGTCAAATGCTCGTCAGCATGAGACTTGTCATTTGACAGGATCACTCATCTTCTGCCAGCAGGATCTAACACGCTCTCGCATCCAAGACCATCGCTGAATCTCATCCTTCCTTGCCTAACCTCATCTGCTCCTTTCCCTTCCAAGTCCTTGCCTTCAGCCAGGCAGGGATTCTCACAAACTCCTGAACATGCATGGTTGTTTGGCTTTGGATAAGTCACTCCTCTCTCAGCATCTTTAATTCCTCATCTATAAGTGGATTACCTTGAGAATTAAATGAGAGAGGGGCTGTAAACCATTTAACACAGAGCCTGCGCCCCAGTCACTGTTGCTGGTGGTTTAGTCTCTATTTGCTCCCTGTTATGCTGGCATCTTGTGGGTCTTCTCCAGGTTGCCCTCAGTCCTCCCTTTCCAAATGTGACTCATCTTTTCCTGTCTGGAAAGCACTTCTTTATCTAAAAGGGCTTCCCTAGATGTTCCCCCAGTCTCAGAACCCTCCTCTGAACAGTGGTGGTATTTATATGGAAGGCATGATTGCTCTGCTATTCACCTGCAGTTCTTTACTTGGTCTCTGCATCTGTAAAAGCCCAGTGGGAAAACTGTCCTTTGTCTGCTGTGGGCATGCTCCTGTGTGGGGCACCGTCCCCGGTCTCAGAGTTGACAGTGCCCCACACTGTTACACATGCTGAATGGATGACTCCAACACTTGACAGATCTTCAGAAAGTGTTTCATTGTATAGATGGGAAAACTGAAATTCTCAGGGCGCCTTGTTCTAGTCTTTGGCCTCTTTCTCTTGATTAATTTAAGTATTATTCAGAAGAAGCCCCTGTTACTTTCTTTTTTCAAGTCCAAAGGAACCTTTCTTTCTCTTGACAGCAGATCTTTCCAAGCTTTCTTTCTTTCTTTTTTTTTTTTTTTTAAGATTTTATTTATTTATTTGAGACAGAGAGAATGAGAGAGAGAGAGCACATGAGAGGGGGGAGGGTCAGAGGGAGAAGCAGGCTCCCTGCCGAGCAGGGAGCCCGATGCGGGACTCGATCCAGGGACTCCAGGATCATGACCTGAGCCGAAGGCAGTCGCTTAACCAACTGAGCCACCCAGGCGCCCCCAAGCTTTCTTTCTGTAGATAGTTGAGAGCTGGCACAGGATTCTAGAATTAGTTTCTTTTTTTTTTTTTTTTTTAAAGATTTTATTTATTTGAGAGAGAGAATGAGAGAGAGAGAGAGAGAGAGCACATGAGACGGGGGAGGGTGAGAGGGAGAAGCAGACTCCCTGCTGAGCAGGGAGCCAGATGCGGGACTCGATCCCGGGACTCCAGGATCATGACCTGAGCCGAAGGCAGTCGCTTAACTAACTGAGCCACCAGGCGCCCCTAGAATTAGTTTCTAAAGACTCAGTGCTAATATAAGAACATTTGCATGTGGCATGTGCGTGCCTTTACTTCCTTTTCATTTTGGGGCTTTAACTGCTAGTGGGTCTCAGGAGATTGATTTTGGCTAACTACTTTTCATCCAAATCCCAGGAGACCCATAACTCGGCAGGCTCATCCAGACAGGCTTTCACTAGGCACATTACCAAACTTGACATTCCTGTTGTCCAAACTGGATGGGCTGGTCCTAAAATACTTGTAATTCAATGTTCAAGGGATTCTGCAGGGATATGTGGCAACATATTTCATGTATCCTTTAGCTTGGAGTGTATCTGATTCTGCCAGGGCTTCATTCAGAGAGGAGAAGTTGCCTTGCTGGACAGAGTGGGACCTGTGGGGCCTCATTGTGAGGCAAGGGTAGAGAGTGTCAGTGCTACCATTTTCTAGCTGTGTGACTCCAGAGAAATGCCCTGGTCTCTCTGGGCTTCACTTTCCTCATCTGTAAACTTGTGATATTATCAATACCTTTTCCACAGATTATTGTGAGGATTAAATGTGAAGCTCTTTACATGGTGTCTGGCCCATAGAGCGTATCTGTTTGCCATTACTACTACCCCTGCCACCTTTGTTCTGAGTTTCATGCCAAGCCCAAAAAAGAGCACAGCTTATTTTCTCATAGTTATTAAACTGACTTGAAAGAACCTGTCTGTCTGAGTTTGGTGACCATGTTGTCTCAGAGAGAAAGTCTGAAATCTGGTTTTCTCTACTGCTGAGCCACCTTTTAATCTTCAAGTTGGCCTCACCTGTTTCCCTGTCTATAAAGTGAACTTTAGGACTTACCTGTGAGGACCATTTCCTTTTTAAAAGGAGACTGTCAGGTGAGCAGTGGTGAGTAATTGCTGGGTGGTGAATAGAATCATTGTCTCTATTATAAACTCTAGGCTTCATGGGGCAGGAACATAATCCAGAGCATGGCACAGAGTAGGGGAGTATTTGTGAATGAATCAACCCGTGCCTTTGAGACAGAACTGAAACAGCCAAATGTGGGGTGATTAAAGTTCGGCTTTTCTGTTCTAAATGAAGAAGAAACAGCAGCACCACCCTAACCCCTTTTATTCACTCTTCCTAGCTTATTCTTTTTTTTTTTTTTTTAAAGATTTTATTTATTCATTTGAGACACAGAGATACAGAGAGAGAGCATGAGCAGGGGGAGAGGCAGAGGGAGAGGGAGAAGCAGGCTCCCCGCTGAGCCAGGAGCCCGATGCAGGGCTCGATCCCAGGACCCTGGGATCATGACCTGAGCCAAAGGCAGATGCTTAACAACTGAGCCACCCAGGCGCCCCCCTTGCTTATTCTTTTTTTTTTTTAAGGTTTTATTTATTTATTTGACAGAGACACAGCGAGAGAGGGAACACAAGCAGGGGAAGTGGGAGAGGGAGAAGCAGGCTTCCCACGGAGCAGGGAGCCCGATGTGGGGCTCCATCCCAGGACCCTGGGATCATGACCTGAGCCGAAGGCAGATGCTTAACCGACTGAGCCACCCAGGCGCCG
>NC_058416.1:70712945-70819690 GCF_002201575.2 Neomonachus schauinslandi
AAAAAAAAAAAAAAAAAGGCACCTCTCTTACCTTTATTTTGACAGACTGTCTTGTCTTCCCTACTTAGACCTGATGGCATATAATCTTTTTTTTTTTTTTCTTTCCGTATTTTCAACCCAGCCATTCAGCTACTAAGCTGGAACTGAAGTTCTGACCACTGACATGCCTAGCGGTCTCTCATCCTCCTGCCATAGGATATGTGGAGACTGTTGTGGCTCAGATGTCCCAGGTGAAATCAAAGTATCCAGGAAAGCAGGACCACAATAGAGAGAGACCAATGCTTCCTGGCCCTCTGCTAACTTTAAGCTTCCATAGGGAAAGACAGAATAAATTCTTTATTACAAATCCTAGAAGGCCCTTAAGTATATGACCACATAGAACACCATAGTAAGGACATCTATGAGGTCTCAGTGAGACAAGGAGCCTTCCAATGGTTTCTTAGATATTATACCAAAAGCACAAGTATCCAAAGAAAAAATGGATCAACTGGACTTCATCAGAATTTAAAATTTTTGCACAGTAAAGGCCACCATCAAGAAAGTAAAAAGAAAACTCAAGAGAATGGGAGAAAATATTTACAAATCATGTATCTGATAAGGGATGTGTATCTAGGATATATAAGGAACTCTTACAACTTAGTAGTAGATAAATCACCAATTTTTTAAAAATGGACAAAGGATCTGAATAGACACTTCTCCAAAGAAGATATACAAACTTTCAATAAGCACATGGTAAGATGCTCAACATCATTCCCCATCAGGGAAATTCAAGTCAAAACCACAATGAGATACTGCTTCATACCCACTAAGATGACTGTAATCAAAAAGACAGATAATAACAAGGCTTGGCTAGGATGTGGAGAAATCATACATTACATACATACAACGGTAATGTAGAATGTGTGGCCACTTTGGGAAACAGTCTGGCAGTTTCTCAAAAGGTTAAACATGGTTACCATATGACCCAGCAATTCCACTCTTAGTCATTTACCCTGAAGAAATGAAAACCTATGTCTACACAAACTCTGGCAAACAAATGGTCAAAAGAGTATTATTCTTACTAACCAAAATGTTAAAACAATCTAAATGTCCATTTACTGAAAAATAAGCAAGCAATAAACAACATACAATGGAATATTATTTGGCAATTTAAAAAATGACATACTACGGGCACCTGGGTGGCTTAGTCAGTTGAGTGTCTGCCTTCGGCTTGGGTCATGATCCAAGGGTCCTGGGATCGCCCCGCTTGGGGCTCCCTGCTTAGCAGGGAGTTTGCTTCTCCCTCTCCCAATGCCCCTCCCCCCGCTTGTATGCGCACTCTCTCTCAAATAAATAAATAAAATCTTTTTTTAAAAAAATGACATACTGATGCATGGAGGGACCCTGACAACAGAATGCTGAGTGAAAGACACCAGACACCAAAGACCACATATTGAATGGTTCCACTGGTAAGAAATGTCCAGAAGGAAAGGGAAATGACTGCAAAAGGGTAAGGGGTTTCTTTTGGGGATGATGAAAATCTTATATTTGATAACGGACTTGTATCTATGATATACAAAGAATATGAAAATACTAAAATTGATGGCAGTGATGGTTGTGCAATTCCATGAATATACTAAAAACTGTACACTTAAAAAAAATGAATAAGCTTTCATGTGAGAACAACCTGATCGTCATTTCTATTCTGTTTCTGTATAGAGTCCATCTGAATGCGTATTTCCAGAACAGAACTAGAGAGAAAAGTTTTGGTGGTGAAACAATCTTGGGCAACCTGAAGTTGAAAGAGGTTATGTATGTAGTTGGTTTTAACCACAGTGTACATTTCCTAATAAAAAATTCTGTGTGTACTGGGGTGCCTGGCTGGCTCAGTCTGTAGAACATGCAACTCCTGATCTCGGGATCCTGAGTCGAGCCCTGCGTTGGGTGTGGAGCTTACTTTAAAAAAAAAAAAAAAAAAATATGTGTGAATGCTGGAATGGAGTGAAACATGGTTATGGCAATCATGACAATGAACACAGATTCTGAAAGCAACTCCCCAGGCTGACAGAGTTGGGGCAGGGATATGACGCATTGGGTAGGAGAGGATGAGAATTAATTAGGATTCCCTGGTCTAAAGAATAGCACAAACAGGCATCTGCTTTGTTGATTTACCAATGAATTCTTTCCAATGAGTTCACACAAGCATATTTCACATAGTTCTGGAAATAAGTTTTAAAACAACAAAAATGAAAACAGTATGGTACTGGCCCAAAAAGGGATACAGAATTTATTCGACAGTAGATAATGCAGAATATGACCCTACTCTAGAATTCAGTAGCACAGAGTATATTACTTTTTTCAAGAAGGAAGATACATAAAATGAAGGAAATGACTTAAAAGGGGTTGGAAGAACTTTGAGAGACTCAGACACTTCCTGATATTAAACATCAAAATAAATTTTGAGTGATTTAAAGATCTAACCTTAAAAGGAAAACTGATCATAGAAAAAGTAGAAAAGGCAAAAATGACTCTAAGTTTGCAAGAGAGGAACAGAATAATTAAGTTTAGCAGCAAGAGAAGAAATCATTAAGGAATCACGATCATGTCAAATTTTTAAACTCCTGCATGCCAAGAAAGCTAAGCAAATAAAGATAAGAAAATAAAAGGGACAGTTAAGAAATACCCCAAATGACAAGGAATGAATATATCGCTATTAAAAAAAAAAAAATCGGGGTGGCTGGGTGGCTTGTCGGTTAAGTGTCTGCCTTCTGCTAGGGTCCTGATCCCAGGTCCTGGGATCGAGTCCCATATCGGGCTTTCTGCTCAACGGGGAGCCTGCTTCTTCCTCTTCCTCTCCCCCGCACCCCCCTCATGCTCTCTCTCTCTCTCAAATAAATAAAATCTTACCAAAAAAATCTACATTAATATTCATCCTTACAAATGAGCAAGGGACCAGAATAGAAAATTCACAAGACAGAAAAAAGAAGAAAAAAAAAAAAATTTCACAAGACAGGAAATTTAATTAGTAGAGGGGAAAAAAGCTTACTTAGGGTTTAATATTTGCCAATAATCAAGGACATGGCAATAAAAACAATAAAGTACTATTTTGATCTTTCAAATTACTAAAAAAATATATTAATGATAATGGTCAATGTTATTAGCGTTGCTTATGTAAAAAATGATTCACTGGTTTTTTTTGGTAGGGTAAACTGAGGAACTTTCCAGGAAAGCAATTTGTAACTGTTTGCATCAAGAGTCATAAAAAAATGTTCATATCCCTTGATCTGTAATCTCCTCCTCGAATATTACCATAAGGGAATAATTCAAAGAGATGGGGAAAAAAAAAAAGCCAACCCTACATAAAGAAAGGTTTCAGTGTGGGGCGCCTGGGTGGCTCAGTTGGTTAAGCGACTGCCTTCGGCTCAGGTCATGATCCTGGAGTCCCGGGATCAAGTCCTGCATCGGGCTCCCTGCTCAGCGGGGAGTCTGCTTCTCCCTCTGACCCTCCTCCCTCTCGTGCTCTCTGTCTCTCATTCTCTCTCACAAATAAATAAATAAAATCTTTAAAAAAAAAAAAAAAAGAAAGGTTTCAGTGTGGCTTATTTGTAAGGATTAAAAATAAAACAGAAGTGATTTAAATATTGAAGCCTGGGGGCGCCTGGGTGGCTCAGCCGTTAAGCGTCTGCCTTTGGCTCAGGTCATGATCCCAGGGTCCTGGGATCGAGCACCACATTGGGCTCCCTCCTCCGTGGGAAGCCTGCTTCTCCCTCTCCCACTCCCCCTGCTTGTGTTCCTGCTCTCGCTAAACTCTCTGTCAAATAAATAAATAAATAAATAAATAAATAAATAAATATTGAACCCTGGGGTAAATGGTCAAATAAATCATGGTATATTCTACTGTCACAGTAAGCAGCCATTAAAATGATAGGTTATGAAAATAATAGCAAATTGGTAAAATTTGCTATGTTATTAAGTTCGAAAGGCCAAACAGTTGTGTGTACCTTCATAATAATTACATTAGAGGGGCGCCTGGATGGCTCAGTTGTTAAGCGTCTGCCTTCGGCTCAGGTCATGATCCCAGAGTCCTGGGGAGCATCGGGCTCCCCGCTCTGCGGAAGGTCTGCTTCTCCCTCTCCCACTCCCCCTGCTTGTGTTCCCTCTCTCGCTGTGTCTCTCTCTGTCAAATAAATAAAATCTTTAAAACAATAACAATTGTAATAATAATTACATTAAAAATCAGGCTCAGAGAAGAACACTGGAAGGGCATAAACTAAAAGTGAGTACTTGTGTTAAAGGAGACAAAGTTTTTTTCCCCCTTTTATTTTCAAATTCCCCATAATTAATTGTTTCATGCAACAAACATTTACTGACTGCCTACTCTATGTGCTTGGCACTAGTAATATAAAAATGGTGGTCAAAATTATTATACTGCTTACATACTTAAAAAAAAAAAGACAAAGGGACCAGAAAATTCTGTTAGTTTCAAAAATAGTAAAATAAATTAATGCTATAATTTTGGGTATACTTTTAAAATTAGGGGTTTATTGGGTATAATTTTTAAATTAGCTGTTAAGATTCTATCAATTCAAACTCTGAAAAAAAGGAAAAACACTAAGAAAATAACTCACTTTTAAAAACCAAACTACTATGTTTTATAAAGAGATGAAAAAGAAAGCTTTTCAAGCTAAAGACTTTAAAATTGGGTTTCTGAAAATCAAGCCAAGGTAACAAAAGTTCCTTGCATATTTCACATTCTTTTCTCTGAGGTTCATTTAAGAGTTGATACATTTGTGAAAATCCATCAGCATTAGGTTAATGTGTAATAGTGAAGTCCCAGGGCCTTTATACATCCCAACAAACAGCCCCAGTTCTTCAGACTAACTAGATTTTTACTTTATCCCACAGTGCTTAGGACAGCTGGAATGTGTTGAAACTCTTATTATTTTTATAACTAGCAAAAATGATGCAGAATTTAAAGTATTTCAGTATCCCAAAGGAATTGTTTAGACTGCCTCCAACTTCAAACCGAACACAAGAAGCGTTAAGTCAGAACACACAACCCAATGTCTTATCTGGAAAACAAGAGCACCAGAACAGAAATGGTACCTTTCATCAAATAAAATATAGTGCTTTTTGGAAAGAAAACAAACATAAAAGACAGATTAAGGAAAAAAAAATTGCATTTGTCTGCAGCCTACAATGGTCTTGTGACCAAGATTAGCAGCCGGGATCTTGTCAACGTCCCCATTCCTCCTGCTTCTGCACCCAGTGGGGCATTCTCTTGCACAGGTGTGACGTAAGTGCTCTAAAATGTGCAATGGTCCAACCTGGTGTGCAGGTTTTCCAAGGGCTTGGTAGACAGAAAACCAGTTACATGCAACCACTATCGAGAGCCCCCAAAATGTGAAATGCCCATGGCCATGGCCAGAAAACACTTTTGGGGGACTGACAGCCCACTGTTGCTTATTTGGGCTAACTCACACACGTGACCAGGCACGTGCAAGACCCCTCTGAGAACAGAGAGCAGATGGGACTTGGGGGCTTATCTCCAGGTATGAGAGATTCAGGTCACCCGACATGGGACTGGTATCAGACATATTACAATGACTTTACTATGTTGGGTTCTAACTTTTTTATACTTCAAAATGGCCTCTCAAAGGTTGACAGGAACATTAGCTATTTTTGATGGGCTTTTCTGCTGGCCGGTAACACCACCTAGTTTCCTAGGACAGCCTCATTTGTGAGAGCCTGGTTCAACTGGAGGGGACAAGGGCCAGAAGGAGTGTCCACGAGCCAGGCTTCCCCTGGTCTGGGGAGGTGGGAAGCCTGTGCTCCTCGGATTGGCAGACACATTATTTGTTCTATTCACTCAGTCTATCTTCAAAATTCCCTTAAGCCTCTCAGTGGATTTCAAATAATGGTTTTGTTAGCCTTTTATAGCTGAAAATGTCATGGATCTACTTAAAAAAAAAAAAAAAGATATTGTGCTTAATATAGCCTTTTAACTAAGAGGTGCCTGGAAGATTTAGGTAGAGAAGAAAAGCATCAAAATAAGAGTTTGATTTTTACATCAGACATGTGACCTTAGAATAAAAGTTGGTATTCCCTGAGTTTTTCCTTTTTCCATTCATATCATGCCAATCTTTTCCTCCTGATCTGATTTCTTTTACTAAGTTCCTTTCCTGCTTTCCTTTTTAACCAAATATGGGAGGTATTTACCCAAGTGTTCCCTAAAATAAATCCGAAGAGCCTTCCAAACTTCCTCTCCAACAACAAACCCACCTCAGCTCACCTTAGAAAAAGGGCTTTCATCCGCTTGGTAGGAGCAAGTTTAGAGAAGGAAGGAAACTGATACTTGTGGGGAATTCACACATTCCAAAAACTTGACATACATCATTTTTTTAATCATCACAATGATCTTGACAGAGGGGGATATGAAGACATGGAGGCAAAGAGAGATTTAACTGGCCCAAAGTTACCCAGCTACAACTGGAGTGGAAGAAGCACCATTTACACCTAGGCCATACGGCTTCAAGATCCGGGCTCTCTGCATTCCTCACGTGGAAGCACAAACATGCTCGAACACTGAACACACATTTCACCAGAACACACCACAAAGGCTACCATGAACCTGTCATTATACTGGAAGGCAGTGGGGCAGGGAAGGAAAGGAAGGAGAAGTGGAATTTAAGGCCTTCGTAGGGAGAGAAAATCTGTCCGTCATAAGACAGGGTGTCTCATCTGGGACACTACTGACATTTGGGGCCAGATCATCTTTGTGGGGGGGGGGGCTGTCCTGGGCATTGTAGGATGTTGAGCAGCATCCTTGGCTTCTATCCACTAGATGCCAGGAGCACCCCCAACCCCTACCCCCAATCCCTCCTGGGAGGGCACACCTCCAGGTGAGAACCACTGCAATAAGAGGACTCAGATAACATGCTCTGAGAAGGTCTGACACAGGTAAGTGTCCCCAAGCACAGGGTGCTCCCCAGGGATACCCTGGCAATGCGCTGTGGTCACAGTGCCCCATGCGCTTCCCTAACTGGAGGAGGCCAACGCCTGTAACCGGCCGCCTTCTCCCCTTTCCCACAGTGAGTCAGACCCCAGTCCCACCATCCCGCTGGAGACAGGAACCTCACACTCAAGAGTGCTAAGTGGGGCTTGGCCTATGGACCAGGGTACTCAGGTACCCGAGGAAATGCACGTCTGTGACCAAAAACCCCAATGAGAAAGGCAGGCTGAAGGATAAGACCCGCCCCCGCAAGACACACACACACACCCCTACAGGCTAAAATCCCAATAAGAAAGGCAGGCTGAAGGATAAGACGCCCCCCCGCCCCTGCAGTCTGATCCAAGTTCCCACACAGGCTGAAGGATAAGACCCCCCCCCAAGACAGACAGACAGACACACACACACACACACACACACACACACACACACCCACCCCCTTACAGGCTCTTAACTCTGCAGTCTGATCCAAGTTCCCACATGTTTTTGCCTTAAGCAAAGGCCCATCTAGTTAAGCCCTGTTATCGAAGGTCAAGGTGGAAGGTTATATCCCAATGCAAGTCTCAAAATAGTAAGATCTTTTTTACTTAAGTTCTTTAAATTCATTGTTCAGTTATTTTTTTATTAAATATGGAAATCAGCAACCCATCAGTTTTATTCAAATTATTTAAACTTCAGAACCAACACTCTTTTGACTCGGGTACTACAGAACAGAATAATTTCATGACAACACGTTCACCTCTGTTCCTGCATCATCCTCAGTTTCTGCTCAGAGGGAAAGGAGAGGGAGAATTTCAAGCAGGCTCCACACCAAACGCGGAGTCTAATGCGGGTCTGAATCCCACGACCCTGAGATCAAGCGCCCCTCTGCTAACCTTGTAACAGGGCTTTTCCCTCAGCCAAGCTCTAGATGATATTACAGTGGGGATGTCATGCTAGGTCAGTGCACTCAACTTTCTGATCTCCTCTTAGATTCTTAAAAATTAAGAACCCCAAAGAACTTCTGTTTCTGTGGGTTATATCTACTGATATTTACCGTATTAAGAATTAAAACTGAGAAATATTTATTTATTTTTAAGTAAACTTTACACCCAATGTGGGGCTCAAACTTACCACCCTGAGACCAAGAGTCACATGCTCTACCAACTAAGTCAGCCAGGTGACCCAAAACTGAGAAATCCTTAAAACACAGAATATACGAGCACACGTTCCCTTAGCTGACAGAGCAATGAAGTCACCACATAAAACGATGCCTCTGGAGAATCCCACCATACACTTGTGAGGGAATGAGTGATTCGGCAAGTGACATCTCAGTGTTATTATGAAAACAGCTCTGGTCTTGTGGGACCATCTGTGGGAATCCCTAAGGGTCCCCTGACCACATGGTGAGAACTGCCGGGCAAGATCAACATCTATACCATGATTTTATCAGCTTTTTACCAGAGAACCCAGAGAAACAATGCCCAGAAAAGAAAAGCCCCCATGCAGAAAGGCTGGCCATTCATCATCATGGGGTGACGGTCCCCTTTCTGGCTTATTCCTCGTCCATTAAGCACCAACTACTGCCTATCACTGAATTATACATCAGGTTCTGCTTAATATTTGGTGAAGGAACTCAAACATCTTTGGGTTGCAGTTAGTGTCATTTTCCTGCTTTCTGCTACGGCATGAAAAGAGAATACAAAGAAATCTGTTTTCTCCCGAATTCTCTATTGAGGGAGTCGCTCTTTGGAAGAAATCTTCCTGGGGGTAGCCTGATGTCCAAAGGGGGGGATCTAGTCTCTGTCCTCATTGCTTCTGAATCCTCTATAACCTGTCTTACAGGACGCGGGGTTTGCTTTCCCCCAGGACCCAGCAGAAGCGATCATCACTCACGGTGGGATTATGCGCCATCACTTCAGGAACCAAATGCTTCCTTTTTCTATACCCACTGCCATCAAACTCCATATATTGTAAAAAGCTTTAAGTAATACCACTTCTTCTTTACCATGGGAAAATATACATAACACAAAACTTACCATTTTAATTCTTCTTAAGTGTACAGTTCAGTGGCATTAAGTGCATTCACAGATTTGTGCAACCATCACCACTGTCCACCTCCAGAACTTTCTCATCTTCTTCCTGAAACTCTGTCCCCGGCGAACCCCCCATCCTCCCCTCTCAGCAGCCCCTGGCAACCATTGTTGACTACTTAAGTAACAGCATTTGGAGCACCAAAAGAAATGGGAGGGAGAGGATGGGTCACGAGGGCTTATATTTTATTTAGTGTTTCCAGTCCTACCATGACCAGCACTTGACACGCACGGTCTCCTTTAGGTGCTGTTCCCACCGAGGACGTGGAAATGTGCCGAGGGGCCTAGGGACTGTTCCAGGTCACAAGGGTTAAAGGGTTGGAACTGGAGCTTCAATTCAAGTTAGTCTGATGTCTAAAGCCAAGTCTTAACCATTATAGGCTCCTTCTCCTCCCAACCACCCTGAGAAAATTAAGTCCCTTTGATTCTGTTTTCTAACTTTCCAGTCATTTTGGCTTCTGGGGTCTTTATTCATTCTTTGCGGAGCAGTTACCAAGACACTCTGGGGGCTGGATGTGGGCTGGCGGAGCGAACGTCAGGGTTCAATCCTCTGCCAACCTCTCCTTCTGTGTCCTGCTGCCTACGGGGAGAGCCGGGATTATAGACCAGAGCAGTTTTCCACCCTGACACACACCATCGGCCACGCTGCCTCTACATGTCACATTTGCCTAAATGCGACAACAGAAAAAGAGCAGATGAACAGACTGGGGAAATATGAAGGCAAACACGAGGTGTCCTCAGCAATGCCACTGGCTTGAATGTCACCAAACCACTGAAGAGAAATGACGTCTGGGCACCACTCACTTCCCAGAAACACCCAACAGCGAAGAGTAACCTGATCCTTCCCTCTCCAACCAGCCTAGGGAATGAAGACTACACTCCTCAACCTGAAAGCCTCTTTCTTCCCCAGCAACTTTCAATGCCCCTTGAAGAACTTCTTGCTTCCTTTCTTTCTGCCCTGTTCCTGGAGCTTATTCCCCCATCTCTCCCAGACTCAGACAGCCCCTCTCTGTAAAACTCACCTGACCCCTCCACCCCAGAGATTCACCTCTCCTCACAATTAGTGTCTGTACCAGGGATCGGGCCTCAGCTCAGGGCAAGGAGAGGAACGAACTCTTCATAGTACACATGCGCCAGAGAAGTCCCCTCCCACTGGGGCCTCTCGGACTGACTCAGGATAAACTGAGGACATCACCCACCAGCTAACAATCCCATATATGACTTGGTAACTACAACGGGGTAGCCCAGCACTGCCCCCCACCAGCTTTCTTCTGGAGAGCCTTCTTCCTCCCACTCCCCACACATGGCTGGGCAGGAAGCTAAGTTCTGTGTGTTCCCAGCCCTAGATCACAGCTGAAAGTGACCACTGGATCCAAGAGGGGCCAACAAATCCCTTTACTGGAATCCTTCAGGCTCGAAATCAAGAGAGTGTCAGGCCCAGATATGGGGGGGGGGGGGGGCTATGTATCCTTCCAAGCAGGTGGAGAGAGAGGAAATAAAAGCAGATATACAGAAGACTCGGGGAGGGGTCACTGGCACTGAGCCCCAGAGTCGGGTGTTCCAGAACAGCAGCAGCACCTCTCATGGGTTCCCTGATGCCAGCCAGGAGCCTCAAGAGCAAATCCCCTTTTGGCTCAACACAGTTCAAGCTGGGTCTCTGTTAAGTGCAACCAACAGTCCTAACCAAGCCAGTGGCTACTAAAAAGCACCCGATTTTTATCTACAAACTAGTGAAGACAAAAGGGGGCAAGGGGAAGAAACTAACACAGATGAGGCAGGAGAACCGTCTTTATCTCAGATCTCAGGTCGGCTACTTGGCAGCTGTTTGATCTTAGGTTACACAGACAATGTCTCTGGGACTCGATTTCCTCGTTGTAAAATGGGAATCTGGACACGATCCCAGAGCCAGTCTGACAATGAGAGATGCTGCCTGGAAAGCTTCTAGTGCTCAGCGAGCACCCAACACATGACGGCTGCTTTTACGTTCCCGTCAGGCGTTTACCACGAGCCAGACTCTGTGGTAAGTTCTCCACAAACATCTTGCGGGACTCCTGACGTGATGACAAGGGCAGCACCAGCCCCAAGGAGGGGCACAAGGGCCCCCGAACTGATGGGATCTTTCGGAGGTCACTCTGCCAGAGCTGGGTCTCAGTGACCTGAAATCCCCTGCCTTTCTTGTCTTTTCATGCATTTCCTCACACTGTCCTCCTAAGCACCAGAAAGAGCCAGTCCGCGCCTGTTGACCGGCCTTTCAAAACCCTCCCTAAGGCTCCACTCCAATGTGGGATGAGGGGGAGAAGAGGTTTATTCTGCCTCCATTTATGGAATCTGGGCCAGGCGGGCTTTGTTAGAAACTCCAGCACATCCTGTGTGTTCCTGCCATGAGACCCTCCATTACCTGGACGGGTCATAGGAACTGAAGCTAATAAAGCCAACCTTCAAACTTCTTTCCTGTCCCGTAAGATGCTTAATAAACACTGTTTGAATTGAAGGGTTAAAATGCCCAGGACATAAACATAGATTCCTGCACTTTGGGGATGGTTTAAGACTCTTACTTTCAGTTAGCAAGCTCCTCAGAAATGTCAATTTTATTCTATTTTAATTTCTTAGCACTTAAACTGTCACAGGTAACCCAGTCTGCCTTTCAGTGCTACAAAGAGAATCTCCCCAAACTAGAATCTCAAGGGAAGATTTTAAATGACGCAGAAGCTGAAAATATTGGAAGAGTAAGGAGGCCATAACAGCATCTTAACACGAAGTGAAAAAGAGAGGCCCAGAAAGCCAAGAGATTTGTTCCGCGCTTCGTGTGATGCAGGGCCTGGCCTGGTGCCCTGGCTGGCTGTATCCCTGTGGGGGGCTCCCTCTCACCCCAACTCTGCCTCCCTAGCTGATCCTACTGTCTGCCCTGCCTCCTGCAGGATTGAAAAGATTATAAGGAGGGGGATCATAAATCATTTTTCTCTCATGAGTTATAGTGTTCCCTTCTGAGGAGTTCAAAAGCATTCAGTAATAAACCCAGGTGATGAGTTTATGTCTTTTGCTTTTAAAATGAAACTTTATTTGAACTCCTGGAGAGGCATTTACAGTTTTTTTAATTTAGGACATTCCTCTCTTGTTTCAACATTTTGCCCCATGGCATTTTCTGTGGGCGGGTAGGTGATGGGGGGGGGGTAGAGGGCGGAGGAGGGAGAGGGGGTCTGTGTCTGGCCCAACCCCCCCCCCCCCCCGCCCCGCCGTTCTCCCACAGGCTTTTCCGAATGTCTGACAGAGTCCTCCCTTAGATGGTTTTCAGCAAGTCTCAACATCTATATGGAGGAGTCCCTCCTCCCACCCCCACACTGACTTGGCTGCAGTTTCTTGCTTTTGTGCTTCTCTCCACTGCCCATCGCCTTCTCGCCATAGCCACCGAGAGCAAAGAAACGAGAGAAAAGCATGCTATCTGCAGGAGACAGGGCTGCCCACAAGGCTCACTTTGCATTTCTTTATCCTAGTCTCTTGCTAGGGGCTCAAAAAAAAAGGAAAGCGCAGTTAGCAAAGTTAATAAAATCAAAGCTGAAAACAATTACACTTTAAAATCAGAAAGGAAAAGAAAGAGGAAGGAAGGAAGGGAGAAAGAAAAAAAGGAAGGGGGGAGAGAGAGATGCATGAGTCATCACACCTCCTGTACAGACCCAGGCTCTAAACAAACGTGGAACTGTCTTGCTTTGTCTGGCCCAAGATTTTTGCTAATGATTTTATTCAGGTGTTAAGCCAAATTTCAGTAACTAACCACGTGTAAATACCGCCTGGCCACCACAGAGCCTTTCCAAACAGAAACATGGTGGGGGGAGAGGGCTGTTGCTTGCAAGCAGGTAAAACCACACGCTTAGCTTCTGCATTCAATAAATATTTGATGAATGAATAAACCCAAGAAGTACTTAATGATTTCAATATATGTCTAGGGTTTTTATTCCCCCTGGCTTTGCAAGCCAGCAGGCCAAACCATACAAAACTCTTCAAGTAAAACCACTACACGGTTGTTCCAGGTGGAGGAAGAAACAATTGGGTCCCTGGGAGCCCTGTTCCAACCCACTTATAGACACAACAGATGCAAAGGTGGAACTCCACTGGATGGGGGCAAAGCAAATTAGGCCAAGTTGCTGAGCCCTGCATAGCAGCAGCTTAAGTATAGGAGAAAATATTACTTGAGGAGTGTACTACCTACAAGGAAGGCAGTGTTCCTAACCTTTAGATGTAGCTGGCATTTCTCCTAGGAAAACACTAAAGTATTCTCAAAGGGGTCGCTGCTCTCCTAGCATCATTAAGCAGCTCTGGCCAACTATTTAAACGATGAAGTATCAGGGCCTGGGTCACCTAAAACACCTTGATTTGACTTCATAAACTGTAAACCAAACAGGTAATAATTCCTGGGTTGGTTTTTTTTTCCCCCCCTATAAAAGAGCAGGAGAACTTGACAAGCGCTCAGAAGCTTCAGAAGACAAGTGGGACATGAAAATCATAGATTAGACCCTTAACAGTCTCCTGGACCCAAAGTCTGTCAGGACACTGGCTGGGACATCTTCAAGTCTGAGAAAGGCTCCCCGTCAAGCACCCTGCATCAAAACCACCTCTTCTCTTGCCTGGATCCCCAAGAGGTCAGGAACCAGGACTGTTTTTTCCCCAGCTGTCTGCCCATAGCTTCTGAGATTATTAAAAATAAATAAATAAATAAATAATCCAAGCAATAACACTATCCTTAAGAGATACCGCCTTTTCTCCAACTAAAATTCTCATAGCTTTCTCCAAACCTTTCTCTTTAACAAATGATCCAGTTTAAAACAGATTGCCATCTGTCATATTTTAAGATCATTGATGGATAGTTTCCCAAAGTAAATTTATTTCTATCTTAACACTGCAGCCAGAGATAATGCTGACCCCTCTTGGCTCACGAGTCTTTTTTAGTCCAAATGGGATGACAGCAGCCAATGGCAGCAAATATTTTTTGAGAGCTTACTCTGCTGGCTGTTCGCATCTCATCTCACCTCCTAACCATCCTATGAGGTAAGTTCTAATATAGGACCATAATTGCTGTCTGCCATTCTGAAACCAAAAAAGCTCTAAAACCCAGAAGTTTTTCCATAACTTACTTGGCAGCAAAACTTAATGGACCTGAGCTCATTGAGAGGCAAAGCTACCCTGAACTAACATGAGGCTGTTTAGATTTTAGTTATCCCACTTAATGTGAATATCTGTATAGTCTGCTACACAAATAGGAGTGTGTTTAATTACTGAGAATGGTCCCAGGCCTCCTGGGGGGGGTCCCTTAATATAAAATATGCACAGCCTTAATACCTTTCTAAACTCCCCAAATCTCAGATTTCTGAAAGCTCTGTCCCCAAGGGCAGAAGGTATTGTGAATCTCTATTATAAGACACAGAGACCCCTTGAGGGGAAGTGACTTGCCTAGAGTCACAGAGTGACTCGAGATGGAGCCGACTCTGAGGCTGGCAGGCTCCGTCAGAGTCCGAGCTCGGAGGCACCGTAGTGGGGCCTCCACAAGACATGTCTTAGTCCTCATCCTGCCCCATTCAGCTGGGAAAGAGTGCTGGGCCTGCATGGCTCTTCTCTGTAACCAACTGGGTGAGCCACTGATGAAATGGGAAAGCAGAGAATGCCAGTCAGAAGAGAAGCGATTCAGAGGCCCTGGCGCTTGCTTACCTTGCCCAGGACAGTGAGGCATGGTTTCGGGTCCAACTCTGGCTGTTCCAGCTTCACCACACCTACCCAGCCGTATTCATACAAGTCCTCTTCATCGTTGTTATTACACAAGCCCAGTGGGTGCATCTAGGAGACAAAGCAGGAAGAAAGCTTCAATATATAGGCCGCAGGTGTGCTTGACCCACACTGTAAGTGTCTCAGACTCAACAGTGAAAAGTCATCTCAAAACTTAAAATTAGGGATGCCCGGGTGGCTCCGTCAGTTAAGCGGCTGCCTTCGGCTCAGGTCATGATCCCAGGGTCCTGGGATCGAGGTCCGCAGCGGGCTCCTTGCTCAGCAAAAAGCCTGCTTCTCCCTCTCCCTCTGCCAACCCCCCGCCTCCCCCACCGCCGTGCTCTCTCTCTCTAATAAATAAAAGCTTAAAAAAAAAAAAACAAACTTAAAATTAAATGGGGGGGTGGATTTTACAGATGTTTTCTCACTGCCCTTTTTTTTTTAAGTTTATTTACTTATTTAAGTAATCTCTATATCGAATGTGGGGCACAAAACCCATGACCCCGAGATCAAGAGACGCATCCTCCTCTGAGCTGGCTGGGGACCCCACTTTCTCACTGCTTTCTAAGTGGTGGTCACCCGAGGTGGACACCAGCTGATGGGATGAAGGGCAAGAAAAATCACATAACTCCCACATAAATGCCTATCTAAATTCCTGTGAAATACCATGATATTTAGTAGCAATTACAGATGAAATTAGCTAGGTTAGTTATCCTAGGCTATTTGGCTTCTAATCCTTAAAGACACATCTGTGGCAAGTTATGCAAGAGGACCTGGAAACACATTCAGGAATTTATGGAAAGACCAACGGACATACGGCAGAATCACCAGTATAATTAACAAGCTGTTTAAAAGGCCACCCCTGGCTACTGGGGAACAGGTGAAATTCTTTGAGGATTTTTTCAAAACGGGCAAAGCAGGAAATCAAAAATAGGAAGAAGAGCATCATCAAATTTTTGCTAGTAAAAGTGCAGTCAGTGGAAATGTAACAACAATCCTAAAGTCTGCACTCACAGCTCTATCACTGAGTCTTATCAGGCCCTTGAACCCCCAGTAACAATCTGGGAAGAGGAAATCCTCATAGATAAACTAACTGGTCAAGAAATTAACGAGTCTAGCACAGTGCTAAACTCTTTACATAACTGGAAGAAATGTGTACAGACACAAGAGACCTAAGAACTCACTGTGGTTGACAGAATGATATCCTCCAAGGCTGGCCTCCAAAAGCTGGAAAAGACAAGAAACAGACTCTCCCTAGAGCCTCCAGGAGGAATGTCACCTACAGATCCATTTTCGACTTCTGACCTCCAATGCTAAGAGAATAAATTTGTGCCGCTTTAAGCCACTAAGTTCATGGTAACTTCTTAGAGCAGCAAATAGGAAAGTGTTAAAACACTCTCTTTGTCCCCCACTCATTTTATAGATGAGAACAGAAGTTCAAGAGAAGTAGCTTTTCCAAGACAACAGAGCCAGCGAGTGGCCGCTCCCACAGGTGACCTGGCCCCCAGATTCACAGTCTGGCGCCTTCCCACTCCACTTGCTTAACTTTACCATTGTCCCTTCCTCCAAGAGCTAGTCATCTGACTGGGAGGGAA
Source organism: Neomonachus schauinslandi (assembly GCF_002201575.2). Lineage (NCBI taxonomy): Eukaryota > Metazoa > Chordata > Mammalia > Carnivora > Phocidae > Neomonachus > Neomonachus schauinslandi. The sequence continues at coordinate 70,729,352 of NC_058416.1, forward strand.
AGACCAAGTGATTAAATCTTTGGGAAAAAACGTTGCCGGCTCTAAATTCTGTGGTACTAGAGTTGCAACACAAATGTAGAGGGGGCAGCAAGAGTGGCTGGAATGTTCAGGGAAGCCCTGTGCAAGTGCTGAGCTGTGAGCTGAGCTTCAAGGAAGAGTCACATTGGTCAAGGAAAAGGAGAGAGAGCAGGCAGTGGTTCCAAGCCTGGGGAGGAGAAGCTAGAGGCTGGAGGGGGCAGAGGAGCAAGACCAGTCTGGTAAGTATGAAGGACCACAGTCTACATCGAGAAGGAGAGAGACAGGCTAAAACTAGAAAGGTGTTTCGACACCAAGACAATTACCACAGGTTCTTGGGTGGAAGAGTGCACAGTGGTGTGCCCAGCCTCGAGAGGCATCAAGAGTGGACGAGTGAAGGATACAGCCCAGAGATGAGACAATCTTGGCAATTCAAAGGACCAACAGGAGGGGGTTGCACAAGCCCATGAGGCAGGTGGGCACAGGGTGCTACAAGGGGGTGGCCAGCAGCTCTCTCTAGTGGGTGAGGAATAATCCATCCCCTGTGAATTCCAATGCATGAGACAGAGAGCCCCGGGATATCCAATTTTTGCCTGAGTCCTCAGGCTTGATGACCGTGCCCAAAAGACAAATGAAGATTCCGTCCCTGAAGAACGCAGGCCACTCTAACATGTTTGGTAGTTTATTAAATGATGAGCAGCCTGACATGCAGACCTCTGACTGGAGAGGAAATGGGTGAGAGTGATAAGCCAATTGTACCAGCAGCCTGTTATCTCCACCACCAGGAAGGGGCTCCCTGCCCAGCTCAAGTCGGCTCCCTGAAATCCCAGGCCCAATCATGGCAATGGCAAACACACTGCTGACCCTCTTCTGCAGTATTCCATGGGTATTTTTTTTTTTAAAGATTTTATTTATTTATTTGACAGAAAGATAGAGAGCGAACACAAGTAGGCAGAGAAGCAGGCAGAGGGAGAGGGAGAAGCAGGCTGCCCGCAGAGCAGGGAGCCCGATGCGGGACTCGATCCCAGGACCCTGGGATCATGACCTGAGCCGAAGGCAGCCGCTTAACCGACTGAGCCACCCAGGCGCCCCAAGATTTTATTTATTTATTTGAGACAGAGAGAATGAGAGACAGAGAGCATGAGAGGGAGGAGGGTCAGAGGGAGAAGCAGACTCCCTGCCGAGCAGGGAGCCCGATGCGGGACTCGATCCGGGGACTCCAGGATCATGACCTGAGCCGAAGGCAGTCGCTTAACCAACTGAGCCACCCAGGCGCCCTTCCATGGGTATTTTTAACCCGGCCACATGACTTGAAGGTTTCCAGGTGGAGAGTTGCTTTTTGTTACTTACACACGAATGAGGTTTGGCCCATGAAAGAGAGCTACACTGGGGGAGCTGAGGTATGGTGCAGGTCTAAGACCTGGTATCTACGGTTCCACTGATAGGAGATTGTCCAGAATAGGCAAATTCATAGGAACAGAAAGCAGATTTGTGGTTGCTGGGGAGTGACTGCTTATTGGGTCCAGGGTTTCCTTTTGGGGTAACGAAAATGTTCTGGAATCAGAGGACGGTGAGGGATGCACATTGTGAATATACCAAATTCCTCTGAATTGTATTCCTTAAAATGATTTAAATGGTGAATTTTATAGAAATTTCTCCAACAATAAAAAAGTTTTAAAAAAATGTCCTAAGAGTTTACTCAGATATGACTGCACTCAGCTAACGTGGGGATCCACAGGGGAGGACAATGGGGTTGCCACCCTTCCAGAGCCTAAGCCAATTACAGCAGCCCTTCTGGAAACCATGTCTTGCAGGACACTGTCCCTGAGAGATTAAAAACAGGTTCTTGTAAAAGTGACTAACACTGAGGAACACTCCATAAGGGATTCAGGATTTGCTTTTGGAAATTAAAGCTCTGCAGAGGCCTAAGGGTTTTCAACCTTTGCAAACACCAGGATTTCCAACCCTTTGATTATAGGCCTATTTGTGTATACTACGATCGTGCTACTTCATGGGGACACATTTAGAGAAATGCGAAGTTAGTTAGAATGCATACAATACGTGCATGAGAGAATAAACCTAAAGTCAATGAGATTCAGGAAAAGCTAAATGCCCTTAAATGCTGAACATCCACAACGCAAAGACTAAGGCGTATGGTGGAAAGAATGGAGGGATGGTCACAGGCAGCTAGAGAGAAGAGGTGGCCTGGGAGGGCCGGTGGGATGTGGGGAGAGGAAGAAAAGGAGGCTCAGGAACGGGAACCGAGAACAGCAGAAGCAGGAGATGCCCAAGCCTGGCCCTTTGCAGCCCTGGTGGAGAGGAAGAGCCGTGACCAGACCGGAGGCTTATGCTGTGAAGGGGCCACATGCCAGGAGAGGCATGTCAAGAGTGCGTCCGCAGGCATGCAGAAATCTGAACTATGTAAGCCTCAAACACACCCGCTGGTCCGGGTCCCCTCGAGGCTGTCAGGCCTTGCGCCCTGGGCCATACGTCGTGCCAGGCGCTCTCTCCCTCCTCTGCGGTCACGCCCTCCCGTTCTCCTCTAAGACACCCCAATCAAATCTTCCACTGACACTGCGGGGACTGTTAGCTCCAAATGGCAGCCCTGTCAAGGGTGTTGACTTCTGAACATGGATCAAAGACTTAAAAACTAAAAGGAATTTTTCGAAAGCGCCAGTGGGTGCAATCCGTTGGCGTGGGTTGTTTATTTCTTCGTGGAGGGTAAAGAGCCCACCAAAATCACATCTCAGAGGATTGAAAACCTACCTCACTATCTCTGCCGCCTTCCCAACTCCACCCTGAGTGCTTTCTTTCCTGAGTTCTTTATTCCAGTTTACATTTTCAGGTGCCCAACTACTGGTCCTATGAATTCAACCTCAGCAATGTCTAAATATTGCATGATTGGGATCTAAATACTGTACGACTGGGGTCTCTGTCAGCTCACCCCTGATGACAGTATCAGCTTCTGGAAATGCCTGCCACCCCAGGCCTCCAACCATTTATACCCTAGGGTTCTCTTTTTCCAAGGGCTCCAACTTACGAGCTCAGCAGAATGTTTTATAGGGAAGTACGAGTAGCCATAACATGAAAATGCTCATCTGTGAACTGACCTGTCTCAAAGGATGGAATATTCTAGGCAAAGGCATGAAACACAAACAAATATGCCACATCTGAGGATATCGAAGAAGAGGGTTTTCTCATAATTACTTACTATGCTATCATGTTTATGTATTTTATTTACTCCTTATGGCAACCCCTTGCTAACTGTTGGAATAACAATTGTGACTAGACATTTTAAGTAAGTTGCAAACTAGAAGTGCAAATCAGCAGCTGATGCAGAATATAATGGAGCCCATAAAAGCCATATTAGTCAATAATAGGATTCCACTCAAAGCCAATCGCAAACAATCTAGTGAAAGATTAAAGAAGAAATCCACAAGAGAGATGAACCACAGAGAATAATCAAAGAATTAAGATGGAACTTTGGAAAAAGTAAGGGAGTCCTCTAATATTTTGGAAAAATTACTTTTTTTTTTTAATTTCTTTTTTTATAAGATTTTATTTATCTGCGAGAGAGAGAATGAGAGACAGAGAGCATGAGAGAGAGGAGGGTCAGAGGGAGAAGCAGACTCCCCGCCGAGCAGGGAGCCCGATGCAGGACTCGACCCCGGGACTCCAGGATCATGACCTGAGCCGAAGGCAGTCGCTTAACCAACTGAGCCACCCAGGCGCCCGAAAAATTACTTTTGATAATCCTGTTGCTGAAGTCAAACATAAGAGAAAGATGCTACATCCATACTCTCATACAATTTTGCTGAAAATATCCCAACACTGCCCACATGGGATTCACTCTATGGCCAGAAATCAATACATAGCTGCAATTATAATTTAACTTGTTAAGTTAAAAAATAAACTACTATTTTCCATTTCATTTTTCAAGATAAAGCCCCAAACAACTTCTTTCCACTATTTACTAAAAAATACCAGATCCTGATTTAAAAAGATCCCAAAGTCCTGTGTCGGGTAACAATCATATATAGAGAATGCGGGAGTCCTACATATGAAATGCACATATTCTCCTGAAAATTCAGACAGACACTGCTTCCACACTCTCCCTCCAGACAGCCGTCACATAAAAACCGGGCTTGTTAATTCTTATGTGTTGACGCCAGCCAGTGACATATAGGTAGTGACTACATATAAAACTTGTGTCCCCTTCTGAATGCTAATCATTCAAGATTAATCTTAGATATACTTCAGTGAATGATGTCTGAGCATGTTAACTTTGGGCCTAATGTGGCACACGAGCATTTAAAAATTATAGGCATTTCTGAGTTTATTTTCTTTTTTAAAAAATGTATTTATTTTTAGAGAGGGGGGAGTGGCAGAGGGAGAGGGAGAGAGAATAAATCTCAAGCAGATGCCCCTGCTGAGTGCAGAGCCCGGACGTGGGGCTTGATCTCGAAACCCTGAGATCATGACAAGAGTCGGACACTTAACTGACTGAGACACCCAGGTGCCCCTCTGAGTTTATTTTCTTAAAATGTTTGGATGTGTGGGGTTTACCTGATCAGGTGCTTGAAATGTGGTAAGTTTTTGCCTTGATATTTTTAAGAAGGTTAAAAATGGCTGACTTGTGTGTAAGAACTCAGGGACGTTACAAAGAACTGCTAATGAAAACATAAAGAGGGCGCCTGGGTGGCTCAGTTGGTTGGGCGACTGCCTTCGGCTCAGGTCATGGTCCTGGAGTCCCGGGATCGAGTCCCGCATCGGGCTCCCTGCTCGGCAGGGAGTCTGCTTCTCCCTCTGACCCTCCTCCCTCTCATGCTCTCTGTCTCTCATTCTCTCTGTCTCAAATAAATAAATAAAATCTTTAAAAAAAAAAAAAAGAAAACATAAAGAAACAATCGAAAAGACTAGGAAACCCAGAGTGGAACTTGACCGAGACCCCACTGGGCAGAGAATACTGTAGAAAGGGAAGGATGGCCTGGAATGAAAAGACAAGCAAAATTCCTGGGACGGGTCCACGGAAGAACAGTGCAAATAACCAACCAGCTACAATTAAAGCGTGAGACTATAAGAGAAAATGTGTCCTGTGTTATAAGTTTGGCCTCGTGCTATCAGAACAGTAACTTTGGGATGCTCGATGTTCTTGCTTAAGTCAGATGAAGGGAAATGCCCAGTTAATCCTTTACACGAGGTCTGACATTATCACAAACATTGCATTATTATGGCTCTTGCTCTCTTACTCCTGGATTTTGTTCCAAGAGGTGTTTTGGGATGGAAAGAATGAGAGCTTCGGAATCAGGCAACCTTGTGTTTAAATCTCACTCCTGCCAAGATCTTAGGAGGCACATCAACTTGGGCAGATGACTCAATTTCTATAAACCTCGATTTCCTCATCTGTAAAATGGGAACAATATCGTCTGCCTTAATAGGGTGCTAAAAGGATTAAAGGAGATAAAACATATAACCACAGTAACATAGGAGATACTCTGTCAGTAGAAAAGCCCTCACCTTCTTCACTTCCTCTAGACTTGTCATGTTTGCTCGAGCTTTATGCCTTTGCCTAGAATACTGTCCTTCGAGACCAGCTTCACTGCTACTCCTTCCATGCAGCTTTCTTGAATGCACCAATACAGATGGATGCTTCCACCACCACATCCCTAAATGCTTGGTTTGGTGCTTGCCACAGTTCTTTCAGCCTCCCCTCTAAGACAGGCACCTGCTTCTAGAAGGAGAGTCTTACAGGGGTCCCCTTTAACCCCAACCAGAGCATTGTGCTCAACAGGTGCTCAATAAGTGACTGCTATGGGGGCACCTGGGTGGCTCAGTTGGTTAAGCGTCCACCTTCGGCTCAGGTCATGATCCCAGGGTCCTGGGATCGAGACCCGCATCAGCCTCCTTGCTCAGCAGGCAGCCTGCTGCTCCCCCTGCTTGTACTCTCTTTGCTGTCTCTCTGACAAATAAATAAAATCTTAAAAAAAAATAAATAAACAACAGCTGGCAGAACAGCCTTTGGCTCGAGGCCGGCCTGATGCCATGCCTCATGCTTTGTTTTTGGTAAGCCACTTGGGTCTGTGCTCAACTAAGTGAGGGACCAGGGCAAACAGGTCAGGATTTAATCAAATGCTGCATGAACTTTAAACAACCTGGCTCTTTACAGTCACTGATTATGAGGTGACCAAAGACATCCTCAGGACAAAAAAGATTTATGGGCAATGGACAGAAGCAAAGCCTGTTCCTTCTTGGTTCTGCTGTGGGACCACAGCAGCTGAGCATGGCTAAGGCTTCCTACATACAGAGAACACACTTCTGCCCTTCACTCAGGCAGGCTCATTACAGCGCTTTATAAGGGCAGTGGAGGGGGAAGAAGAATAGAGGATGTGCCCCCTCCCCCCAAAAAAAGCAAAACCTCAAATTTTTCTAACCACATCTGATCTCAGAAGCCACTGTCAGCTCCAACAAAACGAGAATAAACCAAGCTCCAGCCAGGCATGGGCTCCAGGGCACAGGGAATCCAACAGAGAAGAGAAATGAAGAATGATGTCCCAGGATGACGGCCGTAACCAGTCCGCTGGGTGAGCAGTCCAGAGGGGAAGAGCCGCAGGAGAGCCTCCTCCCCGCAAAACGAAAACGAACAACAACCGGAGTCAGTACCCAATGGGCTTGACAGTACTGACAAGAGCTGTACAGTTCTGCATAAGAGAATGAAAAGTGATAATCATATAGCAAACTAAAGTAATGGTGCACAGTGGAACCATTATTAACTCCAGAAAAAAATTTAAAAGTTACACCAGAACTATAAACCATAAACAGGATATGGCCTGCATGGCCTGGATGAAAAGAGTGACGGCCATAATAATATAAACCCTGATCTAAACCATAATTGTGATGCAGCTCCATTGGAAAAATGTAGAGATGGGATGTGGGGGAAGGGGACAGGGGAACGGCAGGGAAGGGAGGAGGGGACATAAGACAAAATCTTCACTTTCCATAGTAGGATGTAAAAAAAAATTTTGTTTGTTTGTTTAATGGACTCAAACTATGAGGTACCAGTTATAAGCACATTATTTAGAAATAATTCACAGAATTTTAGAAATATTCACAGAGACAAATAGAAGAAACCACTAAATAATTGAAAATAGTTGCCCCTGGGAAGAGCAATCAGGGATGCCAAAGGGTAGAACAGAGGAATGCTCTTTTTTTTTTTTTTTAAGATTTTTTATTTATTTATTTGACAGAGAGAGACACAGAGAGAGAGGGAATACAAGCAGGGGGAGTGGGAGAGGGAGAAAGAGGCTTCCCGCTGAGCAGGGAGCCCCATGTGGGGCTCGATCCCAGGACCTGGAATCATGACCTGAGCCGAAGGCAGACGCTTAACGACTGAGCCACCCAGGCGCCCCAAGGAATGCTCTTTTTTATAGTAAGTCATGAAGTAGTCTTTGCCTTTTTATAAGCATATACATGCTTTATTTTGATTAAAACCTTTATGCACTGCTGGACAGAAGACCCTTCCTCCACGTGTCCCAGCAGATTCTATGGGTCCTGTGGGGAAGCATTCCATCAGACCAAAGAGGGACCCCAGAGGCATCCTGCAGAGGACAGAGGATCCTCGGAGGGAGACTCTGACTGGGACGGCTGCTCTGAGAGCCATCCAGGGCCTGGGCTGAGGATGGCTGGCAACAAAGCACAGGGATGACTCAGGGAGACATGGTACAGAAAGAACCAGCAGGCTTCACCACCCCCACAACCAAAAATAACTCCCAGGGGGCACCACAGTGTGACGTGGATTTGGGTGTTATAGAGATGGCAGACACGATAACCAGGGTTATTGTTCTGAGAAGCCCCAATCTTCCCCCAGACACACAAAGATCCTATAACCTCTAGAAGAGGCGATGAATATCCTACTTGTGTTTCCAAATAAGGAGCTGTTAAAGCAAAAGGACTATCAACAAACAATGCCTATACCTGACTGTCATGGCTGCCGGATATCAAACATCTGGTTTTATGCTGAAATACGAAGATGGACCTTCTTCAAACTTCTCAGAGCCCAATGAAGTTGACTATCATGGTTTCCCTGTTTTGTTAATAGACAAACAATCTATGGGAACTTCAAAGCCAAAAGACCATGCCAGACAAGGTTAAATATCTGGAGGAAGAGAACTATGTTCCCTTGAGTACGAGACACCAAGCCAAGCTTTGAAACCAAGACCAGCTCTTTAAGAAGCTTTCAGTACAAAATCCTTGAGATATACTGGTGCACTTTCCACAGTCTGAAAGGACAAAACTGAAACCTGGGCTGGGGGTGCTCTTATCCAGGGTTACAATATCTCTCTACTCCCTCAAGTTTAAAATAACTTCAAAAGGGCTGCCTGCTTCTAAGTGGGTTACTGTTACACAGGAGCCAAATACTGAACTAAGAGCAGGAGAGACATTTCACTCTGTAATATTATCTCATCAAAAAAAATTCCTGGGGATTTAAAAGGGAAACTTCCTTCCTTTTGTCCTTTTGCCGCTGCCAGCCAGGGTAGGGTGTCACTGTGGGACAGAGGTTTACCTGAAACAACAGCCCCTGGACCTTTTCTTAAAAGGTGTGGTGGCTAGAATCAAGACAGAATGTATGTGAGGGAATGGAAAAGGAGAGCCCCACCTATTTTTCTCTTGAATCACAGGGATGATTTTTTTCTGTTCTCTGTGCAAAGAAAAAGAGAACTCTCTTTGCTTTTTGAACAAACCCAGTTTAAACCTTTTTTCTGGATCTAGGATCTAGAAGTACTTGAATATAGTAGCCACCTGCCGCCGCTCCCCCCCCCCCCATGCCCATGTGGTCATAGCAATGGGGACAGAAACCTGTCCAGACACAGAAAGGAGCTGGCTATTGCTGTTTGCTGGAACTTTCCAACTGGGAACTGCCTGAGGATTAAACCAGCACTTCTCCACTGAGGGCTCTGGCTTTTAGAACACTAAGCTGGAATCTCCTGCAGTGGGTGTCACTTTGTAGAGAAAAACCAAGAACATCCTCTATTCTATCAGGTTCTCCTATACCAAAAGAACCACCAAGAAGTTGCTTGTAAGAAGCTGGGTGAGGCAACAAGTATTTCGAGTCCACCTACTCACTTGAATATCCTGCAACCCCCTGGAACTTCCCTCTGTCAGAGAATTACGTTGAAACTTGGGTGTGGCTGTGTGTGTATATCTCATGTCTGACTTTACCAACCTCCACTTAGAACTTCCATTTCCAATCTCAAATAGGTAAAGAGATGTTTTATAAGTTAAATTTTTAAAAAAGTATCCAAGAGACTACAGGAAAGCGTTGAAAACATTAAGCAAAAGTTAATTCTACATCCATTCTTTTTGTTTGGTTTTAATGTTTTGGGTTTTTTTTCCATTTTTTTAAAAAAAGATTTTATTTATTTATCTGACATAGACACAGTGAGAGAGGGAACGCAAGCAGGGGCAGAGGGAAAGGGAGAAGCAGGCTTCCCACGGAGCAGGGAGCCCAATGCGGGGCTCGATCCCAGGACCCTGAGATCATGACCTGAGCCGAAGGCAGATGCTTAACGACTGAGCCACCTAGGCGCCCCTCGTTTTTTTTTTAAGGTAATCTGCACACCCAACATGGGGCTCGAACTCATGGCCCCAAGATCAGGAGTCACATGTTCTACTGACTGAGCCAGACAGGTACCCTCTATATCCATTCTTTTTTTTTTTTTTTTAAAGATTTTTTATTTATTTATTTGACAGAGAGAGACACAGTGAGAGCAGGATCACAAGCAGGGGGAGAGGGAGAGAGAGAAACAGGCTTCCCGTGGAGCGGGCAGCCCGATGTGGGGCTCGATCCCAGGACCCCGGGATCATGACCTGAGCCGAAGGCAGACGCTTAACGACTGAGCCACCCAGGCGCCCCTATATCCATTCTTAAAGTAACTTGAAGTAACTCATCATATGGCTACCAGATGACAAGTTTTAATCTCTACCCAGAAATTCATTGACATAGTTTTACTTCAAATTGCAAGGCAATGTAATAAAGGACACTTGATTGGATTTTTTAAAGATTTATTTATTTGAGAGAGAGAGAGAATGGGGTGAGGAACAGGGAGGGGCAGAGGGAGAAAGAGTCTTAAGCAAACTTCATGCTGAGTGTGGAGCCCGACGCAGGGCTTGATCTCACGACCCTGAGATCACAACTTGAGCAGAAACCAAGAGTTGGACGCCCAACCAAATACACCCCCTAGGCGCCCCTTGTTCTTTTTTTTTTTTTTTAAGATTTTATTTTTAAGTAATCTCTACACCCAACACAGGACTCAAATTCACAACCCCAAGATCAAGAGTCTCACACTCTACTGACTGAGCCAGCCAGGTGCCCCCCTGATTATTCTTATTATAAAAAGGTAAGGATTAGGTGCTTACACACAACAGAGTTACCGAATCAAGAGGAAAGATGGAGGGGAAGGGGTGAAAGTGTAATTCTCATTCTTCCAGATGAAAAAGAATGCTAGAGGGGTGCCTGGCTGGCTCAGTTGGTAGAACATGCAACTCTTGATCTCAGGGTCATCAGTTCAAGCCCCACGTTGGGCGTGGAACCTACTTAAATAAATAAATAGAATAGAATACTAGAAACAACAAATCATTAAGACTACATGACGTTGGTCTGAAACCAGAAGAATAAGACAAGTGGAAAAGAAATTCCAAAAACACATTTAAATTTTTCATAAGATCTTAATATGACACAAACCAGGAGTAACATCCGGCTCTATAAAGGAATCATTTAATAAATTCTGTTGCGCAGGTAGGTAGCAAGGTAGAGAAAAGTTCAATCTATCATAAATTATTCTGAGAAATGATGAGGCAGCAGGAGTTGGGGCAATTCCTTTAGGACAATTAACAAGCTAGATGAGCAACAAAGTGGACAGAAAGAACAATGTATTCTTAAAACGTCCCCATATGATCAGCAACAGAATAAAGATAAAACAGGAATGAAATGACAGAAGTTAAGGGATATACATAGTTCATAGTAAAGAAAAGAAAAACCACCAATCTCATTGCTGATTAATGCACAGCAAAATTAAAGTAAATCAATGCTAACCCCACTGAGGGAGGGCTGTAGGGAAAGACACATGTAACCACGCCTGGCCACACTGTGGATTGGCTCAATCTGGGGGGGTGGGAGGGGGGCAGCATCAGTCTAGTAATATGCAACAAAGCCCAAGCTCCTTAGGTCCTTTTCTCCCAGAATCCCCTTTTTAGAACAGATCCTGAGGATGTAATCTAAAACAAAGAAAAAACTTTACACAATGAAGTCTTAAAGCAGTTCTCTTCCAAACTGTGAAAACTTCGGGAAAAAACTGCACCCTTACGGACCATACTATATAATCAAGCAAAACAATGTGCATAATTTATGGGCAATTATGTAATCACAAGAAGATAATGATGAAGAGAACATGGTATAAAAAGCACCATGTGTGAAATTTTAAGAAAAGTTTGTGTGTACAATGAAGCCTATTGAAAATACCACCTGCCCATGGGCAGACACTGAAAGCAAACAAAGAGTTTAAAAAGTTGGTGGGTTATTAGAGAGTAAGGACAGTGGGAGGTTTTCCTTGTTTGGATTCCGGTACAGTATTCATTTAAACCAACATCTGCTGAGCACTGCCCCTGTGTTGGGACACTGGGCAGGAAAAGGCAATTAAGATCTGGGCACTCCCTTGCTGCTGTATTGTTGTTTGATCAGCAGTTTGAAAAAAAATTCTAAAATGTATGTATTTACACGGACATAACAGGTGACTGAAATCCGAAGCTCACCAGGGCTTTTTCCTATACATCAGCTCTATGTGTAACACAGTTCCAGAGTAACACATGGCAGGGCTAGGTGGTAATGCATCCTCAAACAGATGTGCTGCTTTTCCATGACAACATGTCTCCAGTGGGCTGGCCCAGCACGACTGAGTGCGCTCTGGAAAAAGCTCTCTGTATGAGCTGGGAAGCCAGGCAGTGTGAGTGTGCACCAGCTACCAAGACAAGTACAGGCTGCCTACAAGTGCTCAGCAAGAGAACACAAGAGAAAGGTATTGTAAACCAGCTCATAAGGTGAAATCAACAAGAAACACTGTTGTAGTGCGTCTACAAGTAGCAGTTTAGCTCTGATTGTCCTAGTACTTCGAGCTTGCTCAAGAGAACAGCTGATCACAGAAAAACTTCACGAAGTCACACCATAATAATCCCTTTCCTTTCTTCAACGCACACAAAACAGGTGGGCAAAAACACTCAAAACAAAACCAAGGCTAAAAATCCTTTCACCACATGCCCAAAAACACACATCCCCAAATATTACAATAAAGTGCCAGTCGGGGGTGGGGGTGGGGTGGGGGTGGGGTGGGTTCTAAATAAAGACAGTAACTCCTGAGATTTGAGGAATTTCTTACAAGGAACCAGTGGACAGAATAAGCCCAGCTTGCTGTAATCTTGAGTAGTTTTCTGAATGCAAAGAAGGGCAGGCCTTTGAGAGGCAGGTTCATTACTTCCCAATCAAGATTCTAAGTTCAGTTTTATTCAGAAAGTCTCTTTAATTGGAAAAACATAGGAAGTAAAGTGGGAGGAATAATTCAACACTTGCCAAGCAACTGTTCTGAGAAGATTCTTTTTTTTTTTTTTTAAGGATTTTATTTATTTATTCATGAGAGACAGAGAGAGAGAGGCAGAGGGAGAAGCAGGCTGCCCGCTGAGCAGAGAGCCCGATGCGGGACTCGATCCCAGGACCCCGGGATCATGACCTGAGCCGAAGGCAGACGCTTAACGACTGAGCCACCCAGGCGCCCTGTTCTGAGAAGATTCTTAACCCAGTGTTTGAGAGCAGGCAGGCCCTTCGGTGTCTAGCCTGGAGTGGAGCCTGTCATTCTATGCTGATGCCACCATGGAAGTGGAGTGTGGTGTTGGGACAGGGCTTTAAGCCACTGGCCACGGTGGATCCCAGCGCTGCCACTTAACTTCTGTGTGGCCCTGGAAGAGTCACGTAACCTCTGAGCCTTGTTTCCCCATCTGAAGGCCAGTGTTGACCATGCCCACCATGTGTGTATGCCTGAATACTAGATACAGGCCTGTGTGCCTGGCAAGTGGGAACTGGACCGAAAGACATGACATCAAAAGCACAAACAAGCAATCAAAGAGAGAGATCAACTGGATTTTCAACAAAATTAATACTATTTATACTGCAAGAGACACCATCAAGAACATAAGAAGACAACTCACGGGATGGAAGAAAACAAGTGCAGATCACATGTCTGAGAAGGGACTAGAACACAGAACTCTTACACCTCAAGAATAAAAAGACAAGTTATCCAATTAAAAAAAATGGGCAAGGATCTGAATAGATACTTCTCTCAAAAAGGAGATGCAAATGCCAATAAGCACGTGAAAAGCTGCTCCACATCATTGGCCATCAAGGCAATGCAAATCAAAACCACAACGAGACACAACGTATCCACTAGGATGGCCGTAATAAGAAAGACAGACAATAACAAGTGATGTCTAGGATGTGGAAAAATTAGAACTTTCCTACACTGCTGGGGAGAGGGTAAAATGGTAAAGCTGCTTTTGAAAGTCTGGCAGTTCCTCAAACGATTACACATAGAGTTACCACCTGACCCCGCAATTCCACTCCTAGCTATATACCCACGAGAGACGAAAACCTAAGCCCACACAAAAACTTGCACATGAGTGTTTATAGTCACACTGTTTATAAGAGCCTAAAGGTGGAAATAACCCAAATGTCCATCAACAGATGAATGGGTAGGGGCGCCTGGGTGGCTCAGTTGTTAAGTGTCTGCCTTCGACTCAGGTCAGGATCCCAGGGTCCTGGGATCGAGCCCCGAATCGGGCTCCCTGCTCAGCGGGAAGCCTGCTTCTCTCTTATCCACTCCCCCTGCTTGTGCTCCCTCTTTCGCTGTCTGTCAAATAAATAAATAAAATATTAAAAAAAAAAAAAGATGAATGGGTAAACAAAATGTGGAGGAACCTTGAACACATCCTGCTGGGTGAGAAGAAACCAGTCACAAAAGTCCACACCTTCTATTACTCTATTCATATGAAAAGTCCAGAATAGGGAAATCTGTAGAGACAGAAAATAGATTAGCTGCTGCTTAAGGCTTGAGGGTAAGGGGATGGGAGGACAGGGAGGCTTAAGCTAAAAAGTACAGGGTTTCTTTTGGAGATGATGGAAATGTTCTCAAACGGATTGTGGTGATGGTGTACAACTGTGCGAATATACTGAAAACCACTGAAATGTACACTTTCCACAGGTGAATTGTATGGTATATGAATTCTATTTCAATAAAAGCTGTTATTAGGGGCGCCTGGGTGGCTCAGCCGTTTAGCGTCTGCCTTCGGCTCAGGTCATGATCCCAGGGTCCTGGGATCGAGTCCCGCATCGGGTTCCTTGCTCGGCAGGGAAGCCTGTTTCTCCCTCTCCCACTCCCCCTGCTTGTGTTCCCTCTCTCGCTGTCTCTCTCTCGCTCTCAAAAAATAAATAAAAATATTTTTTAAAAAAAGCTGTTATTAAAGAATTATGCAAATAAAGGATAAGTCAAAAAAGGAAAAAAAACGGTAGGGCAAGACTAATTATCATCAGTGGCATGGTGTGATGAGACCACAGCCCCAAGGCTCAGTTTCCTCATCCATAAAACAGGGGTGGAGCCTGCATCACCTGAGCAAGATGGAATGAGCCAACATATTTAATAAATCAGGATTCCAAGGTTGAGGGGTAAATTAGGGCACACTACCCAAGAAGAAAGGGCCCTAGCCAAGGGCCCAATGCCACCATGAGCAGAGTAAAAACAGGAGGATCCCTGAAGGGCAGTGGGTGGAAAATGGAACCACCTCCATTCAACATCCCCAAGGCCATGTAATGAAGCAAGAAGCCCATCAAAGGAATGCATGAAAGCAGGACACCAGTGACAAATCCAGAGTGGGCAAGAACCCCCAGGGAGGGGAAGGGTGCCTTGGGTTCCCCGAGGACTCCCCAGCAAGACCCATAGGCTACAGAGTCACATCCCTGCTGCTCTGTAATTGCCCTGGTGAGTTTCCAAGCCAGGAAGAGCCACTTGATGAAAATCACCTGATTAAAATATTCCTGTGTAGTCTGTTAATAGCAGGGGAGGTGGGGATAGGGAGCATAGGAAACCACAGGCTCATGAGTTAAAAGCAATAAATTATATGCTGGGCTTTGCCACCCTCTATGACCTTGGGCAAGTCGCATAAGAGCCCCATTCTCTCTGATCCTGAGAGCAAGAGGAATGCCTGCCACTTGCCTTACCCCATGGGGGTTTGGGGAGGATTAATGAGATAATGTCTAAGCTGTGCTTCAGGCTCCTTGGAGACAGCCACGATAGATCAGGCATTATTAGCACAAGCTAGGACAGTTTCTTGCCCATTCCTCACCTCATTAAGCTACCTATGCTTTTTTACATCTGCTATAAAAGTTCTTGCTCAAGAAAGAGTGGACTAGGAAGGTCATAACCCAGGCTGGTCTGCCCTTAGCTGATCTTGTTAAAGCACTCCCTAAACCCACACTCAGGGCACCTTGAAAGTTTAGCGAAGTGCTGGGCATTTGATACCAGAGATGGATGATTAAAAGGGCCCTCTGGGGCGCCTGGGTGGCTCAGATGGTTAAGCGTCTGCCTTCGGCTCAGGTCATGATCCCAGGGTCCTGGGATTGCGTCCCGCATCGGGCTCTCTGCTCCTTGGGAGCCTGCTTCTCCCTCTGCCCCTCTCTCTCTCTGTCTCTCATGAATAAATAAATAAAAATTAAAAAAAAAAAAAGGGCCCTCTGGACTTTTTGTTTCTAATTGAGATCCTTTGCTTTGTGTTACTACCTCCCAACCCCCAACATTCTAGGACACTAGGGGAGTGACTGCCAGGTTAGCGAGGGGGGGCAGTGGGGACAGGCTCCTGGAGTCTTCCACTACTCAGTGCTTAGGTGTCTGACTGATGGACAGATTTTTGCAGTGTCTGATTTCAAGGCTACCAACTAAAGAAACCAGATGGCTCTTCATTCACAATAAAGAAACCTATATTTATGGTATTTCTAAGTGAGGGCAAGGCTACGTTGCATGAGTGCCTATAATAGATACAAAAAAAACTATACTTGATGTGGGTCTCCATCTTCAAGAGTCTTTATCCAGTTAGGTGAACTTGACATTTATTCCTAGAAAGTTCACTAGCCTTGGTATGTGCCAGGAGAGAAGGCAAAGGGGACCCAGGTGCTTCAGGTCAAAGGAGGAGAGACTGTGCGCCTGTGGGCCAGACGGGAGAGGGGAACAGCTCAGTCATGCCTCTCTTGCCACATGGACCACAGACAAAGGCCTGAACGCCTGTTATTCTTGATGAACAAGAGAGGACATGGGGAGTGGGGGGATGTGAGGTGCACTTCAAGGCCATCTCCCCTCACCTCCTGTCTCCCCTGGGAGGCTGTCATGAGACAGTGTCTCATCACCTCCTGGGTTCTGATGTGGATGACATTCTTGCCCTGCCCCCCTGAGAAGAGCGATCATCGGCTCCTTCTGTTTCACTGTAGTACTTTTGTGGTGTGGGACAAAGACCACGGGGAACTGGCACCCTTGGCTACTTCCCTTTTGCTATCTATGTAAGTGATATGTTGTCTGAATTTAAAAGTGGCTCGTTGTAAAAAAATTAATTAATTAATTAATTAAAATAAAAGTGGTGCATTGTACCTTTACCCGATGAATCAGTCAGGCCTTGACTTTGTCTTGTGTGCTTGACAAGAGGGTGCACCTGACTCTCACTTTGCACCAGAGCTTTAGGTCAAGAGGACAGGGCTGCTTCCCAGGACTTGTCAAGAGAAGGCAGCAGGGTCCAGGGCAATAAAGCAAAGGCTGAGCCCCACACAGACCGAGGCCTCCCGAGTGAACTTCTTATCATGGATGAAATTCTTTCCACCTCCGTTTGTCATCCAGCATTAAGGATACCAATACTGACATTTTAAGTTTGTTGTGAAGATTAGAGAAAACATACATTAAACTTCCAGAGCAGTGGTCATAACATTGGCCGCTAACACGTGTCGTGTGCTTGCCATGTTCTGGGTTAGGCATGGTATACCAGTTGCATGGGTGTGAACTCATTTGATCCCAACAACCTCTGAGGCAGGTATTCTTAGTATTCTTGTTTTATAGATGAGGAACTCGTGTGTGGCTCCGTGCTCAGCGGGGAGTCTGCTTGAAGCTTCTCTCCCTCTGCCCCTCCCCCGATCGCTCGCTCTCCCTAGAATAGATAAATCTTTAAAAAAAAAAAGAAAGAAAGAAAAGAAAAAGAAAATACCAAATTCAGGGTGGTGGTCACTTTTCGCAGGAAAGGAAAGGAAAACAGCTATTTCTTAGGCGAATTTGCAAATGCCCAAGTATCAGATATATTACTGCTCTATCTGCCAATCCCTTGATTTCTTAAGAAAGCTTGATGATTTTATTACATATCAATCCACCCACAGCATCCCCATCTGGAGCACAGTCTACCCACCCCATAAATCAGTGATCCTTCAATATGTCTCCTCTCTACTTTTGGGTATTTTCCCACAGTCCTGACTAGCAAAAGCATGGTTCCTACCTTTTCTAACTGAAGGGAAAAGATATAAAAAAGTAAATGTTTGAAATTCAACAGGGTTCCAAAAGGCAAACTGGCAGGAAGAAAACTACCAATCTCTATGGATTTTCCTAACCTGAAGAAAAAATGAATACATAAACGCCAAGTTGTAAGTGCACGAACTTGGTCTAGCAACATGTTAATAGCAAAGAAATAGGTCACTTAAAACACACACACACACACAACTGGAAGGTGGCCAAAGAATTAGGGAATATAACCAGGTATTCAGTCTGTTTGTCCGTACAGGAGAACAACCATACAATCTCTCCATCTCCGTCAGGATGCAGTTGACCCATAGCCAGAAGCTAGGGGACCACTCACAGCCCTGGCAAAAAAGATCATCCACCACAACAGAAGCCCCAGCAAGAGAGCCTTAACTTACACCTTAGCTTAAAGAACTAACTCCCGGTCCCTCGGAATCAGCTGAGCTGACTTAGCATCCTGAGGAGAGATGGACAGAGCACAGGCTCTGGGTCACAGCCTGACCTCGGTCTCTCTCAGCTGTGGCCTTGAGCATGTCATTTAGCCCCTCTGAACCTCAAGGTTCTTCATCTATAAAACACAGGAAGAAACAGCCCAACTCGTAAATTTCTGATACTGTGTGTTACAGAGGGTGGCCGTTCAAACTCTGGTCCCTTCACCACTTGGTGAGACTAAATTTGGGATGTGTAAGAGCAAACCTTTTATTTATTTATTTTAAAGATTTTATTTATTTATTTGAGAGAGAGAAAGAGAGAGTGCACGCACATGAGCCCAAGTGGGGGGGGGGCAGAGAGGGAGGGAGAAGCAGGCTCCCCGCTGAGAGGTGAGCCTGACCCGGGGCTCGATCCTAGGACCCCAGGATCAAGACCTGAGCTGAAGGCAGACGCTTAATCAACTGAGCCACCCAGGCACCCCAAGAGCAACCTTTTGACTGGGGCATAAACAATAACCCACTGCCTCAGTATTTAGAATTAAGGCTTGTGATGAAGTAAAAGCAGAGCATTAGAACAAAGACTACCTTAAAATTGTTATTCCCTCATAGGTTATCTGTCTTCTCTTTTTGGGTTGTTTTGGAGATTTCTGCTTTATCCCTGTTTGGCTATTTTGCGACGTGTCTGGGGGGGATTTGTGGATTTATTTTAATTCATCTTGTTAAGCAAAGCACTCTTCTGTGTGTTTTCAATCTGAAAACTCACGATTATTTTGCTTCTGGAAAGTTCTCAGGCTACATCTCTCTGAGTTCTTGTCTGCCACTGCCCCTACTCTCCTCCTCTAGAACACCTATCAGATCTGGGTTAGAGGTTCAGGGTCACCCAACTACTCTGTCAAAATATTTTTCATCTTCCTCTACTGCATTCTGGGTAAAATCCTCAGCATATCTTCCATTCATTAATCCTATCTGCATCTTTGTGCAGTTTGGAGTTTCACTTATTAAGATTTACATTTCAATGCCCATTTTTCATTTCCAGCATTTGCACATTATTCTCTTTCTATCCACCTATTAATATTTCTTTTCTGCCAGTTGTGTTTCATATTTTCTTATAGCTGGAATTCCTTCTTTCATCTCTGATAATTCAAAACATGCATTTTAAGGTCGTCGTCAGACTGCTCTATTTTCATTTAATCCTGAACAGATTAATCTCTCACTGTTGATCTTGTTGGCTATCTTTAGCAGAGTTCGTTTTCCTTAGATGTTTTGGAATTTTGGTTTGCAACCCATACAGCAGTCCATTGGATGGCGTGGGGTACGGTGGGAGTGAGGGGGTCTTCTCAGTACCACCCTCTCCCAAGGTTTTGTGGTTGGGGGAAGTTAGGGATCTCCCAGGAACCCTAAGCCTGGAAGAGGTCTTACATTGACAGACCAGGACCCCCAGGATATAATGATACTAGTAAGCTTCAGTCATCAGGCCTCCAGATGACCTTGGCCCAGGAGTAGGCTCAAGGTTGTATCTGTTTCGTCCCACCGCCCTAGGCTTCATCCTGAGCAGTAATTGTCTTGGATATTTTTAGCCTCCTTTCAAGCGGGAGCAGCCCAGCCCAGACCTTGGTTTTAAGAAGTGAGTCTGGCTCTGGTCCCCTCCCCACATGGGCTACTTTTAGTTCCTACTGCCCCACCAGAGTGGAGCTCCTCACATCACCCGCCTACTGCCTATTACCAGACTCACAGTGAGCAGGACTGAGGCTTCGGCATCAATCTTTGCTTTGTATTTCTGTTGTATTTCTTTTCATGGATATGTTTATCTTGTTTCTGAGCATAATTACATCTTTAATTTTCTTTTTATAGTTAAGTGTTTGGAGCGATGGGGGTAAAGGGAAGGGATCCAAAATTAAATTTATACACTGCACAGAAGGCGATATTTAAAACAAAGACTGAGGGGCACCTGGGTGGCTCAGATGGTTAAGCGTCTGCCTTCGGCTCAGGTCATGATCCCAGGGTCCTGGGATCGAGCCCCGCATCGGGCTCCCTGCTCGGCGGGGAACCTGCTTCTCCCTCTCCCTCAACTGTTCCCCCTGCTTGTGCTCTCTCACTCTCTCTGTCAAATAAATAAATAAAATCTTTAAAAAAAAACAAAAAACAAAAAACAAAGACTGAAAGAGGTAAAGGGGAGAGTCATGCCTGGGGGCAGGAAATTATCCCCGACAGAGGGAAAAGCAAGTGCAAAAAACCCGAGGCATGCCTGGCGTACCTGAAGAATAGCAAGGAGTCTAGTGTGGCTGATACAGAGTGAGCTAAGGTGAATGGCAAGAGGTAGGAGAAGAGGGGAGAGGTTGCAGCAGGCTAAACCACAAAGGACTCCACAGGCCTTCACAAATCAATGGTAAATTCTGAACAGAGCAGCAACATGGTCTGACTTATGCTTTAATAGGACTGTTCTACCTGCTACATTTGGGAAAAGATGGGATGGGGACTGTGGCAGGAAGTGGAAGGGTGGGTGAAAGGTGGTTAGGAGGCTCTCACAATGATCCGGAAGTTAAATGATGTTGGGCTGAAACAGGGGGAAGTATGAGGGATAGAAAATGGCTGGCTTCTGAACATACTTTGAAGGCAGAGACAGTAGAACTGGTTGGTGAATTGGGTGCAGGTCGGGGGGAGAAAAAGAGGTGTCAAGGATGACTCCAAGGAATAGAACAGCCATGACCTGAGATGAGGAAGAATGACAGAATAGGACTGTTTTGGAGGGAGTTCAGTTTTAACCACTAATATGAAGATTAAGCCCTCTTTCCTGACTACAAAGATAGAGAAATTACCATACAGCTCAAAAAAGACTGACGACTAGTATCCAGAATATATAAGGAACTCTTGGAACACAACAATTAAAAATGGGTAAAAGATTTGAATAGAGACTTCACAAAGAAGAAAGAGGGATGGCAAATAAGTCCATGAAAAGATGTTCAACACCACCAGTCATCAGAGAAATGCAAAATAAAACCACATTTACCGGTACACACCCACTAGAATGGCTAAAATTACAACACTAATAATACTGTGTTGGCAAGGATGTCAAGCAGTGGGCACTCTCATACACTGCTTTTGGGAATGCAAAGTGGCACGTCACTCTGGAAAACAGTTTGGCAGTTTCTTATATAGTAAAACACAGACCTACCAGCTGACCGAGCCGTTCTACTAGATATTTACACACAGGAGAAATGGAAACATTTGTCCATGCACACCTTGTGCTCAAATAGTCACAGCAACTTTATTTGTAATCGCCAAAAAATGGAAACAACCCGATGTCCATCAACAAGTAAATGAATAAATAAAATGGGGTACATCCAAAGAATGGAATACTACTTGGCAATAAAAGCCCTGACACATGCTGCAAGATGGATGAACCTCCAAATCATCACGCTGAATAAAATAACCTAGAATTCCTCCCCTTTCCTCCCAAAAAGCTACATAATACATGTTTCCATTCATAATGGAATTCCAGAAAATGTAAACCCATCTACAGTGACAGAAAAGCAGGTCAGTGACCGTCTGGGGCTAACGTGGAAGAAGGGATGGAAAGCAGGCACAAGATACATGAAAACTCCCTGTATCTTTAAATGGTGAGTATTGTATGTAAATACATACAACAGCCTCAGTTAGTTGAAAGACCATCTTTTAATGCATAAATACATGATGACCTAGTGGACAGAGAAGGGACCTCTCTTTTGCTGATTCAAGCCTAGCTCAGAACTGGGCCATGAAAACCCAGTAAGAGACAACGCCTTTTCTTGACAGCTAGTAGGAAAGCGGTTCTTTTCCATGCTTTGTACACCCTAATCTTGGCAGAATAAAGACTAAACCCTGGAGCAGAGCCCTTTGGATATCTTGCCTTCCAGTCAGAGGTAGTGTACACACTCAGATATTCGAGAACCTTCTTTGGCTCACCCCTCCAAAGGATACTGTATAAGCCACTGCACATAAAACACCTTACCTCAATGCATCTCCCCAAAGAGCAGTACCTTACCTGTAACTCCACATTCAGGGTTTTATTCTCGCAAATTCACAGAACGCATACACCCAATTCCAGTCAGAGACCAGCAGCCGCAACAGAGAACATTCTTAAGGGCAGAGGCATCAACGCGGCAGCTCATTCCCTGTATGAGATCTTTGCTGCTGCTGTCCTCCACTTTGGGGCCTCCCCAAACACAGGCATATATCTCCATGCTGAAAATTCGTGGATTACCACTTGAGACCGGTGTTGTACAAAAGAACCTTCTACAGTGATGGCAATGTTCTATTTCCGCACTGACGATGTATGAGCCACGAGCCGCACGTGACCACTGAGCAGCTGAAACGTGTCTAGTGCAAATGGGGAACTGAATTTTTAAGTTTTATTTAATTTTAATTTTAATTTAATCTGGCTAGTGATTACTCTCTTTAGACTCTGAAATCTAATACTCCCGTACAATCTCAAGAAAGAAAAAGAAAACAAAAGTTCAAACATCCTCTTACCCTGTCCTCCTCAAGTTATCTTAAAAGTATCTAGGACCAGCTTGAATCTAGAAGATAAAGAAACATGTTTGATGCTACCAGTTATAGGGAAAATGTTGTTTTATAAAGATTTTGTTTAAGTAGCACCATGCAGTGCAGAACAAAACAAAACACAGCAGGGAACCAGCAATGAAGGTGTTCTGGGGTCAGAGACCAGTGGGTGGCCAGGTGACACCGGGAATTTGAGATTGCATGGGTCAGAAACTCAGGCTGCCACTAATCTTGCTGTGTACTCTTGAGCAAATCACTTTTTCTCTCTGGACCTCAGTTTTTCAACAGTAAGCTGGATTGAACCACCTGCCCCATCTAATACACAGAGTTTTTAGAAAGGAAAAGAAAAGGCAAAGAATGCTAAAGAGTATCAAATGCTACTTAAAATAAAAGCAAGATGTCATCATCAACTCCCCTAAGTCCTGTGGAGGTCCTTATGCCCCTTTCCTGGCCCCACCCATTCTTCACGGTCCAGCTCTAGCCCTACTGCCTCCTTACATTCTCTTCAGAATCCGTCAGCTCACTACCACTGTCCCCACCTCTGAACACCGACCCATGAATGCCTACTCCATTCAGACTCTTCTAAGCTGAACTGTTGCATTGTGTGTTCTCTCCCCAGTGGAGGCGGAGGGTCAACCACTGGCTCTGGATCAAATGAGTTCACGCATGTCAAAGGACAGACCTTTACGTTACGAAAAATAAATGGCAACATCATAAAGGGAGACAATGTGCTCACGTGAGCCACCAGGCAGAAGCCAAGGATGGAGCAGTCACCCACACTTAGAATGACTCTAACAGCCACAGAAGAATGAGCAGTTGGGAAATCCTAACCAAGGAACTGCAGGGGACCCCTCCAAGAGGGGGGGCAGAGCAAGCAAGAGCCTGGCAGGCAATGGCCTCTGCTACAGTCTGAATGTTTGTGTCCCTCCAGAATTCTTATGTTGTATTCCTAACCTCCAGAGATGACAGCATTAGTAGTAGGGCTTTTGGGGGGTGCTTGGGTCATAAGAGTGGAACCCTCATGAACAGGATTAATGCCTTATGAAAAAGGCTCCACAGAGCTTCCTAGCCTCTTCTGCCATGTGAGGACACAACCAGAAGTCCGCAACCCTGAAGACGCTCACCAGACGATGGTGGC
Organism: Neomonachus schauinslandi; assembly: GCF_002201575.2. Classification (NCBI taxonomy): domain Eukaryota; kingdom Metazoa; phylum Chordata; class Mammalia; order Carnivora; family Phocidae; genus Neomonachus; species Neomonachus schauinslandi. The sequence continues at coordinate 70,753,108 of NC_058416.1, forward strand.
ACCCTGATCCTAAGACATCCAGCTCCAGAACTGTGAGAAATTGATTTCTGTTGTTTATAAGCTACCCAGGCTGTATTTTGTTACGCAGTATCCTAGCCAAGTCACCAAATTGTCTCTCTCTCTTTTTAAAGATTTTATTTATTTATTTGAGAGAAAGTGAGCAAGGGAAAGAGAGGAGCAGGGGGAGGGGCAGAGGGAGAGGGAGAAACAGACTCCCTGCTGGGCAGGGAGCCCGATGCAGAGCTCGATCCCAGGACCCTGGGATCATGACCTAAGCCAAAGGCAGACACTTAACCGACTGAGCCACCCAGGTGCCCCCCAAATTGTCTCTTTTAAAAATATAGTCCCCATTGGAGCGCCTGGGTGGCTCAGTCGCGGAGCGCCTGCCTTCAGCTCAGGTTGTGGTCCCAGGGTCCTAGGATCGAGCCCTACATTGGGCTCCCTGCTCCATGGGAAGCCTGCTTCTCCCTCTCCCACTCCCCCTGCTTGTGTTCCTGCTCTCGCTATCTATCAAATAAATAAATAAAATCTTAAAAATAAAAATAAAAATAAAAATATAGTCCCCATGGGGTGCTTGGGTGACTCAGACAGTTAAGCATCCGAATCTTGAACTCGGCTCAGTTCAAGCCCCACATTGGGCTCCATGCTGGGCATGGAGCCTACTTAAAAATAAATAAATAAATAAATAAATAAATAAATAATAAAAATATAACCCCTATCAGTATGATCCAAGAGCTACAAAATTCAATAACCTTGAATTCAGGATAGCAACCCCAATCCCCAGCCCTTTTTAAGGTCAAAGTTCCAAGCTGTGCTGTTGTTCATTAATAGTGGCTCTCTGGCTTCAGCTTATTAGAAGCCCTGGAGCAGTGTTAAAAATGCAACCTAGGGCCCCCTGGGTGGCTCAGTCGGTCAAGTGTCTGCCTTCAACTTAGGTCATGATTTCAGGGTCCTGGGATCGAGCCCCACATCAGGCTCCCTCTTTGGCGGGGAGTCTTCTCTCTTTCTCTCTCTCTCTCCCTCTGCCCCTCCCCACTGCTCATTTTCTCTCTCAAATAAATAAATAAAATCTTTTAAAAAGTGCAGTCTAGTGGAGATCGACTTTGAAGGGACACGATGGAACTTTCTGGGGGTGATGGTCATGTTGTTTTTCATTTTCACAAAAAAGATAAGGTTGGATTACACAAGGGGACGCATTTATCAAAACCCATAGGATAATATACTTAAGATTTACATTTCACTCCATGTAAATTTTACCTCAAAGAGAAAATGCATAGTCCAACCACACACACAACCCCAATTAGAATAGCTGGGACTGGGACACAGACTCTGGTTTTTTAATACGTTTTCCAGGTGATTCTGATGAAGGCGAACCTCTGAGAACACTATGAAAATTATTTGCCTAGACCAAAAATAAAAACAGATACAGACAAGGAATATACTCAAATTAGGATTCCCACTTTCTATCTGCAATTGATTATATGACAGAAATCATAACTCTCAAGAAATGCTGGGAGGAACAGTATGAAATGGCCACTATTTGCCTATTTTTATCTACAGAAATGGCATTTGCCTACGGTTCTAATATTACTATGGTAATAAGATGCCATTATTTCTAGGTGTAAGCATGCCCCTTGGTGAATGGGTAACTTCTTAGCCATAGAAGAGCATAATCCTTTTGGAAAGAGGTCTATGCAGGCCAGAGATTTATCTCCATCCTGAACTGCACTGCTGCTCTTCCAAGAGGGGGAAAGGGGGCAGCAGCTAAGGGGTGCGGCCGTCAGGGCGCAAAGTGTTCATTCACCTGCCTGGTTCCACTTCCCATGTGGGGAGCCACGAGCTGCTGGACCAGAGGCTCATGTTAACTGAGCTTCCTTCTTCCTCCAAAAAGACCAGCCTGTATTTTCTTGTTTCTGGGCTCTAGTTTTGTGTGTTTTTTTTTTTCAACCAAACCAGAACTCTCATCCCAGTGGTTACAAGAGAAATTTGAGAAGCAACTCAGCCTTCCCTTGGGAAGGGTGGTAGAGTGAGTACCAGAAGGTAATTTTCACAAGCGCCTGTGATCAGCGCGATACTGTGGACCAGAAAGCGGCACTCTCCCCAAGGGCTTCGCCTTCCCACGCGACTACGTTCTTCTCTGGTGATGAAGCCCGTGCTCACTTTGCCAAGCTCCCAGAGTACCATTTAGTCCTTGCTATAAGATCCAAGGACAGAATGTACCAGATACAATCCATCCAGTTTTGAACACAGTAACTTGTTTACCTTGAACTAAGAGAGAAGCCAAACTGGGAAATATGCCAAACGAAGGAAACTGGGTGAATCAATACCCAAGGAGGGTAGGAGAAGCAAATGGGCCAGTCACAAGCCTAAGGCTCCTCGTGTCCTTGCAACCCCCAGGGGGCCACTTTTACATCCTCTGCCCAGTCAGTGGCGACCACTTCAGGGGGTACAGTCCTTACAACTCATCACACAGTCCCATCTGCTTCCCTGCTGTGAAGTGGGCAGGACAGAGATTACTGCCCCCACGCAGTGAGGAGGAGCCTGGGCTCAGGGGGTGACATACCCTAAGGAACACCATGTCCGCTGAACCCACATTCAAACAAGCCACTCTGACTCCCCTCCTCCCACCACACCCCCCGACTTGTCAGTCTTAACCCACTGTGTCATATACCTTCCCCAAGAAGAAAAATAAATGACTTTTTCCTCATTCTCTGGATTTCAGGGAGATAAAAGTAAAACCAACTGTTTTATCCATCTCCAAACGTATCAATCACTGATTTATTGCCTGCCTTGGAGGCACTCGAACAGTTGCGGACAGGTCAACTGGTTATTACGTTTCATCGATGACAAAACTCACTGCATTTTTGCTCATTTTTACTCAAATAAATAATATATAATAATAAATAACATCTTTAAGAAAATTTAAAAACAATAAAGGACTGAGAGACAAGCTTCGCAGACAAGCCTCTCTTCCTATAGGAGGAAAGGCAAAACTAGTTTCCCCAAATTCTCCATTCTGCACTCTTGCTTACATAGAAATTGTAACCTCAGCTCTAATTAACAACTGGAGAGAAGAGCCATTTGCTTCTTAAGGCATCCTTCTCGACTGCCCCTCCTGCCACCAAAGTTCTCCATACTCCTAAACCGAGTATGACAAACTTGTTTGTTTCCCACCCCTAAACGTGACAGTCTCAGGGGATGCGGTGTACAATCTCACTGACGCAGTGTAACGAATGGACAAGGTCTCAGAAAGAGTGAGCATTATTATCTAACCAGCCAGCCACTTCTAAGTTTCTAAACCTGTTTAATAAATTTACTGAGCACCCTCTGAGCGACATGCGCTGTGACCAGGGTTGTGAGTGACACAGTAAAGAGTCAGACGAAGGATCCCACTGTGGAATGGCTCTAGATGATAATCCTTAGCTTGGAATTTTGTAACTGTGAGTCTTATCTTGTAACCAGTGCTACCAAAGCACAATCTCAAAACTGCAGAGCCCCTCAACAAAGACAGAATTTGGAAAGCACTGTTCTGGCTCCAAAACAAAGCCTAGGGTTGTAATAAACCCAAAGATGCTCCATGTTAATCTACGCTGCTCTAAAATTCTACTTCAAAATGCAGACAGCTTTAGACAAAAAGCCCTGTGGTCTGCACAATATGCACATTCCCTCCTCTAGACCTAATTCAAATCTACCTTCGCAACAAATCAAGATGTGCTAGGAGGTGGGAAGTGGCCAGTCAAGGCTTCTGGTGCCCTAGGACCCCTGTGGCTAAAGACATTTTAGGGTGGAAAAAGGCCATGGCTATTGGGCCCTATTTTCCCTCCAGAACTGACCTAGCTTGATTCCCATGTCCCCTAAGACTACTTACACCCAAGGCCTAAAGCAACGGAGCCCCCACAGGATGCCATGCAATGCCCAAAGAGGTTCAAGAAGCAGGAACACCTTGCTTAGTTCCCAGCTCTCTCGCAGATAAAATTTAAGTGGGAATACGTGAAGTACTCCACACTAACCTCACATATTGCTTTGGGCAATTCAGTGGTTTTTTGCTCAGCTCAAGGTTCAAGAAGCTAGCAGGAAACTGTCAGACCAGGTGACTGAGGGAGGGATGACTGCGTGGCTCAATGGCTAAGCATTTGGCTCAGGTCATGGTCCCAGGGTCCTGGGACACCTCAAGGGGCTCCCTGATCAGTGGGAGCTTGCTTCTCCTTCTCCCTCTGCCCTGCCCCCCCACTCATGCTCTTTCTCTCTCAAATAAATAATATATAATAATAAATAACATCTTTAAGAAAATTTAAAAACAATAAAGGACTGAGAGACAAGCTTCGTAGACAAGCCTCTCTTCCTATAGGAGGAAAGGCAAAACTAGTTTCCCCAAATTCTCCATTCTGCACTCTTGCTTACATAGAAAACACCAGCCCTGGAGGCGCCTGGGTGGCTCAGTCAGTTGAGCACCTGCCTTCAGCTCAGGTGATGATCCTGGGTATCAAGCCCCATATCGGGCTCCCTGCTCAGCGGGGAGCCTGCTTCTCCCTCTCCCTCTTCCCTCTGCTCATGCTCTAATAAATAAATCTTAAAAAAAAAAAAAAGAAAGAGAAAGGAAGGAAGGAAGGAAGAAAGAGAGAAAGAGAGAAAGAAAACACCAGCCCTGGAAAAGGGAAGGGAAGAAGAGTCCGGAGATGGCTCTGTTTCTAGGAAGTTGTGGTTTCACCCCATGCTAGAAGCTGCTGCTTAAAAAAAAGAAAAAAGAAAAAAAAATCAAGGAAATGGAAATAAAAGGCTGCTCAGAAAATATAAAAAGTGCCATCAGACACTTCCATCTACTAGGACAATCTATGATCCATAGGAATTAGCAAGAACTATCTATCACTCCTCCCCTTCTCTGTACTACATTCCAGTCCCGTCCCTTCTATGTCGGGGTAGGCCTCACACGTCAGTCTGCCAGCTCACTTCCATCCCAGAGAGCAGCCTGCAAAACACACACTTCCTTCTTGAAGGTGATGTTTGGCGGCCAGACATCCCTGTCTCCAGCCATCTCTGTGGTATTCAATACCAGCTCTAGCAGTGGACAGAGCTGCCTCCCGTCGGCCAGGTGGACAAATGTGCTCTTCCTCTCCTAGGGATGGAGAGAATCCTTTGTACCCCCATCCTGTCCAGCCTGTGGAACCTCGGCAGACTGTGCACAAGGCAAATGGAAGGAAGGCTTACTGCTGGGTTTTAAATCATGTTCAGTAATGGAAGCCTTTCTAAAAACCAACCCGTAAGCAAAACTCCAATTTCTGAGATGGGCAAAAGCAGGGCCATGCTGGGTGAGGAGAATCTGAAGCTACTCCTTGTGGCTCTTTGCTCCTGGCAGGAGCCTCCAAGCTGTTCCACAGAACATGAGCTGAAAACCACGCTCATGACATTCATTCACGGCACTTGGTGCTGCCCAAAGCACAGGCCATGAGCCACTGCTGACCCACAGAAGATTCTAGGTGGCAGACAGGTGGACTTTTAAAAGCAACAGACATCTATTCATGTTATCATGAATTAGAGAAGATAACCAGCACAAACTCTTGCTACAGTTTCCTTTAAAAAATACCTTTCTCGGGCGCCTGGGTGGCTCAGTTGGTTAAGTGACTGCCTTCGGCTCAGGTCGTGATCCTGGAGTCCTGGGATCGAGTCCCACATCAGGCTCCCTGCTCGGCGGGGAGTCTGCTTCTCCCTCTGACCCTCCTCCCTCTCATGCTCTCTGTCTCTCATTCTCTCTCTCTCAAATGAATAAATAAAAATCTTTAAAAAAAAAAAATACCTTTCTCGCCAAATCTAAGACACCATCAATCGTAATATCTTTTAGTGAACAAGAAAAAAATTAATCCAGGACATGCCATGGATTTTAAGACATTCCAATTTCAGAGATGATATGATACAAAAAAGAAAGAAAATCCAAGGATCACCAAAATAAGTCACTTTCATTGGTTTTCAGAATTGTCACTTTAAAATATATATAACATAAATGACAAAATAGGAGGCACACGGACGTGGCAGGTATTGTAAATGTGTTAAAAGAAGGACTACATTATATAACATGAGCACACAGAGCACCAGGCCCTGTTCTAGGTCCTTTATGTTACTGAACATATTTAATCTTTAAAACAACCCTGCTGCGTGGTCCCACATCATCCCATTTTCAAAGCAGTAAACTGCAGCATGATAAGGGTGGTTGACCTGCCCAATGTCACACGCCAGTAAGTGCCAAGGCAAGAATCCCAGCACAAGGCATGTGGATCCCAGCTCCCGGCTCCTAAGCCTCCCCAGGGTAGGACGATGGGAAATAGCCAATATTCAACCACTTCTGACTTACAAAAATGGCAAGTTCACAGGATTCCAGACGTAGGTGCCATGTGTCAAATGTCTGATTATGGGAGGACACGTGACTAGCTGCAGAGAAATATCCTTTCCAGATAGAGTGGAACTTCAGTCACTGGTGGCACATCACTAACCTCAATCCCAAGTCCTGAAACTTGTGAAATATTTTAGAATGTTTATCTCAAGCCCCCCTCATCTTCTGCACTCAGATGCCAGCCTCCAGAATCAACGGAAGGACATGAATACTTGTAGGAGAAAGGTATAAAACGGAGAGATATAAGTACACTCTTCTAAACTTGAGGGCTGGCCCTCCAGCAAGTTTAAGGCAACCTTAAGAGACAACTAATAATTCTCCAGATTGATCTTTCACAGGCTGTGGCCTCGGCCCTGTCAAGCTGTGGCTGAGCTAGTGGCCGGAGGGCAAAGCCATAACCCAGAGTTGGCCAAATCCTCCTTCAGATGAATGACTGGGTTTAAGGACACAGAATATCAGGGGTTATGGCTGGGGTCCATTTCTAAAAACAATTTTGTATTAACTGATCCGAGAAGCAGGGACCTCCACCCACCAGGCCTTTCCTGCCGGCGGCACCAGTGTGCAGGCCCGCACACAGCCCCGCTCCAGCCGGCACCCTTCACACCCTGGGCTAATCCACGCACTCTTCAGATGAATGGGGCCCCTAAAGTTGTGCAACATGCTGGTCCTTCCTGCATGTATGCAGAGAAGCATCTCAGGTTTCTAATAACACTGGGCAAATGCCCAAAGAAGATCTGAAGTGAAGCAGAAACCTGATACATAGACCTGTGATCATCACAGAAGAAGGCAAGGAAAAAACCTGGATCTTATTTTAGGAAAATGCTACCTTATTCTGAAACTTAACTCAAAATGCCTACTCGTCAAGGACTCTGAGCGCGTTAACACTCCTGGTTCTGAGACCCAGCAGACTCGGACATAGGAACCTCTTTTCTGTTTATTTCTTGATAACTTCCAAAGCTCATTCTTAGTACTAATTTATCCCCATGAACACCTAATCCCAAAGAAGTATGAAATACATACATTCTCAAACATGTTTTTTTTTTTAAATGTCAAAGCTCAGCACCAGAAAAAGTTAACACAAGCCAGAGAAGATTATCTTCATAAACATTATGTTCTTAATAGAAGTAAACTGCTCTTTTCCCTTAAGCAAAATAGCACATAACTATGCACGCCTTTTGTACTCGGTTTTCAAAATGTGAATGGGGACACTTTTCCGAAGTTGCGAGTATACAAAAGAACCAAACAAAATCGCAAAAAAATGTGGAAATGAAAAACTTCTCTCTGCTGAAAGGAACTGTTCTTTGTTGATAAAAGGGAGGTTCAAACATATTTTAAATATTTTTAAACAAAGGCCTAGCTGATGTCCCTTAATCCATCCATCCAGCTCAACTTTCTGTACAGGCAGCTGCTGCAGTCAAGCGCCCATCCAGAAGGGAGGGCCAGAGGCATTTCCTCAGCGTCCCACATTCCTGGGGGACACGGGACTTAGCGGAGTTAATAGCAATTTTCAACCTCCAATGCAAGTACAACAACATCTTCATAAAAGTTTTACAAGGACATCCTGGCAAGAACCAAACTACCACGAAGGGCAATGTTTTGGGGCCCCGAGCATTCCAGCAGCTCGCTTTTCTTGGCCACCTTTCCCAGCTGTGTGGTGCAAAGAGGCGGTCAGCTGGGAACCCACAGGAGGGTCCCATGGAGAAAGCACTTGGGAGAAAACAAAGCCAAACGTACCCGTGCTGGCTCAGGCTCCTTGCGCCACAGGACAGGGGAGCAGGGGGAGGCCAGTTAGATTTCAACATCTCTAACCAATGCCGGGCAACAGGAATGAGCAGAAGGGATGGAAGCGGAGTCCGACACCATCGCCATCCATCCTTCTAGAAGACTCCACCCTCAACCTCGCATTCCTCATTCATGGGAGCCTAAGGGAGCCTTGCTCTGAGCAGGCAGGGGCACAGGTACCTCGGGGAGAATATCCGTGGTACAACCTAAAGAACAAAGCTCCAAGGTGCATAACAGAACCACGGGGCCTTGAGAGAAGGCAGTCAGCCTTGGGGCCAATGTCAGTCTCCTAGCGCTGCCCTAACAAAGTACCACAGACTGGGTGGCTTAAACAACAGAAATTGACTGTCTCATAGTTCAGGAAGGCTAGAAGTTGGGGATCAAGGTGTCTGAGGGCTGAGGGAAAACCTGTTCCATGCCTCTCCACTGGCCTCTGGTGGGTTGTTGGCAATCTTTGGCCTTCCTTGGTCTGTAGAATCTTCACCAGTATCACTGCCTCCCATCTGCACATGGCATCCTCCCTGTGTATGTGTCTGTGTCCAGATTTCCCCATTTTGTAAGGACACCGGTCATACCGGATCAGGACCCACATTAATCTCATTTTAACCTGATTACCTCTATAAAGACCTTATCGCCAAATAAGATCACATCGCCACCCCCCAGGTGCCAGGCGTTAGGACTTCCCATATAGGAATTTTGGAGGTGACACAATTCGACCTCTAAAAGGGCCCTTAGGAGAACTCCTGGTAGTTGAGAAAGGAAGGGCCCGACAAGGAGATATGAGCATTTTCATTCCTCAGCATCTCTTTCACAATAAATAACCACGGAAGCCGAAAGTCCGTATCACAATGCAGGAGTAAGTTAAATGAGTAATTTTTTTTTTTAAGTGGGTGGAAAGAGGTGGGAGAGAAACACAGGCAAGGCGCCATCACAGAGGGAAACAAAGAAAAATGATACATTCATAGAACATTTTGGCAGAGGCCTGCTGCCAGTAGCTATATGGTAGACTCTCATGAGTCTGGCAAGGTATAAAAGAGGACGAGGCCCAAAATACATTAATGGCCCGGCTATGGCTTTAGATCGAGTCATAACTGGCTGGGAAATGGGGCTCACCTCACAATTCTGTGAACCGCTACGTTTGAGTCTCATGCCATTCGGTGAGGATTTACATGGCAAAGATCAGGTCATTGCCTGCCACTGGCCTGGGCCTGAACCAGACACCAGGCCAGGGTTTTCAGAGTGAGGAGCGTCCTGAGAAACAAACACATAGAGAAGGGCCCTCATGAGTCACTGGCTTTTCAAACTCAAAGCATGAAATAAGGAACACCACATTTGGCAAAGGTGGGTGATGAAGGGCAAAAAAAGAAAGAGAAAAAGAAAATGGGGAAAGCATTTTATTTTCAAAGGAGCTTCAACGGTAATGGCTTAGTGATTCTGAATATTGTTGAAGGCTGGGGGGGACATGATGCAATCACGGGTGTATAATACTCAAAATATATATATTGCCGCCATCACAATGCAGGTCTATGCTAACGTTCTCAGATAATAGAGAGGCAAGCGCCTGTAAAACTATTTCATCCCAATTTCCATTAAATGCCATCGAGGCCAGTGGTACTCAAAGTCCAGTCTGCAAGCCCCTGGGGAGATCTTTAAACCTTTTCAGAGGCCTTATGAGGAGCAAAACTATTTTTGTAATAATACTAAGACACTGGGGCACCTGGGTGGCACAGTAGGTTAAGCATCCAACTCTTGATTTTGGCTCAGGTCATGATTTCAGGGTCGGGAGATCGAGCCCTGTGTCGGACTCCACGCTCAGTGGAGAGTTTGCTTGAGATTCTCTCTCCCTCTCCCTCTGCCCGCTTACACGCTCTCTCTAAAATAAATAAATACATCTTAAAAAAAAAAGATACTAAGACATTATCTGCCTTTTAAAGTTGTGCCGACATTTGCCCTGATGGTGTGAAAGCCATGTGGGAAGAGCTGTTGCATGAATCAAAGCAGTGGTACCAAAACGCACTCTTGATTATTGTATACTTGTAATTAAAAAAAAAAGTTTCCTTACAAATGTTGATGAAGAACACTGATGAATTAATTAATAATTATTAATTTTTATTAGCTCTCAACTCCTAAGTACATGCTTTTTAATATTCTGGTGACAAAATGGGAAACAGGCATAAAGCACTTCTGCTGTATAGCAAAGTTAACAATGGCTGCCTCAAGAAAAATTACTCCTGTGATCGTGAGTTGCAAGCTAAACTAGCCAATTTTTATTAGAACAGCATTTTTACTTAAAAGACAACTGAGGGCGCCTGGGTGGCTCAGTTGGTTAAGCGACTGCCTTCAGCTCAGGTCATGATCCCAGGGTCCTGGGATCGAGTCCCGCATCGGGCTCCCTGCTCTGCGGGGAGCCTGCTTCTCCCTCTCCCACTCCCCCTGCTTGTGTTCCCTCTCTCGCTGTGTCTCTCTCTGTCAAATAAATAAATAAAATCTTAAAAAAAAAAAGACAACTGAAAAAGTATGGTTATATAGATGAGTACAGGGCAGACATTTTCTCAAAAATGAGTAGGTCTGTCGTTTCAAGGAAAACAACTCGTAGTATTTGCTGATAATGATAAAATTTGAACTTTCAAGCAAAATTAGGATTTTGAGAAATTTGTATCTATCACCATGAGCTTGAAAGAATTCCAATACTTAAAGACTCCCTAGAGAGATAGGTGAGATATTAGCAAATGCAATTTTTTAATACTGCATAATGAAATATGTCAGCATATGGAAGAGCTACAGGACTCAGTGAATCAATATCTCCCAAATGACCAATGACCAATAATACAAAATCACTTCATTAGTAAAGTCCATTTGAAGTGCAAGAGAGGAGGGGCACCTGGGTGGCTCAGTCATTAAGCATTGCCTTCGGCTCAGGTCATGATCCCAGGGTCCTGGGATCGAGCGCCACATCAGGCTCCCTGCTCAGCGGGAAGCCTGCTTCTCCCTCTCCCAGTCCCCCTGCTTGTGTTCCCTCTCTCGCTGTCTCTCTCTCTCTGTCAAATAAATAAATAAAATCTTTAAAGTGCAAGAGAGGGGCGCCTGGGTGGCTCAGTCAGTTAAGCGTCTGCCTTCGGCCCAGGTCATGATCCCAGGGTCCTAGGATTGAGTCCCACATCGGGCTCCTTGCTCAGCGGGGAGCCTGCTTCTCCCTCTCCCTCTGCCTGCCTGTCTGCCTGCCTACTTGTGATCTCTCTCTCTCTGTCAAATAGATAAATAAAATCTTAAAAAAAAAAAAAGTTCAAGAGGGACCAGTGGATTTCAATGTAAAAGAATAAGAAGAGTTCACTGACAGAGTTTCAGGTTCCACACTGACTAACTTTTAAGAAAGTTAGCTTCTGTTGGTTTGCTATGTTGAAATCACTAGTTTGAGTGTTGGACTCTATCTTTATTTGGAAATGTTCATGATTTGGGAAGAATGAGAAGAGTTAGAAGATGATGATGGTTCTATGAGCAGGTTGTCTAAGGGTATCAGAGTGGTGGGAAAGGACTAACCTTTAAGGTTACTAACCTTAAAGAACTAAGGCAACTTAGTTCTTTAAGCAACTAACCTTTAAGAAAGTACCTCCTGTCAAGTTTTGATATAGTATCAAAGAATATCCAAAATTATCTTAAGAAGTTAATAAAATACTCCTCCCTTTTTCAACTACGTATCTGTGCAAGGACAGATTTTCTTCATATACTTCAACCAAAGCATATCACAACAGACTGGGTGCAGAAGTAGATCTGAGAATCCAACTGTCTTCTATTAAGTCCGACATTAAAGAGATTTGTAAAATTATAAAATGAGGCCACTCTTTTCAACATACCACCCAAAACAATACTGTTGTGCATACACATCTTAATTAATATGTAATACATTTATTCTTTTTAAAACTTAATTCAAAAGTTGGGGCACCTGGGTGGCTTGGTCAGTTAAGCATCTGACTCCTGGTTTTAGCTCAGGTCATGATCTCACAGGTCATGAGATCCAGCCCTGGGTCAGGCTTGGTGCTCAGCGGGGAGTCCGCTTGAGGACTCTCTCCCTCTGCCGCTCCCCCCACTCTCTCTCATGCTTTCAAGCTCTCTTTCTCTCAAAAGTAAATAAATCTTTCCAAAAATCATAAAAATTAATTTAAAAATTAAATATCTTTAAAGATTTATTTACTTGTTTTAGAGAGAGAGAGGGAGAAAACACGAGTGGGGGATGGGCAGAGGGAGCGAGAGAATCCACAAGCAGACTTTCCACAGAGTGCAGAGCCCAACATAATGCTAGATCCCAGGACCCCGAGATCACGACCTGAGCTGAAACCAAGAGTCATCCACTCAACCGACTGAGTCACCTAGGCACCCCATAAAAAGTAAGTATTTTTGAAGTTTTTGTTATCATTTCATGGCAAATATCAATAGATATAACCCACATAAAGAAAATCTCTTTGTGGTCCTGGGCGCCTAGGTGGCTCAGTTGGTTAAGCGTCTGCCTTCGGCCCAGGTCGTGATCTCCCAGTCCTGGGATCGAGTCCTGCATCAGGCTCCCTACTCATCGAGGAGCCTGCTTCTTCTCCCTCTGGCCTTCAGCGCCCTGCTTGTGCTCTCTCTCTCGCTCTCTCTCAAATAAATAAATAAAACCTTTTAACAAACCTTTAAAAAAAACTCTTTGTGGTCCTTAATACTTTAAGAGCATGAGGATTCTTACAATTCAATAATAAAAAGATGAACAATTCAATCTAAATGGATAAAGAATCTAAGTAGACATTTCTCCAAAGATATACGAATGCCCAATAAGCACATGGAAAGGTGTTCAACATCATTAGCCATCAGGGAAATGTAAATCAAAAACACAATAAGATACCACTTCACACCTACTAGGATGGCTATAATCCTAGTAATAATAACAAGCATTGAAGAGGATGTGGAGAAACTGGAGCCTTCATACACTGCTGGTGAAAATGTAAAATGGTGCAGCTACTTTGGAAAACAGTCTGGCAGGCCCTCAACATGTGAAACATAGAGTTACCATATGACCCAACAATTCCCCAAAAGAAATGAAAACATGGGGGCGCCTGGGTGGCTCAGTCGTTAGGCGTCTGCCTTCGGCTCAGGTCATGATCCCAGGGTCCTGGGATCGAGCCCCGCATCCGGCTCCCTGCTCCGCGGGAAGCCTGCTTCTCCCTCTCCCGCTCCCCCTGCTTGTGTTCCCTCTCTCGCTGTGTCTCTCTCTGTCAAATAAATAAATAAAAATCTTAAAAAAAAAAAAAAAAGAAATGAAAACATGTCCACAAAAAGACTTGCACATGAATGTTAACAGCAGCATTATTCATAATAACCAGAGCAGAAACAACCCGAATGTCCATCAACTGATGAATGGATAAATAAAATGTATTATCCATATAATGTAATATTATTCAGTAATCTATGGTTGATAATGGGGGACCAGCTGAAAGAAAATTCTGTCTAGTTACCAGTGGATTCCCATACGTGCCTATTTAAAGGATTCAAAATAGAAAAGTGTTAAAAAAAAAAAACCGAGCCCTCTGAAGGCAGCCAACCCTAATTTCACTATTCCCTCCCACATGATGAGCCCAACAGAAGCTAGTTTTACCCACATTCCAGCATTGTGGAATGGCTTCTCAAAGCCTTCCCAGGAAATGACCACTGTATTTATCTTCCACCCAGCCTATGGGTTTCCCAAGTAATTGGTGATAGTGAGCTCTGAGGAAGCAAAAGGCTTGTCAGCCCATGATTTCATTGCTACTTATCCACTAACTCAATCAATCTCCATAGTTCACGTTCACCTCAGCAGACAGTACAGACAGTACAGACCTTTTTACCCTCAGCAGCCATCACTCTCTCCTGCTAAACACAAATGAAACCCACCCCTCAGTCCCCAAAATCCTCTCCCACCACTCTGATACCCTTAGACAACCTGCTCATAGAACCATCATCTTCTAACTCTTCTCATTGTTTCCCAAATCATGAACATTTCCAAATAAAGATAGGGTCCAACACTCAAACTAGTGATTTCAACAGAGCAAACAGAAGGGTTCCCAAAGCATACTGCCATTCATCCACCTCTGGCGAATGGGACAGTGCCCTGATCCAAATACCAATGGCCATATATATAAGTCCTTTTGAGGTCAGGCATCATCATATCAAAAAGATGATACACTGTTTTATTGAGTTCCTGCTAAGGGATATAACTTCCTTTTGGATAAAACTGCAACTTCTTAAAGCCACAAAGCAATTTCTCCTACCCAAAGAGTGATGGTAGCATTAAACACACACATACAGGAGCGCCTGGGTGGCTCAGTCAGTTAACTGTCTGCCTTCAGCTCAGGTCATGATCCCGGGGTCCTAGGATCAAGCCCCACGCGAGGCTCCTTGCTCAGCGGGGAGCCGGCTTCTCCCTCTGCCTGCCGCTCCCCTGCTTGTGCTCTCTCTCTGACAACTAAATAAAATCTTTAAAAAAGAAAAGTTAACACACCCCAAAATCTCATTACTAGAGAAAAAATGGGGGGGGGGTGTAGATTTCATTACAGTCTTTTTTCAATGCATGTCATACAACTTTTCGTAATTTTTCTAATTAAACAAAATTAGGATATGATATATTACATTATATTCTGCTTTTTTCACTTACGAGCATTTTTCCTTGACATTAAATACTCTCAATTTTAATGTCTGCATAGTACTCAAGTATATGAACAAAAGTACTGTTGCTCAGTCAGCCTTTGATTGTTAAATATTCTCATTGTTGACAATTTTCTATCATAAATAACTTGTTGGTGAACATCCTCACACATAAATCTTGATATGCACCTCCAATTATTTTTTTAGGATAAATTCCTAGAAGAAAAACTGTTGAGTCAAGGAGTATAAATATTTTAAGGCTCTGGGGTGCCTGGGTGGCACAGTTGGTTGAGCGTCTGACTCTTGGTTTTGACTCAGGTCATGATCTTGGGGTCGTGGGACTGAGCCCTGTGTCAGGCTCTGCACTCAGCACAGAGTTTGCTTGAGATTCTCTCTCCATCTCCCTCTGCCCCTCCTGCTTATGCTCTGTCTCTAAAACAAATAAACAAAATCTTGAAAAAAAATTTTTTTAAACAAATAATATTTTAAGGCTCTTGATACATGTATGACTACAAATAACCCTTCCACCAGCAGTACATAAAAGTGTCTATTTTCTTGTACCTTTTTACTAAAAAGGTTGCTGATATTATTTTAGCCTTTGCCACTTGGGATAGGTTAAAAAAAAAATGGCTGGTTTTTGTTTCGATCAGGGTTCTTTCAGAATCCTTGCTGTCCCACAGCGTTGTCATTCCATCCTTGTCCCCACCTCATCCAAGGCAAATGCAATGAGCGAAACAGAAATCCACATGCTAGCTGTGCACAACACATCAGGAGCTGTCCATGCTGGATAGGGGCCACACATTGTGGGGGGATTTTGCTACTTTAAAGAAATAGAAAACTTGATGTTTTGGGGGGAAATAGGGGTGTGCAAATGTGTGGAGATTTAGGTAATCTGGCAATTCCCAGATCTTAGATTACGTGAGGAAGCAAGTTTAATGCCAACACACAAACGCTTGGGGGGCACAGAGAAGAACAAATGGTCCTTCTCCCCTCCTGTGTGTGTTAATCACATTAGAATAAAAAGGAGAAATAAATCAAATAGCTTCAATAAGGAATCACTTCAGCATGTATTTCCAAATTATCCCACAACTAGCACCATCCTACAAACTTAAAACTGTTTTGATTCAGCACAAGTATCCCCTTCACATACAAACCACCCCCCCAACCTCATATCCTGGAAAGGGAAAACATAGGCTGAGGGATGCTGGGAACCCTAAAAGAAATGTGCTAACAGCAGGCCCCTACCCCCAGCCTGGTAAATCTCTCATCTATAATCCAACATGAGAGACAACAGGCAAACAGCAAGAGGTCATCTTCAAAGAACCGGTTGCTACGGGAAGCAAGTGTAGAGGCAGCAAGCATGTCCCCATCAAAGTCCGGCAGCTGCAGAAGAACCACAAAGGTACAGCTCCCCTCGGAGCGGAGCAAGAATGGCGGGGAGGGGGGCCTCCGGGAGAGGGGGGACAGGAGGAGGAGGAAGGGAAGAGAAAAACATCAGACCGGCAGCAGCTGCCCAGTGGAACAGAAAACCTGGTAGTTTTCTGTTGTTCAACAAGGGGAAAAACAGGAGGGAAAAGGAATACAGAAAATAGCATTTCCTAAACTTGCCTTTTTAAGCGCTGGTCAAATCTTTTGGCACACCTGAGAGATGGCCAGATAAAGCCCACAGCTATGGAAAGAGAAACCCAGCCGTTAGTAATAAAATGGCAAGGACCAGCTTTCAGCACCATCTCAGTACAAATATGATCATCTTTTGGTAGAAAAATCTCCAAATATTTAGTCTACTATGCCTCCTTCCCAATAGGGCAACACCAACCATACAGAAGAGGGAACCTACCACTTGTCCATGGAATCTAAATAGGAGAATCCAAGGGGACCCCTTAATTTGAGTAGAAGCTGCCCTCATTTTTCCAGGTGAAAGACACAAGAGCTAATAGACTTCACAGCCCCTAATGGACATCTCAAATAGTCCCTTTCGCATTTGTGATCTCCAACCCCACGTGTAGCACCGGCCCTGGGAATCATACAGGACTCAGGGGAAAGAGACCGCTAGAGAATCAAGGCCCATTCCCTTACTCTGAAGACAGACCTTGGGACATTAAGAGACTTGCCCCAGGTCACCTAGCTTATCTAGAGCCCTGTCTCCTGCCTGTCCTAGCTTATCTAGAGCCCTGTCTCCCAACTCACAGGCCGAGGCTCCTTCCTCTGCTGGGCGACAACCATAAAGGCCTAGGGACAGGAAGTAGAGGGGCTAACAGCTTGGTCTTCATTCCTCACCAAGGTTCGGGCTGCTACCAAATGGCTTGGCACGCTCCATCAAAGCGCTGGGTCTCTCTTCTCTTCCAAAGAAGAGCCATGTGTCTGTCAGTTTCTGTGGGTCTTCACAGGAGTCAGGCCCCCAAGCAGGTGGACACACCTGTATTTCCTCCCTGGCTCACTCTGTATCACATAGCTCTGGTGAGAAAGTGCTCAGGCCCTCAAAGAAGGTACGGTTCGCTCAAAATGATTTCCTGAAACAGGTGAGAGCTTCTGTGGGGCTTGATGTGCACACACAAAAGGCTCAGGCACGAAGCTGTGTTGCAGAACCGTATCTCATGGGAGAGGCAAAGCTGAAACGGGACTTGCGCAATCTGTTTTTCTCAATGGATCTGTCTTCACCATATTTTGCAGCTAGAAAATGTGCAGATGAAAACCAAAAATCAAACAAGATTTAAATGGCACTCTCGATAAGCCAAGACTTTCTCTGCACGTGTCCGCAGCCAAGGGGAAAGAGTAAACATGAAATTAAAAAAATAAAAATTAAAAACCCTGCTGAATTCAAATCAATAAAATATAAACTTGCACTCCTCCACACGTTATTGCCCCACAGCTAACGGACGAGTGAGTACACCGAAGCCGCCTGAGGGGCTCTCCTCATCCCACTGCCACCACCTCAAACTAAGCTTTTTTGCAGTGACAAGATTTCTGAGAACCCTACTTCTCCTTGTTCTGTTAGTGTCAGAGAAAAACAGAAGCGTGAGGACAGATGTACGCACTTATTTACTTGAAGACAGACTTCCTAAGGCCCTTCTGCTTCTATCACTAAAACACGTGAGAGAATTGAAGACAAAAAAAAAAAAAAAAAGGAGGGAAAAAAAATTCATGAGGGTGATTCAACTGCCCAGAAAGGAACAACTGTCCATAAAATGAACAACCTCCGTGAAATAAATTTCTGTTGTATACCATCTTTATAATTTTTTTTTCGGCTGAAACCATTAGAAGCTTCTGGCTGCAATGGTAAATTACGGAGGAGTGAAGTCACTGCTGGACGGTCTCCTTTCCAGTTCACAACTAGAGATTAAGTTTAAGAGACCCAACCCAACCCCCTTCCCATTGAATCAGACTTGCTCCTGCCCTCTGAGCCCTCAGAATCTGAAGGCCGAAGGCCAAGAGGAAGGCCTCCATGGCCCCAGGTCAGGGGCTGGCAGCCTCTGAAGGGGAGGGCAAGGGCCTCTGAATGACCAGATTAAGTCTGAATGGAAGAAGAACCTATGATTAAGTTTTCTGAATAGTTGGCTCTCTTAGGGGGAGCAAACTAAAGAAAGAAAGAGAGAGGGAGAAGAAAGGAAGGAAGGAAGGAAAGAGAAAGAAAAGAAAAAAGGAAAGAAAGGAAGGAAGGAAGGAAAAAAACAGAGAAAAAGACAAGAAAGAAAAAAAGGAAAGGAAAGGAGAAAGGCGGGCAGAGACCTAGTGTGGCTGTTACTGCCCCTCAGAAATGGGAACCCTACTCTTTGGATCTAAGAGAGTGGTATTTCACATACTCGATAGGTCAAGCCTACTTTCTGACCAATGTGTGGCATTCGGCTGATTTTCCAGGGAAAGGAAGAAAAAAAAGTAACATTGCCCTACGTCTTCTCCACATTACTATTTAGACAGTTCAGGTTGACGTGGAACATGCTTTAACTACCAATCCCCCAGGACAAACGTAGAAACTTCTCCAAGCCATTACACAGCAGAGAAACGGGTCTTCCCTTTAACTCAGTCTCATCTTCAACCAAAACTTCTTTACGATATCATTCCAGCTTCACTGGCCCAGAATCCTTGCCAGAATGCTCTCCACCCCGCCCCCGCCCCCCCCCCCCCCCAAGCATAAGCAGGGAAGGAAAAGAGCAAATAGCATTTTATCCAACCTGTGGCAGCCTGGTCAGAATTGTTCTGGCTACACAAGATGCAGGCCTGCTGAGGTTTTGTTCTGCTTTTCTAAGTGGGGGGAAAATATCAACATAAATCTTTCCTCCCAGTGAAAGAGCAGAAGATTTAAGTTAATTCATAATGCAGACTACTCATATATCACGATACAACTCATTAAAAATCTTGTTGAACAAAATGTTCAGTGACCCTTCTCTGTTAAAAACGCAAGTTTGGGTGTAAAAGGCTAATGTTTTAAAAATGCTGGGGGCGGGGGGGATGGTTGGGAGAGGCGAAAAGCTCTTCCAAAACCATAATGTTCAAGCTCGGCCCGTCTTGGCAAGTAGGACGCGAGTCCCTTCTCTAGCATCTGGTTCTGCAACTCATATTTAATGTGTTTCCATTAAACCGCAGGGGACACAAGGATGAAAAGCACAGATTCTGCCCTCCAGAGAGACTGCAGCTACACAGAGGACAGAAGGTGTGAACAGAATTAAATGTAGACGGTAGGGAGGGTTAAGTGCCAAGAGTGAAGCCCATCAAGAGAATGCTCTGAGTGAGAGGCAAAGATGGGGGCCTGAGGGGCTCCAGGAGGACTTCAGGATTTGGTCTTCAAAGATAAAAGATAAAGAAGACTGTGAGCTTTGGTTCCTTCCTCATTTCTACCTGGAACTGTCCAAGGATTTTGAAAGGCAAGCTTCCACCCAACAACCCATGGGGCGGGCATGACCACATTTGTATTTATCAAGCTCATTAAATATGTAAAATACTTCATATATATTTATGCATTTTTGAAGCATAAAAATAGCTAGTTCTTAATGTATATTTGTTTAATCTTAACAACAGCCATAAAAAGGATTTTTTTAAGATACTCATAACGAAAAATCAGAGAGGTTAGAGGGTCACTCGGCTAACACGTAAGACACAGAATGTGAACTCAGGTCCGATTGCCAAGTCTGATGTTCTATTTCCATCTGCACTGCAAGAGTTCCAGGCACACGTCCCCTCCTCCAGTGCATTTTTTTTTTTTAAGGCATCAAAAACCCACCAGTAACTTAAAACCTCCAGTGTAATACTTACCATATACTTATTTGTTTAAATGCATGTCTCCCCATCCAGACTGAGTTCCTTAAGGACATCCTTCACCTTCATATTCTAGCACTGGGTATGGCACCTAGGAGAGCTGAACAAACAAGCAATGTTCACACTGAGCTGCGTGTCTCATGGCACCCAGAACCGCAGAGAGCCTGCTTCAGCTAGGAAGTCATCAAAGGGGTTTTGCTCGCTTAACCTAGCTGACCCTCAGCTTCCACAACTGTTAATAGGGATAATAAGAATACCTGTTTCATAAGGTTGTTTTGATAACTGTGTCAGATAATAAGTGCTAAATGCACGCCAGCGCCTGGAACATGCTAAGTCCTCCACAAAGGCGGGCAAATCATCTCTAACCTCAAATGGAAGATAAAAGGGAGGTATGCCAGACTTCACCTTTAATCTACTAGATTTAAAATCTGGAAACTGATAAGATACCATTAAATTTTAAAAGGGTACAAAACCATGTGTGCTATCCATTAAAACACAGTGGGGCAGATCTAAATACACTGATATAGGAAAACTTTCAAGACATCATTTTTAAATGAAAAAGCATGTCCTGGAATAAGATATGTGCATGTATGCATATGTATGTGTGTGTAATTACATGTATACAAGCATCTAAAAAAATACTCTGAAATACAGAAGGAGTGGGGCAGGAGGGGAAGAGGTCTTTCACTTCTGTCACTGTGCAGTTCTGATATTTGAACCTTCTTACGAAAATACACATTTTCATTAAAAGTAGTAATAGTGTACAGTTTCATTCATATAATATACCAGTGTGGGTTCCTGAGTTGTGACAAATGTACCTTAATAAGTAAGATATTAACAATTAGAGAAAGTGGGTGCAGGATATATGGAAACTCTCTGTTCTACTGTTGCAACTTGTCTGTAAATCTAACTCTTCTAAAATAAAAAGGTTACTTTTTAAAGCAATGTGTAGCCCAGAACGATCTTTGCTCTTAAGAATATATCCATTTGGGGGTGCCTGGGTGGCTCAGTTGGTTGAGCAACTGACTCTTGATCTTGGCTCAGGTCTTGATCTCCCAGTTGGGAGTTCAAGCACCGTGTTGGGCTCCAGGCTGGGCGTGGAGCCTACTTAAGAAAAAAAAAAAAAGAAAGAAAGAAAGCAAAGCAGAGTATGTCCATATACATAATTATACATCCCTTACACTCTAGAGGGTTAACAATGGCTCCCACTGGTAATACTGAAGATGATGCTCATTTCCTTATACCTTCTAGATCAGTGGTTCTCCAAGGGTGGTTACCAGATCAGCAGCAGCAGCAGCAGCAGCATCTGGCAACTTGCTGGAAATGCAAATTCTCAGGCCCCACCCCAGAGCCTCTGAATCAGACACTGCAGAGGTGGGGTCAGAGGATGCTGATGCACACACAAGTTTGAGAGTGCTGTTCTAGATCATAGAAACTGGTTTTGTAACAGGTGACACTTTTATAGTCAAAACAACAGAACAATGAAACTTGGAAAGGGGGTCAGTGTGCTGATGGACGAAAAAGGATTTTCAGACCAGACACATGCCCTCATGTGGTACGTGCACTGGGATGCAGGCACAGGCCAGTCCCAACCCAAGCTGACCTATTCTGTCTGTCCTCTGGCTCCCCAAGCCAGCTTCTGTGGGGGACTCTGGGATACCTTCAGAGACAAATCTCAGACAAACGAATCTGACATGGAGAGTCTTCTTTTTTAAAAAAACCATTTTATTGGAAGGGAAAAGTTTGTTGGCGGCAGTTTATCATCTTCATCTTCAAATTTATGGCCTCCAGTCTCAATTTTACATTAATAGCACCAGCCAGGGCATGACAACTAATAGTTTAAGAGGTAAAGACTCACCTTCACAATGAAAAAAAAAAAAACCAAAAAAACTTAAACCTGTATGTAGTAGCAGCTCAGACGAATAAGGTGCCATGCTAGGTTACAAGTCCTGCCTTTGGAATGGCCCCTCATGTCCTTCCTTGATCCTCTTCCTTGGTCCAGGAGGATTTATAATCCCCAGCTGGCTTCCTCCCCTCTAAGTGCAGGACTTTGACCTTGTGTAGAAGACCCATGAGGTCTGCATTTCAGCTCTACTTTCAGAAGCACTCAAGGGGCCGCCTGTCTGCTGAATGAGCTCTATGAACACCACGGTAAAGAAAAGCTCAGAGATCCAAGTCATCTTAAAAATTACTACCTCCTAGAGCCAAGGGGAGGAGGGGTAGGAGAGGAGCAAAACTAAACCAATCAGAAGTCCTCCGCCCATGACCAAGGGGCTACTCTGGGCACCTTCCCGGGCCCAGGGAGTGGGGGTCACATTCCCAGTTGCCAAGCCCGCTGCTCTGCCAGGGTGGCCAGTGAGTGGACCTCAGGATCCCAAGAGAGGTGCCAAGGCATCAGGGCCCACCGCTGACGTAGCCCCGGGCTGGGGGACAGCGTGTCATCAAGGCAGAAACTGCACAGGTAGGTGGGCATGACAGCCACAGAACCCAGGTGGGACAGTTAGAAACCAGAGATGGGCCCTGCTAGAAAGACCACTGGGGGTCTCAGTCTGAGTCATGGCTTCGTCCAGTCAAGACTTGCAGCCAGAGGACAAGGAGAATGAAACTGGAGTGCAGACAGGAGACCGTTCTCCCAGATCGGGGACCCATGGCTCAAAGACTTTCACGTGACTTTGGGAGCAGCAATGAGCAGGGACTGGTAATAAAGGCGCCACGGTGAATGAAAGCAGGGCTTTGGAATGACTGACGCACAGACACCTGTGCGGAAGAGAACAGAGTCTGGCTTCCTCAATTACCTCTGTGCCTTTGGTCTGCCCCCCCCCACCCTACCAAACTCCCATCATACCAAGGGGTTCAGTGCACAGGAAATGGTGAAGGACAAAAAGTATAAGCAGTGCTTTAAAAAAAATTTTTTTTTAAGATTTTATTTGTTTATTTGTGAGAGAGAGCGTGAGTGCACACATGTGAGCACAAGTTGGGGGGGTACAGAGGGAGAGGAAGAGAAGCAGGCTCCCCGCTGAGTGGGGAGCCCACCTGCAGGGCCTGATCCCAGGACCCTGAGATCATGATCTGAGCCGAAATCAAGAGTCGGACACCTAACCAACTGGGCCGCCCAAGCGCCTATAAGCCGTGCTTCTTGAAGCAAAAAGACCAAATGGCCCCTTCCCTCCAAACCCATGGTGAGGTGGCTGGGAATTCAGGCAGGGTGGCCTCTTTGGAGACCCTAAGAGAATACTCTGCTTCTGGTGGAAGTAACCCTATATCAAGTTTAGGAAAATGGATTCTATCATAAGTCATAGCGCTGGAACTAGAGAAAATCATTTTCTGTAGCCGAAGATTGGAATCCAACAAACCTTGGAGGAGATGGGAGGAAGGAGCAGGCTGACCTGGGGCACCCCTGTGTCAGGGGTGTTAGTGTGGGCACCTCAGCCATACCGGGATTCAACAGGGCCAGCCTCCAACGGTATGAAGACAGCACTTTTTTTTTTTTTAAAGGTTTTATTTATTTGACAGAGAGAGACACAGCGAGAGAGGGAACACAAGCAGGGGGAGTGGGAGAGGGAGAAGCAGGCTTCCCGCTGAGCAGAGAGCCCAATGCGGGGCTCGATCCCAGGACCCTGGGATCATGACCTGAGCCGAAGGCAGACGCTTAACGACTGAGCCACCCAGGCGCCCCTGAAGACAGCAGTCTTAACCTCAAGAAGTGGTGCCAGGTGAGTATACTTCAAGGGAAGAACTCAGAATGAACAGAGATGAACCAAGGACACAGGCAGAGCACCCAAAACCCAAAGCCCCAGAAGAGCAAAACTAAGATCGAAGCAGAGTAATTGGAAACGGAAGTGACAGGGCTTTATTACATGGGATGCCGCAGACGTGTGCATCCTCCGTGCAGCCAGAGCAGATCATGTGAGTAGGGCTCTCACAGTGGCACCTTTAGGGATAAGGTCTGCATGCTCATGTCCGAGGTTGAAGGAATTGAGAGATTCCAAAATTCCATTCTAGAACAGCCCAATTAGAACAACACAGGAAGAATCAAGAATCGTGACAGCCATATCCAGAAAGTGGGGCAATGCCTGAAGTTTATAGAAGGCCTGAAACCCAGGGGCTTAAGATAAGCACCACAAATGCCTAATCACATGCAGGAGTGTGTCCTGTTTCACCTAATCTGAATCATAAACCATAATGAGGTTTGGCTATGGTGCACCTAGTGTATCCTGCTCTATTCCGAGAAGCCCTGGATCAGCCAGTCTAGAAACAGGGTGCACAGATAAATGCACAGAAAAGACAAACCAGACACCTAGCTGGTCACAGGGGAATCTACAGGAAGAAGAGTAGAGTGAGAGGACTTGTTTCTCATCTATATACTTTTTCACTGGTCAGACTTTAACGTGAAGGTCTTCTTGCATTATAGGAGTAATTCCTGGAAACAAATTCTTTTTTTAAACAACACTTAAGGCCAACAGTACAGAACGGGTGAGTGATAGCTATCAATGAATGGCTTTTGATGCCAAGTCTCAATGCACCTCATCAGCTCTTTTTCCAAAGGGTATTTGAGAGTAAGTAAGAGGCAGAGAGAAATGGCCACTCCAAAGCACTCTATATAGAAACAGGCTAAAATTTTATGGGGCCCTCTAGGCTGAGAAGCTATTAGATGCCACAGCTCCCAAGCAGCTAGGTAGCAAAGAAAGCACTCCAGGGAAGCTATTCAAGAGCCTCCCAGATCTTCCCATTTGTAAGTCTGAAAGTACTTTTGTTCTTCTCGGGGTTTAAGTTTCTGGGTCACCCAGCCTTTTGTTAATAACCAAATGAACACATCTGCAGTAGAGCAGTACCCTCCTTATTTGTCCCCCCAAATATGAGTGACCTGGAGAGCATTAATACCTCTGCTTTCTTAAGCAGAAAGCACTCGACTGTGTTTAATTGCACCTCGCCATCACTCCGTCTCCACAAAGCGACTTCAATGAATATCCCAAATAGGAGAAGAGGTACCATTCACTGTTACACAATAAAATAATTACTATTGCTCGCTCCCCCAATCCAGGTAACTGTGTGTGTGTGCGCGCGCACGCATGCACGTGCATGTGTGTTGGGGGGGTGGGAAGTGCTGACAGGAGGTTACCTAATATCATTTAGAAGGCAAACCCTATGTGCCCACAAGGCCAGTGTTTCTTTGGACATAATCAAAAATCTTCCTTTGTTGAGGCCTAATGTCTATTCTCATCCTGTTCCAGCATCTCCTCAGAGGAAAAACAAAGCTCAACTGCCAGAAAATGTTCCAAGTAATTGTTGATAACAGACAAGGGCAGAGGAAGCCCTCTGGTTAATATTTAAACATGGCAGGGGTAACATTAACTCCTTCATAGTTATGATGCCCATCAGATGACTTGGACATTTGCTCAATGGGCCCCCAGCTCGTCAGGAACACTGACTGCCTCATTCAGGCTCAGGAATGCTCTTTTTGAAAAAACAGAGTAACGCCTAAAACTCCTTTTACTTATCGTACTGCTTGAACTTGAATGGATTCATTTTTTAACAACTAGAATGTACAATTCCCCAATTTTTAGTAAATAGATTCCAATAATTTCTACAGAGATTAAGAGGAAGAAAGGAAAGATCAGGGTAGATTTAGGGTATAATTGAGAAGAATGCATTAATTGGGGGAGGGTTAGATCATATTTTTTAAACTGCAAGCTATTAGAATACAGCTTTGCCGTGAGAAGAAAGTCTATATTCTAAACTGTCAGATGATGTACTTTGGAAGATTCAGCCACCATCACAGGTGGAAAACACACCCACAACACTTCATTCTAATAAACCTCGGCAATCTTTGTCTCCATATAGTTAAAAGTTTTCCTCTTTTATAAGGCAGAGGGAGGGACAGGAAGGAGGCTGGGGAAGAGAGGAGTGAAGGAACAGTGTATCTCAGAGAGGACGCATATTGCAGATGCAGGCTGCAGAGCTCCTGATGAGCGGACAGATATTCGGCGACTTTCTTCCATGAGGGTTCCTTAAGGGGAACAAATCACAGCCAGTGACACCCAAGACAAGGATCTAAGGAAACACAGGGTCAGCCCTGCCCAGGCTTTAGGGGTTCCAGCTGCAAAAGCCCCCTTTCTCTGTTCAGTCTTGCCTCTCAGCTGGTGTGACTGCAGGGCAGAGAAGCCTGGAGACAGATTGCGAGTACGCTCACACGACGACCTGGTGTCACAAAGTGGCTACTACCCTTCAACCGGCCTGAGATTCTGTGCATGCCAATGGCGACCCGGTCATCTGCAACACAGACATTCTGCATTCACTCCAAAGGCAGCAGGAATCAGGAAAAGCCAGGTCTCGGTGTGTCCCCTTCACACCTCCTGCCTTCTCTGACCACAGGAGTCTCACCTGTATTTTGCCATTTGACCAAAGCATAGCTGATTCCTCAACCACACATTCTCTTTCCATGTCTAGCTCTGTAGAACTGGGCCCCAAAAGTCCCCCCGATTCCAGAATGACAATGTGCTGGGAGCTAGGTTCCCCAGTACAGTGTGGGCTCCGTGAGGGCAGGAATTTTTTACTTCTCCACTGCAGTATCCCTAGTACCTAAGAGAGTGTCGGGCACGGATCGATTGATGGGGTTCCCTAACAACGCAGCAGCCTCCTTGATTATTTCCCTCTGTCAATTCCCACGCCAAAACACTAATGCTGGCCTAAGAGCAGAATGTGTGCAGTAATCCCAGGGTTTCCCTGATGCAAACTGCTACTGCATTTCAGTCTTCTTCAGGTCACACAAGAACTCACAAAATAACACCTTCATCACCTGGGCCAATTCTGGCTTCCTTGGGGGGCAGCGAGGGAATAAGGGAAAAAAGCAACTGGATCAACTCCATGTTACACAGGCCCAGTTTCTCTGGGCGGTCCACAACAAAGGGTCCTTCAAGGTAAGAACATCAGCGCCAGATACATCTAACCACTCAATGGCACAAGACTCTGGCAGACACCACTGGTCAACCTGCAAATGAAAGAATGGAAGCAGCATCCTGGCAAAAATAAAGAAAATGTCTTACTTTCCAGAAGACACTAAAATGTGGCACATTACTTCTCTCCCTCTAGGGTGGTGCAGTCCACAAATCACTTACTTTGCATACACACTGAAGCCGGGGTAAAGGCATGGTGCTGAGAACCCAGGCTGCCTCTTACACTTCAGCCAAGCCCCTGGTCCTCCCACCCTCTGCCCGGCCTGCTCTCTGGGTTCATCACTGAGAAGCCAGCAATCTCCATTCAAGTACGACCTATGACAAGATCCAGCCATACCATATGCCTTCCCCATCAGCAGAATCCCAAAGCTGTTTCCACAGGAATGGGTATAAATTTGCACTAAGCAAAATACACTCCTCCATTTCCTGATCTGACCAAAAGCTCTCACAGTGAGGTTTAAGTGCTCTATGATCAAAGAGCAAGAGACAGCCAACACATCCTCAGAAGAGCAGCTCCATTCTCGGGCTCAGCAATAGCTGGCTCATTAATAACATACCAGTGTCCCATGGAACATTTACATAGGCATGTCCTGTTATGTGAACGGGTGTGACCTGCAGGATAACCTGCCCAGTAGTTAAGACAAGCACTACTATCATTTCCACTTGACAAATGAGCAACCTGAGGTTTGGGGCCACTAAGAAGTCTGCCCCCGGATCCTCCAACTCCTAAAGCAGCACACACTTAGAAAGCATACCACCTTCCTTTGGGAGCTTCTGCATGCACTTCAGAATAAAGTAGGGGTTATTAACAGACCTGCCCAATTAACCACTAACTGATACCTGCTTCCACTGCAGACTCCTAGCCAGGAAACCACTGTCTAGGACCTCCACACACCCCTGCTCCGACCAGCTAAGCTATATGTGTTTCTAGATCTGTTTACGCCGACTCTATCTGCTCTAAGCATGTGACCAAACTAAATCTTAAATGATGCAAAGAAAAAAAATAGAGTTTTATCCTAGGAAAACTAAGTCAAATACTTTGGAAAAAAAGAGTAAATGAAGGCAAACGACTTTAAAAATGGCTAAGAACTAAATGCAACTTTTGAAGACTAGATGGGGGGGAAAAGAAGCAAAATTCTAGAACTCTCCTGATAGCTTTACAAGTTTTACACATCACTTAAAAAAAAAAAAAAAAACCTGTAAATTTTAAGTGATAGATCAAGGGTATGGCTACAGTAAGATTCTAAGGAGCACAAATGAGTGGTCCCATTCACAAAAGCCCGGGCTTGAACGTCCGCTTACAGGCTATAATTAAAACATAATTTTAAACTATCTTTCCTTTTTAATCATTCCCTGCTTCAACTTAACTGACCTTTTTCAATTACCCAAACATCTGCAGGTCCCAAAGTATCAGATAACAAGGTTCCCACTAAAATGTGAAAATCATGAAAGGCACACATTCAATTGTCATCCGCCAACTGATCTCAATCCCTTGGCCAATAACATCTAGAAATTTCTGAGCTCTCAAACTGGGACAGGGCTTACAATAATTTAACTGTCATTATAACAGGAAACCTCCCTCCAGAGAAACTAATCAGAAGTACAATCAACCTCAACTCAATAATTAACCCTAAAGAGCTTCTAGAGCAATGGTTCTTAACTAAGGGCAATTTGGGACTTCCCCTGCCTCATTCAACCAGCGGACATTTGACAATGTTTGGAGACATTTCTAGTTGTCATAACTGAGAGGGAAATTTGCTACTGTCATCTGGTGCGCAGGGGCTTAGGCTGCTTGCTTAACATCCAAAAACGCACAGGCCAGCCCTCCACAACCAAGAATTACCCAGCTGCAAACGTCAACAGTGCCAAGATGGAGAAACCACCTAGGAAAAAGGAGTCCCAAGACCTACAGATGCTGTTCCATCTTCAAAAAAGTCAGCCTTTGAACAAACAAAAGGAAGAGCTGATTTCTTCCCTCTTGATTCAAACATTACTCAAAGGCCACTGGCTTCCTGGTATTCTTAATAATACTCCAAATCTCTCAGTAAGAATTTTCAAAGACCACAATTTTTGCTTATGTGGTAAAACAGCACAACAGTCTTGGTCAGTTTTTTTTTTTCTTTCACATTCCATGATACCTCCAATTACCTCATGGATGGTTATAAAAATGAACTAAAAAATCTGTCCAAGGCTTCATTTTTAAAGAACACCAGAAGGGATGGAAGAGTGACACTGGTCTGCTGTGGAAGTAGGATTGTGAGAGAAGCCTTTCCTTTCTGTTGCTTCTGGTTAAGCATCACACTATGTGCACCTACACAACATAACTATTTTAAAAGTTAAATACTATATTGGGGCGCCTGGGTGGCTCAGTCAGTTAAGTGTCCAACTCTCGGATCGTGAGATTGAGCCCTAATTTGGGCTCCACGCTCAGTGGGGAACCTGCTTGAGATTCTCTGCCTCTCCCTCTCCTTCTGCCCCTCCCCCCTACTCACGCGCATGTGTTCCCTCTCTAAAATAAATAAATTAAATCTTTTTTTAAAAAAAAGTTAAATATGGGGCGCCTGGGTGGCTCAGTCGTTAAGCGTCTGCCTTCGGCTCAGGTCATGATCCCGGGGTCCTGGGATCGAGTCCCACATCGGGCTCCCTGCTCAGCGGGAAGCCTGCTTCTCCCCCTCCCACTCCCCCTGCTTGTGTTCCTGCTCTCGCTGTCTCTCTCTCTCTGTCAAATAAATAAATAAAATCTTTAAAAAAATAAAAAAATAAAAAAAGTTAAAAAGTTAAATACTATATAAGAATCTTGAATAGATCCTGGATTTTTAAAAGCCAGCTATTAAAGACATTTCTAAGACAATTAAAATGTGAAATTTAAATGTGTCAAGTTGATAGATGTGATGATAGTACAGTGGTCAGGAGCATGTCCTCAGTCTTAGCAGATGTATGCTGGTGCACTGAGGGATAAAATGTCATGATACTGGCAATTTTATTTTTTTATTTTTTTTTAAGATTTTATTTATTTATTTGACAGAGAGAGACACAGCGAGAGAGGGAACACAAGCAGAGGGAGTGGGAGAGGGAGAAGCAGGCTTCCCGCCGAGCAGGGAGCCCAATGCGGGGCTCGATCCCAGGACTCTGGGATCATGACCCGAGCCAAAGGCAGACGCTTAACGACTGAGCCACCTAGGCACCCTGATACTGGCAATTTTAAAATGGTCAGCCAAAACAGAGAAATACATATACCCACACCCACACACACACACACAATGTGTGAGAGAGTACAAATTGAGCAATTGTTAACATATTGCCACACACTGACCTATTCATTCAACTTTTCTATGGGCTTAAAGACTTCAAAATAAAAGAGCTGTAGAAACAAAATACAGACCAAGATACGGGGGTAGGGAGACAGGAATCAACTCACAATTGTCATCTGGTCATGAAGGTAGACTACACACACACACACAAAAGGTCTCTAAACAGAATCAAACTGGAGATGGTGGTCTTAGCTTCATTGTTAACTGTGTCACTGCCTTCTACAGTGACAGCAAAATAAAACAGGTAGGACAACAGCGTCAAAGGCACAATCAGCCAACAGGCCCACTACACAACTCACATCACAGACCTCCTGGCACCCTGGAGACCATGGGAGTACTGCGAAGACAGGTTATTCTTCCAAATATACATACACACACACACACACACACACACACACACACACACACAGAAACCTGTCTGAGCCCAAACTCCTTAAGCAGGGAAGGAACTAAAATATGATTGCCACTCAAGGAAGGAAGAGCTCACCTATTCTATGAAGAGAAAGAATCAGGTAAGAATCAGTTAAAGTTTGGAGGCCTTGTCCATTTCCGGTTTACAACAATGAAGAAAATGCTTCTACTCCAAAAAGTTTTTATACACAGGACACCTGCCTGGCTCAGCAGGTAGAGCATGTGACTCGATCTCAGGGTTGTTGTGGAGTATACATACATATATACCTAATTAAAAACAAAAAGACTTTACACACATGAACTTAACAAGGGGATAAAAAGCAAAGCAAAAGAAGAGTCCATGGGAAGTGCGTTTAAGCGCAACAATTTGTGGTTCATCTCAACTTTGCAAAACCTATTTGTTTTACATAGAAGTCAATATAGGCTTCTGGGAATCCCTTGAGCAGATGTGCAAGTGAGAGCTAAAGCCGGTCTATGAAACGGTCAGAGTATCTATAAGCTAATTTTGCCAAATCCAGTGAAATTGCCCCCAAATCACAAGTTCATACTGGTATTTCAAGAAATATGACTTGTTGGGACGCCTGGGTAGCTCAGTCAGTTAAGCGTCCGACTCTTGATTTTAGCTCAGGTCATGATCGCAGGGTTGGGGGATCAAGTCTGTGTCCGGCTCAGTGCTGAGCACAGAGTCTACTTGAGATCTGTCTCTCCCACTCCCTCTGCTCTTATCCACCCCCACACAGCTCCTGCTCTCTCTCTGTCTAAAATAAATAAAATCTTAAAAAAAAAAAAAGAAATATGACTTGTTTTATTGAGTTGGGAAAAAAGAAAAAACCCAAAACATAATACTGTTCAAACTACAGATTTTCCAAACCAGCTTGTTTAAAACATACCAGCAGTTTCACTTTGCCAGCTACCTGCATACTCTACAGCGGCCCCCTTACTATACAAAATAATACAGCCTCTGAACAAAATGGGCCATGTTCACTGCAGCCAGAAGGTCACACTGCCAGAAGGCAAAGGAGGGACAAGATGAAGGAAGGGCAATGGGCTCTGCTCCAGGAAATAAGAGGGAGGAAGTCATTCAAACACAACAGGGTCTCTAAAGCAAACTCTGTACCCCAGTGGTCCACTAGCCATGCAATCTCCTGAGTCCTCCCTTGAGTGCCTGATTAAGAAGCAAGATCCCAAGAGCTGTTCCCAACAGAGAGAAAGAGCCCGTGAGTGAGCTGGATCTAAATGTGATAGAAACAGAATAAAAAGGGAATCTCAAAAAACTGTCACATCCATCAAAACATCTTGAGTGCCTACCATGTGTAGGAAATATATGTGCTCGGGTTTCAAATATTAAAGACACATCAGCCACGTGTTCAGAGGACAGATACATGATACAGCAAGTATAGTAAAATATTAATGGTAGAATACAGGTGCTCAAAAAAAAAAAAAAAGGAATTTAGGTGTTCACTGTAAAATCCCTTCACTTTTCCTGTATGTCTGAAATTTTTCTTAATAAAATATAGGGGGGAGCATTTTTATAGAAAATGGGGGGAATCGAATATGTAATTTTTTTAAAAAAGGGGAAAATCTCCCAGTCTTGCCCTCAAGGAGCTTGCAGACAATTCAACGTGCATGGACAGAGGCATCATGGGGCCAGCCAGGCCAGATAGTTTAGAATGACACCAGGTAATTTTTAGCTTGAGTAACAGACAAGAACCCAAGAGAAACAGATTTGGGGAGAAAAAAAAGAAACCTGGTTTTACACCTGTTGGGTTTGGTTGGGTTTGGTTGGGATGGCTGTAAGATGCCAAAGTAAACTTTAGTTACCATGACTTAGTCTGGTTAAGTGCCTCAGACCCCACTGATCCTGAACTCTGGTGCGGGGCTAACAAGCTGGCTCAGACTGGAGGGCTGTTCTGTCTGTAGCTGTTTGTCTGTAGTTCTTACTAAGTAAGAAAATGGAATATGGCTATGATTTTACTCAGGGAGGTATATATGGCACAGGGTTTCACCAACGTGTATACAAAAAACTACTAAAGGAAGGGGCACCAGCTTAAGTTGGCTGATTTTCTGAATGTTCCCATGTCTGTGATTTTTTTTTAAGTAATCTCTACCCCCAACATGGGGCTCGAACTTATAACCCTGAGATCAAGAGTTGCATGCTCTACTGACTGAGCCAACCAGGTGCCCCATGCATATGTAATTTTTACAAAAGCTGGAGAATCTTCAGGTGAGGCATAGCATTCAGCCATATTCTTGGGGACCCCCCAGTTGGATGGCCCTACTCTCCAGTCTCACGCAAGCCCCTCACACCCACTGCAGAAGGAACAGATGAGCTTCCTTCCTAGAGTCAGAGACAGGAATGACAAAAGGTAGCCTACATACAGACAGACCCCTTGCCTACTTTTTGGTTGGTCTCCTCACCTGGTTCACCCAGGTGTGCTCCAAAGCCTGACTCCCCACCAGAGGATGCTGCTTTCAAAATCTTCGGAGGCTCACTTGGGAACAGACCCCACCACCCTAAGAAAATCAGCTGCTCTGAACAGAAGCAGTCTGTCTTTCACGGGAGACTCTGCAAGGCCATCTAGGAAAACACCAGCCACTGGCAGCATTTCTGCCCTACCGAGACCCATCAGCCCAGAGTGGAACCCTCCAGATGCCGCGTGCCCTCCGCAGCGGAGCGAACGCTTCACCTCTCTAAACAAACAGGGGTGTCTTTGTTTAAATTAAAAAAAAAAAAAAAGAACCTGTCTCACAAGCTACGATTACATCAGCAGAGCGCTCTCATTCTCTGCAGCAATCCGGGCGTCTGGGGCGCTTTGAAGCGCCGAGTGCGCGGCGCCCTTTGATCCTGCGATTCCTGCCCCGGGCAAAGCCGAAACCAGCGCAGCGCCCACGCGGGGATCCACCATCCACGATTGGATCGCCCGGCCGGAGCCCGCTCAGTCCCACCAGCTCCAGGCTCGACCAGTACCCAACCCCCAGACCAGGCTGCCCGTGCTGGGGCGCTCAAGTACACACTCAATCATTTATGTTGGGGAGGGGGGGAAGGGGGGCTGTCCCTTTGGAGGGGACACCCTTAACTTCACATTAACCTCTTGTGGGAGGAGCACTGGAATTACGTTTTTAAAGAAAAATCTATCTTTTAGAGTTACTGAAATCTTCATAGGAAAAAAAAAAGATACGGGTGCCTTTGCTTCAAAATACCAAGGGGGGGGGCGGTGAGGATGCAGATGAAACGAGAGGGGCCAGGAGTTGACAACTTTCAAAGTGAGTGATGGTGACTGGGTGACAGGGGCTGCAGAGGTACACCGCGGACGTGGTTCCCTCTACTTGTGAACACATGTAACATTTTCTATAATAAGAACTGAAAAAGAGGGGCCTGGGTGGCTCAGGTGGTTGGGCGTCTGCCTGCCACTCGGGTCATGATGTCCTGGCTCCCTGTTTAGCGGGGAGTCCGCTTCTCCCTGCTGCTCGTGCTCTCTCTCTCTCTTAAATGAATAAATAAAATCTTAAAAAAAAAAATTGAAAAAGAAAGGAACTCTTTGCTATTTTTAAAGGTTTTACTCCTCACAGACTTTTAATTTATGAAGGAAAAAAAGCAGTTTGGCACTGGATGGGGTGAAGGAAGGGCACACTCCCTTTCCTACCGTGCCCCCCAGGCAGTACTGGACCTACCCAGACAGCCTGTGGCCCACAGAGCCACCTTCTCCAGTGCAATCTCTGCAGGGGCATCAAGTGTTACCCCAAGCTGGGGCTTCTTCATCGTCTGGGGACCTCAAACCGGTTTAAGAGATACATGAATACTAGAGAGCCCATCTGTCCAGAAAAATACACACCCAGCTGAACCTGGAGGAAATATCAAACCCACCCAAAATCTGTTCCTCTCCGATTAGATAGGGCTGCTAGAGTAAGCATTCCAGGTTGCTTCATTTGGACAACTTCCCTCAGAGCTAGAGGCACTTCACCAGCCACTAGACTCCCAATGCCACCATGCGGGGCCATCATGGGGCATGGCACATCCCTGGGCTGCCTCACAAGGCCAATTTTGCTCCATACCGGCCCGGTGGCCTTGGGTAAGTCGCCTGTCCCCGTATCTTAAAAACAGAGAGCTACTAACGGCAACCTTGTGATATCACCACCTCTTCTGCCACACATTTAACAGGGAAGTAAGAAATGGAAAAAAAAAAAGCCAAGCAGGATATGGTATGTGGGGACACAAACATGATTCCATCCACAGAGGCAGCTGAACAAGCCACATACGGATTGGGCACAAAAGAGTTAACTGGGAAAGAGACATGGTCCAGGACTGCTAGGTGTGTTCAAGGCCAGAAGGCAGAGGAAAGGATAGGGAGAGGGTACAGAGGGGAAAATAAATCCTTCCTGTGCAGGTGGATCCACCTTGGGGTGGGGGTGGGGGACTAAAAATTCCAGTGAAGACCAACAACCCACCTAAACCCTGCAGAGTTGAGGGCACGACCACAAAACCATAAAAGGGGTCAAGGAAACAAAATATATTATCATAACAGCTCAAAAGATTGGAGATGTTTTTAAGAGAAGAGCACAGGTGTAACAATGTGAGTAGAGATTCAAGAAATGAGTTGGGAGTTTTAAAAATACTGAAATAAAAACTTGAAAATAAAGGGCAGCTCACTAGGGAACAAAATATCAACAACAGCAGGTTTAAAATCCATGCATTTGTTAGCTTTCGTCTTGAAGGGGATCTAGGTCAGAAATCCCCACTATAGACTATTTCCCTGTAAGATCACACATAATTAGAAAAAACGTACACAAACTTCCAAATTCATTCAATTCCTGATTTAAAAGTACATTAATTCTGGCATAGCAACAGACCCTATACAAATCTGTTAAATCATTTCATTTTGGAAACTCATTTATCAAGTCTTTCGTTCCTATTCCCAGAAAAATGGTAGGATTTCAGTCCCAGATCCTTTACATAGCATCCGACTTAGGCCCTATGAAGTTCTGGTGGGCTACAAAGCAGTTCAGAAGGCATGCCTCTGACTTCAGTAGGCTCACAACCTAGTGAGGAGACAGACACACCTACAAATTAAACAACAACAACAAAAAACATATTATGAGAGCCAAATGAGTGACCAGACCAGGTTGTTTCAAGTTCAGAGGCAGCAGAGATAACTATGCGCTGCAAACAGTCCAGGAGAGCTTCCTGAAGGCGGCAGCCTTGAAAGGTGGGCAGAATATAGGCAAAGACACAAATAAAGGCCAACGCCTGTTTGAAGGAAGTGAGGGGTTCTACAGCAGGATACCAAATTGCAAAGACGGACTGGGAGCAAAATGCCAAGGGTTGTAGAATATTAGGGTAAACAGGGTTTAAATACATACATGCATACATACATGCAGGGCTTAGGCTCCATCCTATAAAAAATTAAAAAAAAAAAAAAAAAGGCTCTTAAGGATTTGTGAAGAGGAGTGTGACATCTGGCAGCCGAGCAGCAAAATGGGAGAGAGGGTGTGGGGCCCTAAGTGAAAAAGATCGCTGGGGGGGGGGGGGGGGGTCGCCTAAAAAAAAAAAAGGGGGGGCCCGGGGGGGGTCGGTCATTAAGCGTCTGCCTTCGGCTCAGGTCATGATCCCAGGTCCTGGGATCAAGCCCCGCATCGGGCTCCCTGCTCTGTGGGAAGCCTGCTTCTCCCTCTCCCACTCCCTCTGCTTGTGTTCCCTCTCTCCCCTCTCTCCCTGTCTCTCTCTCTGTCAAATAAATAAATAAAATCTTAAAAAAAAAATAAAAGAGAAATGAGTGCCCCTTGATGAACTAGAGCAAACCATGTGCTCAGGCTACTGGTTGTGGGTTTTTGGGTGGGTGGGTGTGTGTGTGTGTGTGTGTGTGTGTGTGTTAACAAAGGGGTGAAGATCAAAAGAAAACTGTTTGCAAATGAGAACCCTCCTACTCCTCTGACTTGTCATTTCTATCCCTTTCATCTACCCTCCTGTTTGAAATTCAGGTGAAAAGGGGAGGCATGTGGCCAGTGGACTGCCACTCTGGCCCGGGGTCTGGCCCATGTGCAACTGACTGGGGGCAAATCACTCAGGCTCTCCCAACTTGCTCCCTCCCTCCCTCCCCCCACTGGCTGAGGAAGGTCAAGGATGGGATGTTAAGTCCCTTGAAGTAAGTGCCAAGTCTGGATCCAGGCTGGGGAAAGACAAGCCTACAACTAAGGATTCCTAGAGGTGCCGGCTACCCATTGATCAACAACATACAGATCTTCAACTATAAGACAGCCACCATCACAGAGCTCTTCAACCATCTTCCCTCCTTCCAGATGAGAGAAAAAAAGGCATTTATATTATAAAGGCAACACAGAGAGCTCAAAATTATAAAAGTTCCTGGTCAGAAACCACAAGGCAAAAAGCATTTATGTTTATTCAAATATAACCAATCAGCCAAGAGTCAACTCATGAACATACTGTCACAATGAACAGCATTCCATGTTCTGCTTCCTTCCCTAAAAACAGTTTCTCACCAGGTTTGAGGCACAGAAGTAAATATCATCTTCCATCACTTACTGTAATGTACAGCTCTTAAGGGTAAGAGGTCTATAATCAGCCTGATGGGGTCTGTGTGTCCATATCTGTATCAGCAAGTAGTGAGACCCTGGGTAAGTCATTTCCCATCTTCAAGCCTCCATTCCCTCATCTATAAAAGGGGGGCCACGGCACATCACAGCATAGGGCTGTTATGAGGAATAAAGGAGATCATTCATGTTGGGTTCTTCACATAATGCCTGGCACAAGTCAGCAATAAATGTTAACCATGGGATCTTTTAAATCTGTGGCCCTCACCCCTGGTCGAAGAGAGCTAGGGAGCAGTGGAACAGGATGTAAGAAATCCATATGATAAGGGCATTTCCCAAGCGAAGAGGGACTGCAAACCTCAGTTCAGAAAGAACTTGTGTGGCCCCCTGTGTGGGGAGAACAGGTTGGCATTCTTCTGCAGAATATAACAGCTGCCTCTCCTCCCATCTCACCCCGACCCCTCCTCGGCTGCAAATACTCAAGGATTAAGAAGACATTCAAGCTTTGTTCCGTCTCATTTCTGCTCTGGCATTCTTCTCTTTGGCCCCTTTATCCCAAATGCCATTTCTGCTCAACAGCAAGCCCTACATTAGAGAAGTGTCTTGCACTTTCTCAAGGTGCCCCCAACCCTTTATTTCCACTGATCCTTACAACAAATTTATGGCACGAACAGCCCACCCTACTTTCCCAGGGAATCGAGGTTAAGAGAAGTCAGAGCATCATGCTGGGTCTCGGGAAGTCCCAAGCGTCAGAACTCAGAACGTCCCGCTGGAAAGCCCAGTGGTCCTCTGGGCTTGCTATGCTCTGATCTGGAATCAGAGGTGGGATCAAGGGCAGCTTTCCTAGGCCAGCAGGGGGCAAGGAGCAGGGCTGGCCGCCTTAGGACCAAGTGGAAACACTGCAGCTTCACACATGGGGCGGGGGGGGGGGGGGGGGGAAACAGACCACCCCCACCAGAGCAGCCCCAGGGAGCAGTGTGGTCAGAGGGATTCCTGCTGCCAAGCTGGGCCACAGCATTCGAACTCTCTCTCTTGTTGAGAAATACTCCTTTGGTGGAGACTTGAAACACAAACACACACATCCACAGAGAAAGCCAGCAGCGAC
The DNA here is from genome assembly GCF_002201575.2 of Neomonachus schauinslandi. NCBI lineage: Eukaryota > Metazoa > Chordata > Mammalia > Carnivora > Phocidae > Neomonachus > Neomonachus schauinslandi. Next base: position 70,791,496 of record NC_058416.1, read on the forward strand.
CCAGGCTGGAAGCTGTGAGATCTGTGAGGAGAACCACCCAGCCCAGTGGGTTACAGAGAAGGCCAGTGGGGGGGTGGGGGTGGGGGTCAGGCCCACAGCAAGCTCCCTGGAAGAGAAGTGCATTCAAGCCCCACTCCAGGTTTCCTTCTTCACCAGGTTTTACCCTTCACCGCTTCTCCCAACACTTCAAAGGAAGTATTTTTGTACAGCCCAGGGAGGAGTGTAAACTGGCCGGCTGCTTCCAAAGCAGAGACATTAACCCTGAGAGGGCCGCTGGCCTCACAGGGGCAGGGGGAGGAGAACAAGGTCGTGGGGAGCTGAGCATGAGTCCCCACACTCAGCCAGGCCTGCCCTTTCAGCCCACACCAAGGGCAAGGCACTTAAACCACACTACAGAAAGGCAGGGCCTCAGTTCCTCTAAGCACGCAAACAGCTAGTTATAAATACCCTCCCAGGCTGGAGGTTCAAAGGATCCAGCAGTTAGCACTTCAATGGAAACTCCAGCTAACAGAACAGGCCTCTTTCTTGCTGTCCCTCCCTGAACCAAGCAAGGAACCGAAGGGCCCAAAGGCTAACACAACAAAACCTGCCACCCAAAAGTCTATCTCCTTCAGGCTTAGCAGCCCGGGGGCAGGGGTGGGAGTGGGGGTGGGGATGGGGGGCATTCTAGCCACTGAGCCCTTTCTAAACAGCTCCCTGAGGAGGGGGCTCCCCTTCCCATGCACCCTTCGTGGCAGACAAGGAAGTCTTCCCCAAGGGGCGGCGAAGGGAAGAATGAAGCCCCCAGACTCTATCAGGACTTTTTATGAGCTTCTCCATACTCCTAGAATTCTTCACTCGACAGAGATTAATTGTATCCCAAATTCAGATTCAACATTCTTCGGTTACCTTGTTGAAATGTGAGGGATCCTTCCAGGTAAGAGTAAACGGACATTGCACAGGACACTCCCCTGCTCACCAGTGATCTAACTCAACAAATGTCCTTGCACAGACCACTGAAAACATAGCCACCTGGGGAGCTGGCAGTTAGAGCAGCATCTCTCAAGACCACACATACCTTGGTATCTTTGGGTATTTTTTTTTTTTTTTTTTAATCCTGAGCCACGCCACCTCAAAGGACTCTACTGGAGTCCTCCATGGACTCTACTGGAAACCCTGCGGCATGCCAGCAGGCCTCCGCCGGGTGAGGCCCCGGAAACACTCAGGTGGGGCTCAGCTCCTACCACCTGGCTGCAAGCTTCTGGGCAATGAGAGTGCGGCAGGCAGGTGGGTGTCTGCCCCGTCCCACTGGCAAGAGCATCCTGTAATTTATGGACACTGAAAAGTATGCTATAAATAGTTAGTGTTTTTAACGTTGTTGGGCCTCCAGAGCAGAGGGGCCTAACAGCTGTGTGGGGCCAGGGCTCTGGCCATCTCAGGCCTACAATTTGGAAATCCTGGGTGGTGTGGTCAAAGCATCTTCAAAGGGACTCCCGAGAGTGTCACCCGCTCTCTGGAGAGGAGAAAGTCTGTCCAAACTATCAGTCGGGATTTACACACCACAGTTTGGCAGAAAAGTGAACAGCGCTGAGGGGTCTCTTCATGGGAAGCTCCATAACTCAGCAGCAAAAGGGAAAACGGCCAGAGTCACCCCAAACCCCAAGTTGCCGTTTCTGCCACATTTAGGCCTCTGAGACACAACAGGACCCTCCTGATTAAGCAGGAAATGACCTGGAGGATTTGTTTACTCATTTGACAAACTTTTTTTTTTTTAAACTTTGCTCTCCTAAGTGCTGAAAATACAGAGAACAAAACAGATAAGGCTTTTCGTCAATTTCTAGCACAGGAGATGGACAATAAAAAGGAAAACAATTTCCAAAAGTGAAGGGGGTGCCTTATAATTTTAAATCTAATTACACTACAGCGTGACATAAGAGTGTATACCTAAAAGGAATTATATTCAAGTGACTGAGTTACTTCTAGGCTCTCCAGACAATAATTACACTTCAAAAGAATAAATACATCTCTACATTCATTTGTTCTTTTGAAATAACTATCTCTGCTGGCTTTCCTAAAACTGGGGAAGTATGAGGAAGGGCAAAGAGTGGTAAATAAATTTAGACCCTGGACACTTAACTCTAAACGGAAATGCCTGAGTCAGAAAAGACTTATGGTTAGCACCTCTTTCGGGGTGGGGGGGGGGGGGCGGTTTGCACGTGGGTATTCATGTTTGTGTACACACGCACGTGTCAATGGTCACAATTAAAGACGAATTTATTAAAGTTGCAACTAAAACTTTACAGGCCTATTATTTAGCCTCTTAAAATTTTTCAGAAAATCATCAAAACCATTTGCTAGGGGAGATACTAGAATGAATTCTATCTGGGAATACTGGAAGCAGTTCAGATACTCTACTTTGTCTCTCCTGAACTGAAGCAAGTCCAGAAGACTCCAAGATGACAAGGGACCCCAAAACCATCTCATATGATGAACAGAAAGAACTAAGGGTACTCAGCAAGGAGAAAACACATTTTATTGGTTTTGCTGGTAGACAGAGGGTGACAGAGGATAACCAGCTTCAAAGATGGGAAGGGCCATCATGTCTGAGGTGGCTCTATGTTATGGACTGAGATGCGTCACCCCAAAATTCATATGTTGAAGTCCTAGCCCCCAGGACCTCAAGAGTATGGCTATTTGGAGATAGGGTCTTTAAAGAGTGATTAAGGTAACAATGGAATACTACTCAGCCATCAAAAAAAAAAAATGTAATCTCACCATTTGCAAAGACGTGGATGGAACTAGAGGGTATTATGCGAATCGAAATAAATCAGGAAAGACAATTACCATATGATCTCACTCATATGTGGAATTTAAGAAACAAAACAGAGGCTCATAGGGGAAAAGAGGAAAAAGTAAAACAAGACGAAATCAGAGGAGGAGACAAACCGTAAGAGACTCAATCATAGGACACAAACTGAGGGTTGCTGGGGAGGAGGAGGTAGAGGGATGGGGTAACTGAGGGATAGGCATTAAGGAGGGCACATGATGTAATGAGCACTGGGTGTTATATAAGACTGATGAATCAGATCTCTACCTCTGAAACTAATAATACATTATATGGTAATTTAAAAAGAAAGAAAAAAAAATAGAGGTGATTAAGTTAAACAAGGTCATCAGGATGGGCCCTAATCTGACATGTGTCCTTATAAGAAGAGACAATTTGAACACAGACAGTTACAAAGGAAAGACCACATGAAGACACAGGGAGAAGACAGCCATCTATAAGCCTAAGAGGGAGGCCTCAGAAGAAACCAACCCTGCTGACACCTTGACCTCGGACTTCTAACCTCCAGAACTGTGAAAAAATAAATTTCTGTTGTTTAAGCCAGCCAGTCTGTGGTACTTTGTTCTGGCAGCCCTAGGACACTTATAGGCTCTAGAAGGCAGAACTGGAAGCAAGGAGCATTAAGTCTAGCTCAGCGAAGGAAGAATTTTCTGACAACAGCACCGTGCAAGAAGAGGATGGCTCCTTCAGGGGGGTGTGGATTGGGCTGAGAAGAGGTTGAGCCCCACCCTTAATTCAGCAGCAGAGCCTAGGGTCTCATCAAAAGCTACTAAGCCAAAACACTGGATACTCTAGGCTAGGGAGATCTTAGCTGCTGACGATATCCATCAGGTAGGTTAACCCCAATTTAAAAAGTATGAAAGGAAAGAAAAGAAAGAAGAAAGAAAGAAAGAAAGAGAAAGAAAGGAAGGAAGGAAGAAAGAAAGAAAGAGAAAGAAAGAAAAGAAAGAAAGAAAAGAAAGAAAGAAAGAAAAAGAAAAAAAAGCCCTAGGGGCGCCTGGGTGGCTCAGTCAGTTAAGCGACTGCCTTCGGCTCAGGTCATGATCTCAGGGTCCTGGGATCGAGCCCCACATCAGGCTCCTTGCTCAGTGGGGAGTCTGCTTCTCCCTCTGCCTGCAGCTTCCCCTGCTTGTGCTCTCAATTTCTCTGTCAAATAAATAAATAAAATCTTTAAAAAAAGGGGGAAAAAAAAAAAGCCCTAAGTCAACACTCCATGAAATATGACACATAGTTGGAAAAAAATTTAAACTCATCTCGGAGTCTCCCCTTAGCACCTCACAGTGGTACTATCTCAGTCCTGCTCACGTCACATTCTTCTTACAGGCAACTAGAGCCTCAAGAGCATATTCCATTTTTTGTGCGTTAACCAAGGCAGAAAAACCTGAAAGATGCACATCCGTTCAACTCAGCCCGACACCTCCAAGGCAGCAGGCACCCCAAACCTGGCAGCCAAACTCACAGCCCCCGAGTCAGAGCTGGGGAGGACAGCGATCCCCAAACCCAGGATTTTAATACTGGCAGATCAGCCAGAGAGAGTTCTTCCAGAGGCTTAAACACACATTTCATCCAACTCTGGGGGGAGTTGAAGAGATTGTTACCTGTGAACATGTGTTAAAAACAGGGGCAAGTCTAATGAAAAGTCATTTAAGACTTCCCGACTGCCAGGGCATGCCTCTATCTTATCTTCCCACTGCTCATCAGGTCCCCATAGCTTGCTAAACGGCAACAGAGGCGCCCCCGCCCCGGCTGCCCCTCCACAAATGCCCAGAGGACAGGCTGCTTGGGGCTGGTGTTGGGCTTGCAAGGTATTTCTGCTTAACTCCATGAATCTCCCTAACCCAGTAGAAACTGAATTCCTAAAAAAAAAAAAAAAAAAAAAAAAGGCACTGTTACCAGGTGCCTGGGTGGCTCAGCTGGTTAAGCATCTGCCTTCAGCACAGGTCATGATCTCAGGGTCCTGGGATCGAGCCCCACCTCGGGCTCCCTGCTCAGTGGAGTGTCTGCTTCTCCTTCTCCCTCTGCCCCCAACCTCGTGCTCTCTCTTGCTGTCAAATAAATAAATAAAATCTTAAAAAAAAAAAAAAAAAGCAACTGTTTCTTGGTTCTTTTATACTATTTTTTTTTTTAAAGATTTTATTTATTTATTTGACAGAGAGAGAACAAGTACGCAGAGAGGCAGGCAGAGGGAGAAGGAGAAGCAGGCTCCCCGCTGAGCAGGGAGCCCAATGTGGGGCTCGATTCCAGGACCCTGGGATCATGACCCGAGCCGAAGGCAGCCGCTTAACCGACTGAGCCACCCAGGCGCCCTGGTTCTTTTATACTATTATACAACTCCCTACCCCTTCACCCAAGTAGAGAGAAGACTACAAACCTGCTGAGCTAAAATGGAAAAAACAGTCCTGTCACAGGTAAAAGGCATATTGGCCATGGTGATGATGACAACATCCCAGGGCCCTGTGGGAAGTCGTAAATTAACATACTCTTAGCCTTCCATGCTCATCATCCAACGGGACACCAACTGGACCAGCACAGACCCTAACCAACCTAATACCAGCTGGCTGGAGTGGAATTTCCCCAGCTCGAAGGTATTTGAGAAAAGGAGTCCTATGATCAAGTATATTTGAGAAATGCCAGATTGAATAGAGTTCATTTGGATTCCTTTTCAGCAGGATTTCTCAGAGCCATTAATTCACTACTGGGCCATCTAAATCTCCAAGAGGGAATAAACAGCATTCTCAAAGTCAGCTCACCACAGAACCCTTTCTAAAGCATTCTGTAGCACTAGAGTTCTTCAGAAGACACCTTGAGAAAAGCTCATCATCTTGAGGCAAAAATCCAGAGAAATCTGCACTTGGTCTTAGAAATTGTATCTCTATTCTAATACAAGTGTGCCTGAGGTCCTAAAAATTCACAACTTTCCCAAGCCAAAATAAATCAAGCCACCCAGTAAAGGCTCAAATCAGCAAGAGCTGGAAAACTGTGTCTCTGAGCCTAGATAGTCTTTGTCAATCCCCAAAAGAACTGTCTTACTGGAACAACAACAAAGGCTAGGCAGCCTCAGCCTCCCTCCCCTGGAGTGTTTGCTCTGCACCTGACATCTTTCCTAGAGACAGAGAAGCAGTAATTGAGTGCTTTGGTTAAGAGGAGGGCTCCTTGATCCCCAGATGTAATCCAGCACAGCTAAGAGATAAGGATCAAGCCTTAAAAAAAAAAAAAAAAGTTACTTAAGCAGAAAGGAATAAAGGTCACAAGGGGCTGGAACTAGGAGAGGCAGGGAAGATGAAAACAGAAAATTGAACATTCTAAAGAAAATTCTGCCTGGCCCAGTTCATTTTGCACCTCTTGCCCTAAATAAAAAAGCTGACGCGTGCTTTGGTCCTGGCTAGAGTAAGCAACGTTTCTGGAACAACTTCACCTTGGTTACATATTTCTACATTAAACATTCCAAAGTTGCTAAAGGCCTCCCAGGAGCATCTGCTCCTGTTTCTCCGGAGGGAGTCAGTTCCTGTGGAAAATGTTTGTTTAGTTTGATTACAACTTTGAAGAGGGGTAAGGATTCTGGCCCAGAAGAATTTAATGGCTGGGCCTTTCTCTTACATAATTTGTAAACAAACAGAGTTTATCCCAGTGTGGCTCATTTGGCTCAATGGCTGGATTTAGAAAAATATATTCCTCATTCATCTGGGAGAAGCCACAGTAAGGCCTGTCAATAACCAGAAAATTGCCCAAACCGGCCAGTCACTCTATTGCCTAATCCTAACAGACCTCGAAATCTCTCTTCTGAAACCCAGGACTGTCAACAGACAGAGCCCCAACTGAAGGGTTATGGGCAGAACCTGAAAAGTGGCTGAGGAATCACTCCCCAGAAGTTTCTGCACACTCGTGGTATATAATAAAATCCCTCAGGGAGCGGTAGGGGGAGGGGAAGGCCACAACAAGCAAATTTCCCCAAGGTGTCATGAATGGTTGAGTGTATGGGTGGAGAGCAATTTGTTACTAATAACAGTGAAAGGCCAAAGTTGGCATGTAATTTATTTATCTTTAATAAAGTGAATTCAAGGTTGTCACCGGAACGTTACTTACTCCCTTACATTCCAGGCTGCTCTAAGGATGGGAGAGCACAGCCCCGACGGAGCCCCCAGGCTGCTGTGATTATAAACCATGCTGCTGGAGAACACAGGGCCAAGCAGGTCCTGTCATCAAAAATCTGGTCGTACATATGGACATCATCTACCACGAGTGGCTGGAAGACCCCCTGGTCTCCATAATGAAAGGCAAACACCTTTGGCTGGCTTGCAGGGCCCCTCCCCCAGTCCATCCCCTACTGGCCTCTGAGGTTCCTTTCCCTCCCTGATTCTCCAGTTTGAGTGATTCCCCCCTTCCTGTTCCTGCCCCGCAGGAAGCCCCGAGGCATGCTGACCCTCCCCGCTGCCTCCAGGAATCTCACCCAGCCCCCACATCCAGTTTACAGATGTGGGGCTGAGACTCAGAGAGGCTGGCTCCTGACGGTCCCACTTAAGTGGCAGATCAGGGAGCCGGTCAGGTCTTCTGTCTCCCAGCCATGGCCTCACTCCTCACACTGCCACAAGCGCATTCCACACCAGGCGGCCTCCAGATCTACTAGAGAAAGCCCCATCGGATGCCACCGCAGCCTGGGTCTCAGCAAGGAATGCTTTCCCCCTCCCAGCAACTGCAGGCAGGGGTGAATCCAAGCCCAGCCCTCTTCAAATCCAGATGGAGGCCCAGCCCCAGGACGCTGCTGCTCAACATTTTTAGGGGCTTTCCCTCAGCCCCCTGCACGTGGTACTCAGCCCATGTGCATTATAATGCCACCATCTCAGGGACACATTCCATCTCTCCCACCTGCCCATGAGCCCACCCCTACAGGAAGAAGCCAGCAGTGATTCTGTGGATACTATCCAGAAACTGTCATGCCCCACATCCATCAAAACGGAAAGAGGGCATTAAGCTTGGCCAAACACACCTTTAAATAACCAAAGCCTACTGCAGACTTCCTCGCCTTGATACCAAGAATACAGGAACATGACGGACCACAAAGAAGAGACTGGGATGGCTCAAATCCACAAGGGAGGAGAAAGCACAAAGTTATTTCATTTTGTTCCCTCAGTACCTTTCTGATCCAAAGTCTAATGGAGAAACTGAGGCTCCCAGATACAAACCAGATTTCACCAAATTCACTGCGTAAATGAGGAAAGTACATGGGGCAAAAAGAAGGTGACTTCTCCTTTTTACTAAACTACATTTCTAGGAACCTAAGCACATAGACCTGATTTGCATAATCATTCTATATCAGCAAGAACATATTTTAGTTTGTCTTCTGAGAAAATTAGTACAGCAAAAACCATCCTGGTCTGAAGGCAGAGGCGGCGGTAGGGTTAGTTAGCAAACCCAACAGGAAGCCTCCAGGACAGGCCGATACTTAAAGGCAGTTGGCTCCTGGTCGCTGTCCATTCCCAAAGGGCAAGTTTCCACAAAGAGTTAAGATCAGGGAGAGCTTCAGAGCTTTGGAAAGGGATTCAAAATCAAAAAGCATTCTTCAGACAAGTGTGCCTAAAAAGCCCAACGGAGCCACTTGGCCCTCGCCTGGGAACCAGTGATCTCCACTAGACCATTAACTTCATCTCTGCTCCCTGCCCAGACAGATCTAATCACCAATTTTAAAAACCCAAACTGCAGTCACGGGTCCTATCACCGTATTATCAATGCAGGCTTTCCCTTTCTCGAGCAAAACAAATTGCATCCGACTGACCGCGCATCTAGCAATCCAGCTAAGCCTGGGGAAGGAGTGCGAAAGCAGAATGGATTTGCTCCCAATCCTACTTCTGATCGGGGGCAGGGCAGACACATCCCATAGAACATGGGGCAAACGGGTGCTCCGTAAGCCTTGTTGGAAAATGCAAACATCACCCCATACAGGCCCCAAGCGTACTAATTCAGCTGTCTCGGACTTCCTTCTGCCCAAATTTCACTAGCTAGTGACAGCCCACTTACCCTCTCCAAAGCAGACTTGCACACTACCCAACACCACTTCAACATGTGCTCCCAGGTAGTACTGGCTCATCCATAGCATGGCCGGCCTGCACCGTGGACCAGGGGACACAAGGATGCCACCAAGATGCCCCAAGGAAGGCAAGTAAACATAAGAAGCTTGTCCGGGGTTCTTAGGAAAGAAATCTGGCCTTCGATTAACTCTCAGTTAACTCCATGGAGCTGACCTGCAGCCAACGGCAATGGCATGCTGCCTTCTCTCTCTCTCTCTCTCTCTCTCTCTCTCTCGTTTACCCTTCTTCTGAACTATCCTTTCCATCAGTTGTTGTTTTAGCTGACTATAAGCTACTTTTAATGTGAAGTTAAACATGCTACTTAAAAAAAGCATGGGTACCAAAGCCGAATATAAATGACCCACTCTAGTGGTGCTCTCAAACAGAGCCAAATAAAAAATTAACATTATTTTCACGGTCCAAAAGTAGTTAAGGTAACATCTTAGCTTCCAATCAACAGTGTATTTAAAAAATACCCACTTCCCACCAAAAACTCACTAACTCAACAAGAAACACAAAAGTGACCTGAGATCTACCTTAGAAAAAGGCTTACCTGGGTTCCTAAGTATACAACCACAATAGCCAACGGGCTTTCATTGTATCTTTTGTTTAAATTTTTGTTAAAATAACATATTTTGTAAAATATCTTATCAACCAATTCAACAAGTGCAAGTATGCTAACGTCCGCTCTGGACCGTGCACTAGGGACAGTTAAAAAGTTCTCCCGCAAATCATCCCCACAGCTTGCAAAGGGGGGGGATGGAGAATGGGGCTTAGGTTTCAAGACAGCCAATGATGGAGCAATGAAACTCTGCAGAGAAAAAACCTACAGTGTCCGTAACCAAATCTGAACGTGGCACTGGGTTGGAAAACCAAATCAAAGCAAAATCTTATCAACAAATCCCCATGGAACCAGAGCACAGGAAGGCACGGACACCATCTGGGCACCGTGGGGAACAAAAGATCACCACCTGCTCCCACAGCAAGTCGCTCGCACATTCTCAGACCGTCATGTTCTCATGTACAAGAGACCAGAGAGATTGGGGGGAAATTAGATAAGATTAAAATAATAGTTGAAGGCTAGCACAAAACCATGCCAGATAAACTGTCAAATCGAGTGTGGCTGTGCCATTTGGCATCTGGGGGTTTTATGTGAAAATGACTTCGGGAAATCTTTCTCCAGGTGGCAATTAACATTTTAGCTCAAATTCCCCCAAGGGAAAGGGAACTTTGGGGAGGGGGGTAGGGGAAGCAATTGGGTGTGACCCAAAGACTGCCGAGCACAGAGGAAGCCCTCAGTCTGGGTCTGCTGAATGAAAGAACGTAAAAACGCAAGCCGGAGGCTCTGCCCTGGGCCCCCGCTAAGCAGCAGCACAGCTCCCCGCTGTAGCTGCCAAGTTTACCTGGTTTACCTGACCATCTCAGAGCTGGTTCTCCGGACTATCTTGCCTGCAGGACTGTGAGGTCCTCGAGGGTGGCGATTCTACAGCAGCGACAGCGTCCAGCGCCAGCCCGTATGAAGCATTTACTGTGTAACTCACATCTATTACCTCACTTAATCCTCACACCCCTTTGGAGGTAGAGGTACAAGCTATATTGTCCCGTGTTAGAGATGAGGATACAGAGGTTCAGGGGGGTTGGGTGACCTGGCCAAGATCAAAGGCAGTAGGCCTGTCTAGCTCCGGGGCTGTGCTCTCCACCTGTGTCCCTTGAGTAGCAAGAGCCCGGTCAGCTCTGAACTCCCAGAACACGACACACTGTAGATTTTAGCCTCAAGAGGTTTTCTTAGCTGTAAGGGGTTCATCGGATTCGCCAGCCTTACACTACCTTACAGTGAGGTTATAAACACACTCCTGAGCTCGAGGCCAGCTCTCCATTTGCTAGCTGGGCTAAAACCTCTCTGCACCTTGGTGTCCTCATTTCAAAGAAGAGGGGTGAAACCTCGTATTACTCAGAATCCTCCCAAGGATCGAGTGAGACACACGGCGCAAAGCCCCAAGGGCAGCATCTAACATGGCATTCGTTCATTCGAATGTTTCACCAACCACCTATGTGACCGTCAGCCCTAAAAGGCTTCCATGTAGTAGGAGGCAGAGCTAGCAATGATGGCAGTGGCCATGGAAAGTTCCAGGCTCCTGTCTGACAGGCCCAGGTAAGTAACAGCAGCCGAGAGTTCAATAACTTGGATTGTTTCACAAGCAGAATGTTTACCCAGAGCCCAGGCGGGAGAATCCACCGTCCTCTGTTCTGTAATTTGTTTTGATTGGTACAAAGTTTTCTTTTCCTTTTTCTTAATGGTTTAACAAATCTGCATCGCAACTCTGTTTTTCCCATCCCTGAGACTGAAGTCTATGATTCTCTATTACTTTCAGCCAACAAGTCTAGCAGAGCCAAATGGAGCAAGCCTGCAAGGATCAGGAGAGAGTTCTGTCTCTCTGTACTCCCTGCCCCAGCTACGGCAGTATCTGCTGAAGTTACATTATAAATCATAACTTGCTGAGGCCCGGTCAACACGTGCAGACAGGGCAGGACATCGCAGCCGGGTCATCCATTAAGAGACACCTCCACACACATTGCCCGGGTCTCCACACTGATCTGAAAGCTTTCACGGCAGCCAGAGAGCAGATTCCTGAGCCAAATCCGAAAAAAAACTCAGCCTCTAGAAAGTCAAGGGACGAACAGGAGTGCCTCAAGCAATCTCAAGCAGGCAGGATGATACGGAGAGGTGGCCTTTACCAAAGAAGCTGAAGGGTCAACCTTGTGTGAATGCAGCCCAAGAGCCTCGCCAAAGCTGCAAAGGAAACAAAAATAAACCAACAGGATAAAAGGAAGGCTGTTGCATGAGGAAGAACTTTTGCTCCAGTTTAAAAAAAAAAAAAGAGAGAGAGAAGAAAAGAAAAGAAAAAGAAAGCACACACTGAAATGATCTAAAGCTGCCTATAAATATTTGGGAACATCAAAGGCGGTCCTGTTAAATTAAAAATGCTGTCACACAGATAGGAACTAGCCTCTAGCACTGCCAGCTTCAACATGTGAGCCTGTGATCTGAGGAGTGAGGGCTCAGCTCCTCAAGAAATCTGATTCACTAAAGAAAAAAGTGAGTGAGCAGTTGAGTTTTAATAAGGGCATTAAATACCTGAGGAATGAGCTAATTAGGGTTTAACTCTTTCAAGATTGTCCGGGCTCTTAAGAACGGTGTAAAGTAAGCTCCCTCCAGAATCTAGTTAAATCGGCCTCAAAACCTGCAATGTAAAAGAAAAGTATTAAAGTAGCACCTTAGGACTTCAAAGCTGATAAATCCCACCAGGTCCCCTCAGATCGCTGGCAGAGACCGAGTGGAGAGAAAAGAGGAGGCTAACCCGGAACTGTTTTTCTGAGATGAGGTTAGGTTGCTTGTTTATATAGAGGCTTTTTTTCTTCTACTTGGACTAGGTAAGAGCAGGCTCACTTTCTAATACGAGATTCATCCTACCCTATGAGTGGGCCCTTTACCCGAGACACTCTGAGGGTGTTGAGTGGGAAGTCCTTCATCTACCGACTGTGCTCATTCGCTCGCGTGCCACACAAGACATTATGGCTGAGCCTCCCGAGACACGCTCAAGGTCACTCCAGGAAGTCACCCAATGTTCCCTGCACGCATTCTGGATCAGAATCCTCAGGAAACCAGGAAGAGTCCCCAGTTAGGAAAGTTCCATCAGGACAGCAGATCCTTTCAGGAGCAAGATTCTTGGGTCTTGACGTAAAAAGAATTGGAACCTCAGAGACAGCCGGAAGAAAAGCTCACCTGCACAAAAGGAGAAGGGGCATCTTTCCATCACCCAGTCTCAGGAATGTGAGAGAAGGGGGCAGAAAGAGATGGAAACTACCTTCTCCATTCAAGGAGAGGAATGCACAGCCCAGTCTTGGCAGAGGGTGGTGGGGGAAAGTTTAAAACACACACACACACACACACAAAACCCCCACAATGCACTCCTATCATTCCCATTTTTAGAAAAAGTCAATGTGTCTAATTTGAGGGTTAAGATTAATAAAGTATTTGCTTTGGCATAATTGCACACTGGATCAAACCAAGTGCTGAAGTCACTTGTGCTTGCCACAGGCCCCACATAATTAGGCCCCCAGAGCACAGCCTGAGCATATCACAACATTCCACGTGCCCTGGCCGGATCCAGAGGAGCACTCAACCACCCTGCTTTCCTTTAGAGCAGTCGTGCCCGTATGCAGGCCATGTGGCCTCAGCAACAACAGGCAGGCCAGCCTAGAAATCCAGCCTCCAATATAGGGGACTTGCAGCTCCCATGCATGCGTGTGTGCCCACATGCCCAAAACCGACAGAGCTCAGGGTCGCGCCAACGATCTGGCTGTAGGGCGCAGGGGTGAGCAGATGAAGCTACAGCAATGCGCACCTCCCAGGAAACAAAGGTCAAAGAGGGAAGTGGGGACCAGGGAGGAACGAGCCTCCTGAGCCTCTTGCACAATGCTTAAGGGCCCCCACCTGGGGAGAAGGGATACCATCTAAGTGGTAAGACACTGAGCATCTTAAGAAAAGATACCCGTGCTATGACTTCTTCTCAATGAGGAGCACTTCTGGATTTTTTAACCTTGATAAACTACCACTTTAGCATAAAAATGTTCAACCACAGGTAAGGAACGTCATGAAACAACGTGTATCATTTTCTTCATCATCATCCTCCCCCTCACTAAACACCAACTGTATGCTCTGAGTAGCTCATTTAATCCTCACAACTCTAGGAAAAATTTCTCTCCAATTTACAGATGAAGAAACTGAGACCCAGAGAGGCAAAGTTACATTTCCACGGCAGATAACCGGGTTCAAACCCAAGGCAGTCTTTCCTACCAGCAAAGGAAATCCAGGGCCACTCCTTCTGCAAAATTTGTAACTTGCTTTAAGGAACCTGGCGAACCCTGCGTGTTTACGTAGCAAAGCTAAAAACTGCTGCTCCTAACACCCCTGTCAATGGTCGATGACACGGAAGTGTTCTCCCAACTCCTCCCAAATGCAGCTGGCTCAAGGATGTCCCTGTAACACAGAACTAAGGAGAACTTATACCCAAAGCAGGTTAGAGTCCAAAAATTAACTTGTAAGTTGGTTCTTAGGAATACATGTGTTATCTTCTCCCATAAAATGGTGGTGTCATTTCTGCTCCACAAAAAGCCTACCCGTGCAATTACTGATGTACCGAAGGTTTGAGGACCCCACTCGAGTCAGCTCACCTCTTAAGAGCTAATGCAAAGCAGAAAAGCAGCCAGAGCAGAGGTCAAGGATCTGCATACTAAACTCCTTATGTCCCCTTGGTATCTTGTTGCATAATGTTACACACAATTCTAACAAACACGGTTCCCTGGTTTTCTAGGAACGAACGACAGAAATCAGAAGCAGCATCTAAGAATTACTGAGAGAGAAGCGAAGAAGAGGGAACAACTTCTACAAAAGTGCCACATCAGCTCCCAGGAAGACGGCCTCGTGCACTGAACAACTCCAGGGGGTGCCCTTCATATCTGTGGTCACCCTGGATCCACCTGAGGGCCAATTTACAGCAAGTAGAAGTCACATATCTTGAGGAAGGAAAGCTCTTCCTAACTCACACAACGAGACCCCTCAGGCTGGAGTGAGGGAAACGTCACAAGATTGAGACACCAGCCCCGCCCTGAAGGAGGATCCAATCTAATGGAGAATCACACAGCTGACCCCAAGTCAGCAAGCAAAGACTAAATGTGTGGTCAGCCTCCCCTTCTAAAATAGTAAGTTTCCATTCAAAGGGGTGGGGGTGGGGGGGTTGCTTTTTCTGTTTTGAGCCTTGAAGGCAAGCCCCCCACAACATAAGACTGCTTGAGCTGATAAGCCTGTGAAGGTCCCAGCCTCCAGTAGCTCAGCTCTCCTTCTGTCAAGAAATGCTAGGACAGCGGATGGTGCCGTGAGTCCCATCCTGCTCTGCCAGTCAGGGCCCCCGTCTGGCTTACTAGACCTATCAATTCCCTTCCTGACATTTCACTGCGTAACACCAAGCACCGCAGAATTAGTCATGCAGGGCACCATCTGCAAAGGGGCAAACAGCATTCTAGTGTGGGGTACCAGCCTCCTCCTGTCCTAACTCAGCCTGCCAAAGCTTGAGACCTAGGCATCTGAAGGTCCCACCCCTGGGTGATGGCACCCACAACCTGGGTCTTTACTGAATATAGGAGAATAAGTAGGGGAGAGGATAGGCCTTCTCGGGATGGGGAGAAGAGGGGAATGAAGATAAAGAGCTGGGGGAGGGAGAGTCCCCCAACCATCCTCCCCCCCCTCATTCTTCTTTTCCTCCCTCTCCTCTAATCAGCTATCATTAGGTTAGAGTTATCTGAGGGCAGGGGATGTTGGTGGTGCATGAGAGGAGGGGGTTGGTAATATTAGGAGATAGGAGGTTCCCTATTCACCCTGCAGCAAGTAGGAAAGACATCTGTACATGAGATATATAGAGATATAAATACAGATATACAACATATGACATATATGGCCTATAACATCCACAAGTTCACAAGAGGAGGATGAAAACAGCCTTGCAAAAGTAAATTAAGAAAATTAATTAACGTTATCTAAGCATGTAGTAAGAATTCTAGAGTTTTCTACAGTATCTTCCTGCAGGGACACCTATGGGGAGTCATTTTACTTAGAACATTCAAAACCATTCTGCCCCCATCCCACTGCTGTTTCAGAGCCTCCCCCTTCCAAAAACAAGGTTGGCATGGCAACCCAAGCACCAGTCACCGTGGTCCCTAACCACATCCGCCAGGGCTTGGCATGCTGAGGCGTGTGCCAACTCTGTTGTCTGTAGGGCACTCCTGGCCACAGTACACAGCAAGCTATAATCAGGGCAGAAACCAGCGCATTCGTATAGAACTCGACTCAACATAAATATTCATTAAATGGGAAAACCTATGGTGATGCAATGTTGAGATGGCAAATTTAAACACAAGGGTCAGGAAACGCAAAAAATTACCACTGCCACTAGAACTTGAAATCACCCACACACACATTTAATGCCACAAGCGAGTTTCTATGTGTCCTAGAGATTTAAACCTAATAACACCAAAAGTTCAAAACTACACATTAGCTGTTTGTTTAATTCCCTGGGATGGCATTTACTGATAGTCACGGGAACATTTCCAGAGCAGACATGCCATGAAGAGGCATGGAAGGACACCCTCTAGTATAAGTGAAATAAAACACATTATGGACCCTAGAATCTTCCTGAAGGTCCCAGTGCCCAGATGATAGCCACTATTCCACAAAAACAGCAACGATAACCAAAAAATAATCTCAACATGCCAATATGTTTATAACCAAGCAATAATTGAATAATTCCCAGATGTTTATAGTAGGCCCCATAAAGAGTAGAAAAATCAAATGTTTATGAAATTGAAATTTCTTCCACACGAAGCCTGCTGGCCTCTTTAGAACTACTACTGTAGTCCTTTAAAACTCTGCTTCCCACCCAGCACTTAAAACACAGGATTAAAGGGGCGCCTGGGTGGCTCAGTCGTTAGGCGTCTGCCTTCGGCTCAGGTCGTGATCCCAGGGTCCTGGGATCGAGCCCTGCATTCGGCTCCCCGCTCCGCGGGAGGTCTGCTTCTCCCTCTTCCACTCCCCCTGCTTGTGTTCCCTCTCTCGCTGTCAGGTGAGTGAATAAAATCTTTGAAAAAAAACAAAACAAAACACAGGATTAAGGCCCATGCCAGAGCTTCCAAAGGCGGGCAGAAATGAGGTTAACAATATGGTACAAATTTAAGTAAAGACCCACATACAGTTGCTTCCGATGGGTCATACTGGAGTTACACAGAAGTTTTACTGTTCCTCAAAAGTACCTGTTTCCTAAGCATCACCAAAATATTAACCAAACTTAAATAAAACACACTCCCTAAAAGTCTGTAGTCAGGCTGAGACAGTCTCTTCTCCAGCATGCTTTGGACACTGTACCCAGGCAGTCACACACCGGGCTGGAAGGAATTAGAGAGGACATCATCCCCTGGCCCACACCTCCTTTTCCAGACCTGGAGAGCAAGGGCAAGGTGAAATTACTGTGAGAGTCTGGTCCATCCCAAGTATTTGGAATAGCCCTAGGACACACCCATGTCTGCAAGTGGCTTGTGAATTGTTACAATCATAGAAAGTTCTCTCAAAAAAGCCCAGTCTTTTTCTGGCCACACTGATATCCCCATCACTACGTATTATGATCTAGAAGAAGGATTTCAATTTGGTAAATATTTGACAGTTGTATTGCAAGGGATGAGTAAGACACAGTCCCTATCTACTGGGAGTTGTGATCTCGTGGGGAAAAGAAAACATGAACAAGGGAATAACTACGATGAGGAATTTAAGACCAGCTGCCAAGTGAAGGACAGAGCACTTTGGTTCAAAGGAACACACTGGTGGAATAGGAAACGCACGGTGGGAAGGACTGGACATTTGAGCCCAGTGCAGGTGAGAGCCCTAGGAGAGGGAAAGGCGGGGTCGGGAATGTGGGGTGTAGAAACATATTACGGTAGAAGAGCACCTGGAACGAGAGGCACAAAGGAAGGCCCAGGACCCACTCAGGGAACAAGGGTGGAACGCAAAGGACCCAGGTCTGCAGCCCAGAGGCTGGAACGCAAAGGACCCAGGTCTGCAGCCCAGAGGCTGGAACGCAAAGGACCCAGGTCTGCAGCCCAGAGGCAACAATGAGAGGGAGACTTCAGGCCCAGGTCCCCTGTGTGCTCAGCTAGGTAGTCAACAGTGGGACAGTACTGAAAGGTTTTGATCAAGGTTGTGACGAGATCCAAGGTTACCAACCAAAAAATGAATCTGGTGGGGAGAGGAAGAACTGACTTGAAAAGCGAGAATTTGAGGCATGAAGAGGGAAGGTCGCGAAGGTCAGCAAGGAAAGAGGAAATCAAGCATCCTCTTGAGTGCACCATTTCCCTTTTGACTTGGCCATAGGCTACCTTGATTTCCATTTTGAAAAGGCTTTGCAAGTCAAGATTGCAACATTCTTTACATGCCATTGGCTGTCTTACTTACCACTGACTCCGCAATACTGAGGCACTTTCTGAAAAGATGAGAAACCTCTGGGTACCCCGTGTCATTTCTAAAAATTGCATAAAGGCGCCGAACACACGTGTCACATGCATTTAAGTAAAAGTGTACAGTTAGGTACAAAGAAAAGCAGTCTATGTCAAGTATGGGACAAACCTTGGCAACCAGGACAACCTGAACGGCAGTTGGCCTGCGGCAAAATCCAGGGAAGGCCAGTCCCAGCTGAGAAAAGAAATAAGATAATAATACAGGTGAAAGTACACTGGGGACCCTAACCCACCAGGCACATGGAAGATTTTCTGGAATTCAACCAGCGGAGTGGGATGCTGTCCAAGAAAGACGAGCACTGGGGAGCCCCAAGACCACACTTCTAATCAGCTTCTCTTGTGACCAAAGGCTGGAGGCCCTTGCCCACAGTCCCCTCACTGTAAAAGGACAGCTGAGCCACAGCATTTTCAGGGCGCCCTCCAGCTCCAACAGGAACTCTAGAGGTCAAAAGAAACCAAGGAGCAAAAAGAGAAGAGGGGCAAAGATCTTCAAGAAGGCACAGGTCAAATGACATCAGCCTTCGAGAAGAACACGAGAAAATGGAAGCCCCTGTACCAAAGCAAAAGGAGCACTCTGGTCCCACGGCCATTCGGCCTTCCCCAGCAGTGTAATTAGAGGCTCATGGGATCCACTGAGGCATCACCATCCTGCCACAGATGGGCATCAGACATGCTGCGTGGTTGAGGAGGGAAAGAAAGGAGGCTCACGGAGCACCACATAAATGCTTTCAGCTTTGGGGTGCCTGGGTAGCTCAGTCCGTTAAGCATCTGCCTTTGGCTCAGGTCATGATCCCTGGGTCCTGGGATCGAGCCCCGCATCAGGCTCCCAACTCAGCAGGGAATCTGCTTCTCCCTCTGCCCCTCCCCCTGCTCGTGGTTCCCCCCACCCCCCGTCAAATAAATAAAATCTTTAAAAAGAAAAAAACAAAACAAAACGCTTTCAGCTTCAGAACTTTCAGAGGAAGGATGGCAGACTCCAGTGCCCACAGGGGCCAGACGTGGGTAAATGTAATTCCCAGTGAGTGAAGTAAACCAAAGCAATGCAATAGAGGCTGGTGAACTGGAGGGCCCATGTCCCATCTGAAGGGCACAGTTGCCACTCCACGGGGGCAGGTGAGGCTGCGCAGAAAAGTGGACCCAATGTTGCCGGATCTTTTACTTTTGCAAGAAGAGCCACAGCCCTAGATTTTTATGTAAAATGTCTAGGTTTTTAGCAGGGATCAAAGAAAATACCACGAAGCGGTTTTCAGCCCTTGGTCCTGCTGTCTGAACAGCAGCCCTGGTGCTCTGGTGCTTGGCTCTACTTGATCTCCGCCCACCGCAAACTGACAGTGCAGCTCCGAATGAGAGGACAGATTCATAGGGCCTTTCTGGACCTAGCCTGCTCGTACGCAGAGCGCCTGATCTCTGCGAAAGCGGCACGGCACAGAACCGTGGCTGCAGAAGCAGCACCCTCCTGGGCCACAATCTGCTGCCACAGGGTGTGCCGACAGCACAGTGGTGCCTTCCGTGAGCTCTTCTCTAGGCCTCTGAGCACAGCCATCTGCCTGGACAGCCGCCCTCTCCCTGCCCAGAACACACGGGCGGCCTGTTGCTCCGGAAGCGTGCTCAGATGCACCTACAAGGGAGGACCCACATACCACGTCGGGCACCTTCCCTTGGATGGAGACATCAGTCATAACTCAGACCCTCATGGGAGAGGAAAAAAGCCAGTATTTTACTACTCACTAGTAGAAATGCCCTGACCTGCACATGGATGCAGTCGCCTTCCGGAGTTTTTTGTTAGAAACAGATACTAGCTGTTATGAGCAGGAATAGGTGGAAACTTGTATGCCAACCTGGTGGGGGGGTATAAACTAAAACCACTCTTCTGCAGAGCAATCGGATAACACAGAGCAGGAGCATTCAAAATGTTTATACTGCTTGACCCCATGGTCCTAATTCTAGAACTTTATCCTATGAAAATAATCAAGAAATGGAGAACAGCCATTCCTTAGAATAATGGAAAACAAGAGTATGTTACGCAGACACTAAAAAGGTTTCAGAGCGGTTAGCAACAGGAAAATACTCAAGGTGGACGAAGGGTTATAAGCACCAAGTAATACTTTCTCACATTTTCCTTTAGAATACCTCCAAGACGGGGCGCCGGGGTGGCTCAGTCATTGGGCGTCTGCCTTCGGCTCAGGTCATGATCCCGGGGTCCTGGGATCGAGTCCCACATCGGGCTCCCTGCTCCGCGGGAAGCCTGCTTCTCCCTCTCCCACTCCCCTCTGCTTGTGTTCCCTCTCTCGCTGTGTCTCTCTCTGTCAAATAAATAAATAAAATAAAATAAAATCTTTAAAAAAAGTCTATAAAAAAAAAAAAAGAATACCTCCAAGACTACAGGAAAATGAAAGGAAAGCTACACCAGAACACAAAAGGTTAACAGAGGTTCTCTTTAGGTCGTGGGATTCATTTTTTCATTCATACTTTTCTGTATCTCCCAAGTATTCTACAATAAACGTGTACTATTTTTACAATTAAAAAATAAGTTACAGGGGTGCCTGGCTGGCTCAGTCAGTATAGCAAGCGACTCTTGACCTCGGAGTTGTGAGTTCGAGCCCCACACTGGGTGCAGAGATTACTTAAAAATAAAATCTTAAAAAAATAATAAGTTACAGATGATTTTTTT
Organism: Neomonachus schauinslandi; assembly: GCF_002201575.2. Classification (NCBI taxonomy): domain Eukaryota; kingdom Metazoa; phylum Chordata; class Mammalia; order Carnivora; family Phocidae; genus Neomonachus; species Neomonachus schauinslandi. The sequence continues at coordinate 70,812,170 of NC_058416.1, forward strand.
TTTTTTGAAGGAAGATTTTGGCCCTGACTAGAAGCAATGAAAAATGAATCTATCCTAACATTTTTGCCTTCTCTACCAAAATACATCAAGTCCTCAGGCAAGCAGGTCAGTGAGCTTTGGCTTTAGGTGACCCCTCAAGATGCTTACTTCAACTCTCAGCCTCAGTTTCCTCTGGGGCAAATTTCAACTGCCCAAATTTGTATGGGAGAAATCTCAGAAATAACATCTGAAAAGCACATGCTATATCATGGGTGCCGAAAAGGCTATATTTTTCTCTACACTGTATCCACAGGACAAACTCAATAAATGTCTGCTGACAAGTTACCATACTCAAATTCAAGTAAAAAATCAAATTTTAATCAAATTCTTACAGCACTGGGTAAGACCTTACACACACCCAACTGAGCATGACCTTTACTTACTTACTTACTTATTTATTTGGCTCCATGTCCAGCATGGAGCCCAAGGCAGGGCTTGAACTCACGACCCTGAAAGCAAGACCTGAGCTGAGATCAAGAGTCGGACACGTAACTGACTGAGCCACCCAGGCATCCCATTTTATTTATTCGTTTATTTATTTATAGAAAGTGGGGAGGGGCAGAAGGGGAGGGAGACAGAATCTTAAGCAGGCTCCATGCCCATGGGGCTTGAGCTCACAACCTTGAGATGATGACCTGAGCTAAAATCAAGATGCAGACGCTCAACTGAATGAGCCACCCAGGAGCCCCCCACCCTTACATTTTTAAAATGCAGCAGCTTCACCACAGAAATCCCCATTCCCACATACATTTTTAAATCAAACTGTAGGATCCTCAAAGTCTATTTTCACCAAATCAAGTCTACACATTGAGTTTCTGAACAACCATATCACACTGGCTGCTGGAGAGAGAAGGGGGGATTAATACCAAGCCTTTTTTTTTTTAAATACCAAGTCTTAAAACACATTTTAAGGGTAATAAAAATAAAATGCTCTCCCTTGAACCACAAGAGGCCAGCTGACCTCATTCTCTTCACACTATCATGAGTCAACAGAGCTGCTCAAAGTCAAGACTTTAAAACATCTCATTCAGGCTACAAATGGAACAAAGAACCTCTACCCTTTACCTCCTCCCTATCCTGTTTGGCAGGTATAAAAAGGCACGTCTCCACAAAGGGGTTATCAGCTTTAACCTCAAAGGTAGGTAAAAACGAGTCAGAAAAGGCCAGAAGGCTCAAATCCACATATTATGTCCTTACATACATGTTTCTTCAGAATGGGTTGCCCAGACCTAAACTTTGCACCCTGCACCAGCTGGTCCCTCAGTCTCCTGTAGATGTGTCCTACTGTGGAAGACTTGTGGTCTGCATGCTGTCTGCTCCCTGTGGGCGGGGAGAGGGTCCTACTCATCCCCGACCTGCTACCTCACCTCACCTGGGGTCTGGTGGACAGAAGCTGTATTCTTCAGCACCTGCAGTGGGTTTTTACAGCCAGGAGGATGGAATGAGCAGGGAGAATCCACAGCTTTAGGTTCTTGCAATCTTTTAAATCAAACAGGGAACATGCAGTCTGTGCAAAGTCAGAAAAGTACTAAACCTTGGCTATGGTCTCTTTGGAGAAAGTGATGCAGACTTCGAAATGGCTCTAAAGTCAGCCACAGGAAGGAGGGACTTTCCCAATAGCCAAAAAACAACGGACGTGCCATTGAGTGACAGTTGTATACTTCAAGTCATTGGTCCCTCTTCCCAAACTTGGCAGATTGGCCCTTCATGGGAAAAACAAGTTAGAATGAGAGAAGGAAGGAAGGAAATAAATCTCTGTAAGTGTAGAGCGTCTTCTCAGTTGAAGTTACAGCCTCACTTCTTGGTCAGTGATCCTGGGTTTATACCTGACTCCAAATTGCACCATCAATTCCCATCATCTCATCCCAAGCAGAAGCAAGCGCCAAGTGAAGCAGTCTTGTAAAAACAGAAATGGCTTAGAATCACACAGCCCTGGTTTTGAATCTTAGCCCTACCCCAGACGTGCTCAGTGATGTCGAAAGTAACTTCACTCTCAGAGCTTAGTCTCCTCATCTGAAAACCTGGGGCATGCTGTCTAGCTTGCCCATTAAATGTGAGCACAGCACCGTGCCCAGAGCCTGGCACACAGAAGCAGACTGGCACAGATATAGCAGCAGCTATCTTATAAAGCTCTGACAGAGGGAAAGACTGAGCAAGTCACAAAATCAAAATCAGAGGAGAAAAGCAACCATTTAGGGGTGCCTGGGTAGCCCAGTCGGTTAAGCATCTGCCTTCGGCTCGGGTCATGATTCCATGGTCCTTGGATGGAGCCCCGTGTTGGGCTCCCTGCTCAGCGGGAGTCTGTTGGTCCCTCTCCCTCTGCCCTTCCCCTCCCCCGGCTTGTGTGCGCTCTCTCTCAAATAAATAATAAAAATTAAAAAAAAAAAAAAGGAAAGAAAAGCAACCATTTAAACCCAAAGTACTACTTAAAAAGGCCTGGCTTTCCCCAATGATACACCTGATGCTGAAGCGTGCTTCTGCAGCTGCGCTCCCTGGCACGCTCAGCTGAAGCGCAGCCGAAAAGGACAGAAAGGCTCCAAGCCTGGGAGTCTGGAGACCCAAACAGTTATCAGGGTCATCTCTACTCACCACATGCCCTGAGCAAGGCACTTCACTTCTCTGGATCTCCTTATCTCACACATTAAAGGACTGAATCTGTTCTTCCGATTATCAAGATTGATTTAAATGTCATTTTTGTCATGAACTGTAAATCCACATTCTCCAGACTTGGGAAATGCCAACAGGAAGCAAAGTTTTCACATGGCACATACTTAGATTAATGAGGATTCTGAATACCAAACTTTGACTCATTTCTACAGACACTGGGGTTGGGCTGTAAACTATTCTTCGTGGGTTTCTGTCCATCCGTAATGGCTGTCCACATTAGAACTTTCTCAATACTCCGTGTTTTATCAAGTAAAGAACACCTACAGACCCTTATATTGCCAGGTATCCTGCCCCTTAACATGCACACACACAGGTTACTCTCATGCAATCTGCAGTTACAATACCAGTGGGTCCACCAGAACCAGAGAGAGGTCCATTCTTTCCATCTAATCAGGCAACTTTCTGGAAATAACAACCAAAAAGGAAAGATAATCCCAGAATATATTAGCCACGTCAAAGGAAGTTACTCAAGTCCCTTAAGACCCATTGCCTGTTTGATGTCCATTCTAAATCCATCATTCATGCACCAATTAAGTGTCTGATAAGTGGCAGACACTGGGGACCCGGGGATGGATCCAGGGATGAGTAAAAACAAACAGACCAATGCCCATGGGGCCACGGGCCACAAGAAAAGGTGTGAGGAGTTATTTTTAAGGCATTTTAACGTCGAAAGATGCTCCATTTCATTTTCCAGGAAATGATGAAAAGGAACACATTTACAGTCTACCTCCCACATGCTGCATTCAGATTGCCACCTTTTTGCGCTAAATGCAAAAATTCTTTGAGGGACTATTTTCTCACTTCACCCAAGGATAATGCATTTAACTAGTACCAGATGGATGCCCAGGAGAGAAGTTAATTCATTATAGACAATGGATGTCTTGGGAACTAAGGGCTCAATTCCATGGGGAAACCCCCTTGGGAAGGATTTTCATTTATCCATACACATGTCTGTCTCTATAGACTGTGGACTCCAAAAACCAGCAATACAGTGTCTGAAAATAGGGTTTTAATAAACCAGATGAATATGCCCAATGGAGACACAAAGACCTGTAGACTTCTCTACAACTCTTGCCAGCCTGAGCCCCACATCACTCCAAATTCTTAGTAATGGACTCTTTGATGATGAGTATTAGATCAGTGCTTCTCTTTTTCCTCCTGGGGAGAAGGGGCAGGACAGAACCCCAAAAGAGGCAAAATTGTATCTTCTCAGGAAAACAGAAGAGTACATCCACAAGTGCATTGTGTATATAACTGTGTATATAATTTCAAGGGTTCACAGGCCCTCCCTGGAAGTCTGTGACCTTCAGGTTAAGAACATCTATACTAGATTGCTAAAAATTAGACTCAAATTAATGCCCAAATCTAACCAGCCAAGTTCTACGTATTTGGCAAAAACAGAAGCAAAGGGGCCAGACAGACCTGGGTTTCGATCCAGGTTTTATCATCTGCTAGCTGGGTGAGGTTGGGGTAAATCAAATCGCCTTTCTCAGCCTCAGTTTCCTCATCTGTAAAATGGGTTAACAGTAGTTGCTAATTCCATGTTAAAGTCAGGAGGCGATGAGTAAAGACATAATGTGCTTGGCAGAGTGCCCTGTACACAATAAATGGAGGCCATCACCACCTTCCCTCTGGTCTGCAGATTCCACGCTTAAACCTCCCACTCCCATCTGCATCTCCATTCGGCGCTGCATTAACAGCTCCCATGGGATCTTAGAGAACAAGGCAGAAAATAAGGGCCCCTAAGAATTCATAAGGTCACAAAACACAGCCCTAATGTTCTCCCCCAAATCAAATGCTTGGTTTTAACCTATGAAGGCCCTTTGACAAGACAGTCAGCAATCTCTTTCTGTGTAAATCCAGATCAGCTGCCAACACACAATTGTTCTATGAGGCCAAGTCAATTTTTAGAGGCAGGCCTCTTAACTTAAAATGGAGATGAAAAGAAAAGGGTTTGATCAAATACCGAACTGCAGAAACACACTGACAGGGCAACAAGGCAGAAGAATTAGTTTCCTAAAATTATTCTCTGTGATGCCCTTAGTTAATATTGGATATTTAAGGATGTCACTCAGTCCTTCTAACCCACTACCCAGCTTCCCCCGACCCCTCATAGCTAAAGGCGCTGGCTTAGTTCTTAAATATTCTCAACTTTCCTCTGCTTTCAAGACCATTCAACACTTAACCCAGGATACAGAAAGGCCAATTTTAGAGCTACACAAAACCTATCATTCAGAGTCCTACAAATGAATTTCTCAAGCGTTTCTAAATATTTGACTTCAAGGGGGGGAAATGCTTTTCCACGTTAAAACAATCTTTCATCTCTAGCAATGCAAATTTTCTTTGTTTGTTTAACCAATCCACATACCACTAGCCAGTGCTTAATCAGGCCTTTATTTAACATCACTAACCATGTGAGTTGTGCAGCCAAGTCTGAAAGTTTCAGATAATGATCTCATAATAGCAACAAATTGGTTCAAAGATGAAATATGTATCAATATGTCTAAGAACACTTTAAAGTTCCACACTTCAGAATGACAGAACTGTAATTCCTCCAGCATTCACCCTGTATGCCTGACATCTTATGAGCAAATGGACTTCAGTGCTGCATGAATAAATAAGATAATATAATTAATAGCATTTTATATCCACACAGTTTTCACTATTTCCACAGATGAAGATGTCAAAAAAGAAAAAAAAAAATCTCTCTTCTTAACGGAGCACACTGGTGACCTTGGGGAAGTTATTTAAGCCTAAAATGCACAAGAAGAGAACCAAGAATCCTGGTGACTAATCCCAAAGTTTGAATTACTATCTCTCTCTGACACTCACACACACACACTCTCTCTCTCTGTCTTAACCAGGCCCCCCCTTCCCCTAATCCATGCAAATGACAAACAGGTACCCTAATTAGAAGTATCTGGGGCAAACCAGACTATGATAAGGTATCTCCCATCACTGTATATAATAGGGAGCGAGGAAAAACAGTAATACAAACCAATTTCCTATCTTAGAACTCTTTTTTTTTTTTAAGATTTATTTATTTATTTATTTGAGAGAGAGAGTGAGAGAGAGAAAGAGCACAAGAGGGGGAGCGGGAGAGGGAGAAGCAGACTCCCTGCCGAGCAGGTAGCCCGATGCGGGACTCGATCCCGGGACTCCAGGATCATGACCTGAGCCGAAGGCAGTCGCTTAACCAACTGAGCCACCCAGGCGCCCCTATCTTAGAACTCTTAAAGAGACTCCCGAACAGGTCTTTTTCTCCCCTTAACCACGAACAACAGCACTATCGAACCCCACTGAAAATAAACAATGCTTCAGTGCCACTGTTTAGGTTTAGTTACAGGAAAATGAACTGTGCTCTGAAGACCATAAAATAGTAAATAGCAAATCACACAGGGTTATTTTAGGATAGTAAATAAAAGGAGGTTTGAAAAGTTCAACAAGGCACTTAGAAAACATGATTAATCTGAAGCTGAACACCAATTTGTTTCTTCTACCTTCTCATTTTTCATACATTCCCTCTCAGCGGTCCTGAAACACCAGCTTCCCTTACAAAAACATTTTTCAGGGCTGACAGGGGCCACGCCGGTTACTGCAATCAGGCAGTACTGGAAGAACTAATAAAAGCATGCCAGCCTCTGTACACAGCCCTGAGAGCCACACTGAGCTCGTCTCTGCACTTGAGAGGTTCAGCAAGTAGGCCCCCACAACAAAGTTATTAAAGATATGGAGTGAGAACACCAAGAAATGACTATTCAGGCAGCTCAGATAAACTCACCAACACACTGTGCAGTTATAAAGGAATTAAGGACACCTATTAGTGATTGCTTAACAAGTCAACTTATTAAATACCGTTTAAGTCATTTTTCTTTACTTAGTAACTGTTGACTTAATTGGGGGGGGCACTAGGCTAATGGACTACAAAAGTTAGATAAGCACTTCAAAAAGATTCAAAAGAGAATAGATTCCTTCTGCCAAATTCATACATTCTCGCTCTACTTACAAGGATAAAATGGCTACAAATGGTGTGCTTAAACTGCTAATTTTGTATTAAATGGTGAACCCAAGATAATCTCCAAAGCCCAGCACTACCCATAATGGATAGCCCGCCAGACAAACTACCGGGGACAAAGAGTCCAAGTTTAAAACACTGCAGATAAAAATCGCAAATTTCAAAAGTCTCCTTCAAAAAGTGAAGTGCCATGTTAAAACATCCTTTCTCTTAGAAGGCTGTAAGTCAAACATTTCTAAAGCCATCAGGGCACAGTGAAAGCCTCAAAGAGAAACAAGGAGTCACAAGGAGCAAGCTTTAAGATTCAAACTATTCTTGAAAGCTGCCACTAAATTGTGTAGGAATCTTCAGCAGACCATCTTCTCTAAAGCTTACAAATTAAAGACCGTAATTATAACATGAGCAAGGAAAAAAGTCCAAAAGCCTTTAAATATGTAGTCACAGGACTCAAACATGTGTTTCCCCTTCTATTCACCCTGCAGAAGTTTAAGATGGGGATAAGAGTCCTGTGAGGCAATGCTGCTGATTAATCGCCTGGCAGGGGTGCCTCCCCCAGCTTTGTAAGGACACACCTCTAAGGAGCCAAGCTGCACAGCTCCCTGTCCTATCCACGCAGGGCTTTGAGCATGCACCACGGGAGGGGAAAGGAAGAGGCTGCTATGCAATCATCCATACAGTTTCCTTCTCTTCATTCATAACTCATCCAAAGTAAAGCACACAAGGCCCCAAGCTTAGAGCCCTGCAGCCATCCCATCACCTCCAAAAGGGCTCCAAATCAAGCCAACCATTTCATCGCCCGC